>NW_023425348.1:48849357-49035831 GCF_014108415.1 Molossus molossus
GTCCATGGGACAATGCTTAATCCACTGAGCCACACCGGCTGGGCTGTTCCACTTATTTTTATGCATTCATTGGTTGCTTCAAGTATGTGTCCTGACTGGGAATCAAACCTACAACCTTGGTGTATTGAAATTATGCTCTAACCAACTGAACTACCCAATCAGGGCAACAGCATTAAATCTTAGGGGTCCTCTAGTTAATTACCAGTTTTTTGTTCCTGACCTAGGCAGGCCTGATGAGGAAGCCTTCCAGACATAATGGTGGTACAACAATGTCAGTAACGTGTTACCAGCAACTAGAAAGCAGGAAGAGCATAGAGGTTAACAGATGGTGCTCTTCAAGTGGAATCTTTCTCTGGGTAACACTCATACCTCCATAATCATCCACTTTCTCCACTTCCTATTAATTAATTTAAAAAAAAAAAAAAAACTAATGCATAACAGTACTATGTCTCCAAGACAACTCCAAGCTCAACACAAGCAACAACCAATCACATACCACTTTGTGTCTCTTACCAGGTGGCACTGACTGACCTTTCCTCCACCAGAGCCCCTCCCAAGAGGTCCCAAGACCAACACACCTAGAGGCCATCTTCAATATGCACCATAAATCCACTGAATTAGTGCCACAAATGACATACCCAAAGGGAAACTCAGCAGGCACTAGAGTCCTGCTAAAGTGAATTGTACTCCATGAAGTCAGCCTCAGTACAGCAGTTTTTTCACTTAGTCAATGCTATTCCACACAGCCACTCAGCCTGTGTGTCAATCCCATCCACTGACATGCCAAAAGTAATCTAAGCTTAACTATAATAGGCGAGCACACAAAACCCACACTACACTCTTAGAGCACCTGGCTCAGGTGAACCAGGAAATTGCACCACTGGGCCTCAAAGGACACCAATTACATAAGGACACTCTGCCACAACTGAGAGATGTGGCAGAGCTAGAAAACACATAGAAATAAACATACAGAGGAAGCCAAAATGAGGAGACAAAGAAACATATCCCAAATGAAAGATAAGGACTAATTTTTGGAAAAATAACTAAGCAAAATGAAGGCAAGCAATCTACCAGAATAAAAATTCTAAACACACATTACAAGGATGCTCAATGATGTTAGAGGAAGAATAGATGAGAACCTCAACAGAGAGATAGAAAACATAAAAAAGGAGATAGAAAGCATGAAAAAGACTCAGTGAGAAATGAATACAAAGAGAGAACTTTAAAAGCAGCAAGAAAAAAGCACTTAGTTACCTATAGGGGGGCTCCCATAAGACTATCAGGTGATTTTTCGATGGAAACTTTGCAGGCCATAAGATATGGCATGAAATATTTAGAGTGATGAAAAGCAAGAACCTACAACCTAGGTTACTTTACCCAGCAAGGCTATCATTTAGCATTGAGGGGGACATAAAGAGCTTCCCAGATGATTAAAAAAAAAAGCTGAAGTTCATTATCACCAAGCCAGTATTATAAGAAATGTTAAAAGGACTTAAGAGAAGAAAAATAAAATAAAATGAATTAGAAGCCCTGGCCAGTGTGGCTCAGTTTGTTGGAACATCATCCTGTGCACTGAAGGTCCATGGATTAGATTCCTGATCAGGGCACATACCCAGGTTGTGTGTTTCATCTCTGGTTGGGGCACTTGCAGGAAACCAATGTATGTTTCTCTCTTACGTCAATGTTTCTCTTTCTTTCTCGCTCCTCCTCTCTCTCTAGAATCAATAAAAACATATCCTCAGGTGAGGAGTAAATAAATAAATAAATAATAAAAATGAATAAAATCATTATCAAGAATATAGAAGGCATGACCAACATTATCAACCAGCTCAACTTAACTGCTACCTATAGACCGTTTCACCAAATAAAGACACAATACACATTCTTTTCAAATTCATATAAAAATTTTGGAAATACAATATTTTAGGCCATAAATCAAGTGTCAACACATTTAAAAGACTGAAATAATAAAATATCTTTTCTTATTAAAAATAAATTAAATTTAAAATACACAGCAAAAAAAAGTAAAAAATCACCCAAGTATTTATAAATTAAACAACACAGTTTGAAATATCCCAAGGTTTAATAAAAAGTCACAAAGGAAATTTAAAAATAAGTTGAATTAAACCAAAATAACAAAAAAATTATCCAAAAGCATGGAATACAGCTAGAACAATGCATTTATATCATTAAAAAATATAACAAAAAAGATTGTGTCATATCTGTGATCTAAATTTTCACTTTAAGAAAAAGAACAGCAAATTAAACATAATATTCATACACAGTCGTGTGCATGTGCATATAGACATACATACACAAAGGAAACTATATACATGTGAACAAAAATCAATGAAATAGAAAGGTTAAATATTAATAAAACAGTAATGTTTATTTTTGAAACCATCAATAAAATTAAATACCAGTTAATTAATAATTAACTGACCAAAAAACTTTTTTAACAAATCATCAATCAGGAATAAACAAGGGAACATTACTGTGAGTTCTGTAGAAATGAAAGAGATTCTAAGGGATTATAATGCTAACTTTATGTTTACAAAGCTAACAACTTAGAATAGACATATTTCAACAGGGGTGTACATTATCAAAATCTGACTTAAGAAATGTAAAAAAGAAAAAAACCTAACACAAGCGGAAAAAGAATATTTTAAACCTTTCCCAAAAAAAGGCTCAGAGTGAGATGGATTCACCCAGCACCAGCAGAGGCAGCCACAAACTGTGGATCACTCTGTAGTTCCAAACAGGTCCCCCAGGGCCAGTCACAGGCAATGTCTGACATTCTCCTGGACCAGAGTCCCTCCCAAGAGTCCCCAGAACCAAGATAGCCACTGACCATCTTCAGACTTCAGAGCAGGATCCAATTCACTTCATAAGCACCATATCCAAAGAAAGATCTCAGCTGGTATCAGTTCCTGCTGAGGTGAATTCTACTTCATGTGGTCAGCAGCTCATACACTGTGGTTAGGGTTGATCCTCACAGTCACCCAGCTTGAGGGTTAACCCCTTGTACAAGTGGGACAATAGTATTCAAGACTCAGTTACAACAGGAGGGCTCACAAAACCCACACAGGGCCATTTCTGGATCACCGAGCTCAGGTGATCAAAGAAACTTTGTCATTGGGTCCCACAGGACACCTACTACATAAGTCCACTCTACCAAAACTGTGAGTCATAGAAGATCCACATAATACCTAGAAAAAAAAACACAAAGAAGCAGCCAAAATGGGAAGACAAAAAAAATTGCCTCAAATAAAAGAACAAGAAATTTCCAGAAAAAGAGCTAAATAAAATGGAGGCAAGCAATTTACCAGATATAAAGTTCAAAACAATGGTTATAGGGATGCTCAAGGAACTTAGGGGAAGAATGGATGAAATCAATGAGAATTTAAACAAAGATAGTAAGCATAAAAAATAACATAGAAATCATAAAAAGAAATCAGTTAGAGATGAAGAATACAATATCTGAAATGAAGAATATGCTAGAAAGAATATGCAGTCAGTTGGACAAAGCAGAGAATAGAATCAGTCATTTGGCAGACAATGGAGCAGAAAACACCCAACAAGAACAGCTAAAAGGTAAAAAAATAAATAAATAAATGTAATGAGGAGAGTTCAAGAGACCATTGGGACAATATGAAGGGTAACAACATATTCATCATAGGGATACCAGAAGGAGAAAAGAAAGAACAGGGAATTGAGAATCTATTTGGAGAAATAATGACTGAAAACTTCCCTAATCTAGTGAGGCAAAAAAGATACCCAAATCCAGAAAATACACAGAGTCTTAAACAAAACCTCTTTTTAAAATTATAACATTTTTGTCTTTTTCAAATTCAAACTTCTCCTTCACTCCAATTTCTTTTTCAGAAAAATTAATTCCATGACAAGAATGAGTAGTAGAGAAGAAAATAAAGAACTGGGGAATCTAATGATGGCCTTCAATTTACTTTTGTCTCTAGGGAAGTGTTTGTTCATGTTTCCGATGAACTCTTCATTTATTTATATAAAATATTTTGGAAAACAATTGTTATTCTGAGTAGAACCAATAATGCCAAATACAGTATGAGTACTGTGGTTCACATAGGGCATTTTAATACTGGTAGGCTGGTGTGTGTGTGTGTGTGTGTGTGTGTGTGTGTGTGTGTGTATTCCCTAAGGTCAAATAACAAACAAATCAAAACACAAAATTTCTATGACTATAAATACAAAGAAGTATGGTGGTTTTAAAATATGTCCATAAATTTTATGATACTCTTGTCTTCAAGAGGTAGAGCTTAATTCCCCTCCCCTTGAGTATGGGTTGGACTTAGAGATTCATCTCTAATAAATAGCATATTGGTGTGTGCCTTCTGATACTAGGCCACAGAAACATTGAAGATTCCTTCTAGCTGTCTCTCTTGAATTACTCACCCATGGAGAAGTCAATCTCCACTACATGAGAACACTCAAATAGCCTGTGTTTGGAGAAACTGAAGACTCTTGCTAACAACAGAACTACATAAGTGGCCATTTTAGAAATAGATTCTCAAAGGGCAAGACGAGCCTTCAGATGTCTGCCACCCAAGTACCATCTTGACTGTGACCTAAGAGACACAAGACAGAACCACTTAGATAAGCCACTCTTGAATTCCTGAAACACAGAAAGTATTTCTGAAAATAAATGTTTATTGTTCTTTTGTATTGCTAACTTTTGAGGTAATTTGTTATACAGGATAAATAACTAATAGGATGATGAATACAGGTTATCACTGTATAGTCCAATCTGTGGATAAGAAACTAAAGGTTGAGGTAGGTTAATAGCAGTTCTTACCCAACTGGGCTGCTTACACATAATCCACTATAATTCAACCTCCTTTGAAACTTACCTCAACAGGGAAGGTTTCCAAGCTGTATAAAATATAGTAAGCACTACCCATAGTTCTATAAGAGGATTTTAAAATCACCTCTTTCACACAACAAACATTTATTGAAATAAGGATAATGCCCTGGCCAGTTTGACTCAGCTGTTGGAGTATCAATCTGCGGTCCAGAGACCCAGGTTCAGTTCCGGCTAAGGGCACGTACCTCGGTTGCAGTTGTCCCTGGCCCTGGTTGGGTCGTGCGGGTGGCCACCACTCAATGTGCTCCCTTCACATCGATGTTTCTCTCTCTCTCTTTCTTCCTCGCTCTCCCTCCCACTCTATCTGAACAAAAAAAAATGAAGAAAAAAAAAAGAATATCTCAGACCCAAGAAACAAGTCATGCTTGACCCAGGCTATTCAGAGATAAATAGCCATTTATTTACCTGAGGATATAACCTACTGAGGTTGACACACTTGTAAAATGAAATTTTAACATGGAATGACAGTCATAGGAAATCCAAAGAGTGTTGGTTCACAACATCAGGAGTTCACTTAGCAGGGGATTTGAAACTGGCTCATATACAAGGAGGGCAAGAAGAGACCAAAGAAAGGCCAACCACTCAGGATTGGTAGGTAGCAGGTTTAACAAAGCAAGGGAACTTCATACAAGACATGTATTGGATGGCTACAAGATGAATAGTTCTCTGCACCCACCTGCCAGCATCTTAAAAGTTTACATAGAGGCTTTAATAAGGTTCAGTCATGTGTCATGCTCTCTTAAGGCTGTGTTCTTGAAAAATGGCTCCATCTATGGGAACTGTGGGTGGAATGTACATTCCAAGGGCAGAGAAGGGGGTCAAAAGCCTTGGATTGTCCAGTTCCAAATCGTGGGTAAAGCAATCAATGCTCTCAATGACTTCCTCCAACAAAGATGTCCATAGAAACTGAGTGGAGGAGTAATGCCACCACCTAGATATTAGAGAAAATCTTGAGGAGTAAGTTAACTTACTGACTCTAGAGGATGAATGAGGAAGACACAGAAAAGACCTATCAGGCCAAGTAACTAGCATGCACAAAGGCTTAGAGATCTAAAAGGATAGTATGTGTTCCAGGAAATGGAACCTCCCTGCCATTGAGGTAGGTCTCCTTATTGTTTCCATATTAGAGGTGAGAAAAAATGACACATAGAAAGTGTATCTAAATTATTCAACTGTTAGGTGGAGAAATTTCTAATTTAGGTAATCTGACTCCTGAGCCCTCCTTCTATTCCACTTTATGGTATCTGATCTCCAGTAGGCTAAAGGAAAAAGAAGAACATTCCAGGCACAGAGAAAAGTATGCGCAAAGGCCCTTAGGCAAGATGGAGGAAGATATGAATATAAGCTTCTTAGAAGCGGGTATTTTGTTTTTCATTTGTGGCCCATACACTTTAAAAAATTGAAGTATAAAATGTTATGATCTTTCACAAAGATGGCCCCAAACATGGAAAAGGAAGCCCCTGCTCCTCCCAAAGCTGAAGCCAAAGCAAAGGCTTTGAAGACAAAGAAAGCAGTGCTGAGAGGCACACATAGCCTCAGAAAAAATATCTGCATATCACTCACCCAAGACACTGCAGCCCCGAAGGCAGCTCAAATATCCTCAGAAGAGAGTCCACAGGAGAAACAAGCTTGACCACTAGGCCATTATCAGTTTTCCCCTGACTATGAGTCAGCCATGAAGATAGAAGGCAACAATACATTTGTGCCAGATCAAATAAGCTGTAAAAAACTCTATGACATTGAACATGCCCAAGGTCAACACCCTAATCAAGTCTGATAAAGAAAAAAAAAGCATATGTTTGACTGGCTCCCAACTATGATGCTTTGGACGTTGCCAACAAAATTGGGATCACCTAAACTAAGTCCAGCTGGAAAATTCTAAATATAGTGAAACCTCGGTTCTTGACCATCTCCCATCTTGAACAATTTGGTTCTTGACCAAGTTGTTCACAAAAACATGTCTTCTCTCTCTCTCTCTCTCTCTCTCTCTCTCTCTTTCTCTCTCTCCCCAATCCCTCTCTCTCTCTGTCATTGAACGCATTTCAGTTCTCCACATGATAACCTTTTCATGCTGATACAAAGGAGAGAATGCAAGTCAGTTTACAGCTAAACCTGACTTGTTAACATCGCAGAAAATCTGCTGTGAATTTTTTTTTTTTTTTGCTTTTGTTACTGGCAAATGGATGCTTAGCACAATTTTAAAACATAAAAAGGCCGTCAAGAGTGCTCTTTCTAGTGGAAAAAAGTGATTCAGTTTTTTTTAACAAATCACAGCTCCAACAGCCTTCCAGAACAAATTAAGTTCAAGAACCAAGGTTCCACTGTATAAAAATTTCTCACTGTGAAAAAAAAAAAGAAGTATAAAAGTTATGGGCAATGGAATCCTTCTCAGTATGTAAATAGACTGTTCAAGGAACTATCTTGAAAGATGATATTGAGCTAACATGCTCCCTGCCCCAGTTTGCCACTTACAGATTGACGCAATCTGCAGGACAGCAAAGAAGAGGAGATTAAGGGGAAAGGTCTTGAGGCTGCACTGACTACTGGCTGCAATTTACCAACTCCACTGGCCCTCAAGTGTCCAATGTACACAGAGATCTTACCTCTATCATAGGTCTGAGGGCTGATTGTGATATTTTGTATAAGGCACTTTGCACATTGTTTGGGACATTACATGACAGTTGCTGTTTAAAGTTTCTCTTACTCCAATTACTGTGAAACAGACGCTGTGGTTGCTGATGTGACTAAGGGAAAAACACAGATGAAAGCAAGCAATTTCGGCACAGACAGCACAGACGGGGCTGGGGAAATAATAAGGATCTGTGAGGACACAGAGGAGGGTGCTGATAAAGCTAAGAGAGAGCAGGATGGTCAAAAATGTTATACTAGAGTTGTATTTTAAAGGAAAAATAGGAGTTTTCAAGGCAAACCATGGGAATAAAAACATGCTAAGCAGAGAGAACATTATTTCAAATGTGAAGAAGCAAATGAGAACATTGTGAAGATTGGGGAACCGTCTGCACCTTGATATGGACACATCCTGGATGTGGATGGGGCTGAGAAGAGAGAAGGAGACGAGAAGAGTTTGGGGAGGTGAGCAGGAACGTGTTCCTTTTGTTTTGGGACTTAGTGGGGTCTTATTATAAAGGCTAAGGGATGAGGGGGCTAATGGGTATTTTCACTTGGGAGTGTGACAGAATGAAATTGACATATTGTAAAGTTAATTCTGACTGTCATGTGGACTTACTACTGGAATGAAGTGAGATGCACTTGGAGTAAGGCTTTAGAGACAGAAAAAATTAGTTTGAGCACTTTCACTGTAGTCCAGGCAGAGGTGATGTACAGCTTGGTATGCTGAAAGGCCACAGGAATGAATTGAATAATGATCCCTCCAGAGCTGAGAATAATGTGAGACTAGTGAGATGTCTAAGACGCAAAATTAAGGAGGCACTGACTTTCAGGGTCTCAAGTGCTCCTTTAAAGCCCCAGACATCTCTATGGGCTGCCTGCTCAGTACATGAACAACAAGATGTTATTGGCTGTGCAGCAGAAAAGGAATTAAGTATATTCTTGACTATTTGTCCCTGTCTGCAGTTTAGCTGAAGGCAGGACCAGGCACCAAGCCCCAGAGGTCACTCCCTTTGGACTATCCAGAAGCAATAAGTGTTCCTGGGCTCGCTCTGTGCAGTGGGGAGTCTCTCTTCTGTGATTGAGGGAATGGATGCAGGTAAGTGAACTAGGTTGCACATATAGCAGGTGGAAGACTTCCAAGGGACATGGACACAGCCACGTAACAGTTACTATACCCAAGTAGACTGCAAAAAGGCATCCCTGTGTCTGTTGACTGACCACATGGTCAGAAGGTAAAGTGTACTTTTCCGACTACCCTTCTCCATGCTTCTCATTCTCTGGATCTACATTCCTCCCCTGCTCCCCTAGCAGTTGTGTTTCCCTTTCCCTAGGATCGGCCTTCTTGTGCCCTTTCCCAGAGATAATGTCCACTCCTATACCTTGCTCAGTGATACTTTGTTTTTGTTTGTTTGTTTGTTTTATCCTCACTCAAGGACATGTTTGCATTTATCTTCAGATTCAGATAGAGCAGAGAGAGAGAGGAAGGAAGAGAGAGAGAGAGAAACATTGATGTGAGAGAGACACATCAACTGGCTGCCACCCACACAACCCCAACCGGGGCCGGGGACAAGGACAGACTGCAACCAAGGTACATGCCCTGAGCGGGAACCGAACCTGGACTCTCTGGTCCGTGGGCCAACACTCCAACTGCTGAGCCAAAGCGGCCAGGGCTTAATTTCCTTTCTAATGAAGATTACCTATTAATTTTTAGCCCATTTTAAAGGTTGGAATTTTTATTTCTATTTTCTTGAAAGAGTATAGTTTATTCCACTATAAGTTCCTTTTTCAGTGATAAACCCATTTAGCATGAGGTGGGAAGTCTTCACAAAAATCTCTGGGAGGGGAGATTTAAGGAAATCAACTGTATTGTGTTCCCTGAAGGACAAAATTTATTTGCATACTAATTTTACTCAAATTCAGTGCTGGTGTGCGCGCACACACACACACATACACACACACTAAAACTTTAAGAAACTAAAAACCTATTTAGATCATCAGTTTATAGTTTCAGAGACATGGATACATGGAACAGACTGACAGATCTCAGAGGAGCAGGGCTGGGCAGACTAATCAAAGAACATATATGCATAGCCTGTGGACACAGACAGTAGTATGATGAAACCCTGGGGTCGGCCAGGGGTTGGGTGGGGGGTGGCAAGGGGTGAGGGTAGAAACGGGGGACCTTTGTAATACTGTATACAATTTTTAAAAAAAGAAATAAAAACCAACAAAGAAAGAAATATGAAATCTAGTTTAAGAAGAGTTTAAATAAGAAGTGGTTTGTAGCAATATCCACTTTTATCTATGATTTATATTTTTGCTCTAGGTACTTATTTCTGATCACACTTCTTTAAAGTAATAAAGTTGAAATGTATCAATAAAGACAGCTCTGGAATGGAAATGTAATATTTTTGAATGACCTGGGTGAACTTAGCACAGGTCCCATCCTGGATTTCAGGACACGGCGGGTGCAGTAACTGTAGCTCCACTCATTCTCAAGTAGCAGCATCCCTAGCTGTAGTGGCAGTGCTTCACAATCTAATAAAATCTTTCACTAATGAAATGGCAGAATGAATATCTATCATCAGTGGACAATAATTCATTAAGCAGGCAAACAGAAAACACCTATATTGACACCTTTGTTCACATAGATTATAACCTTATGTGCAGGGCTGTTACTTTATAGGCTTTGAACTCCTCTTCGCCTTTTACACACTGTTGATGTCTCTGTATGCATGGCAGGTGATCAATACATGTTTAGGTAATCAATAGATCTATGGGTCAATAATGAAAACTTCTGCATGGTTAGAAACTCATTAACTGTGATTTTCCATAGCAGATCTGAGCCCATTGAAACTTACCAAATAAACACTAGTTGGTTGTGATGGGCTGACTCTCTAACTTGCTTTTTCCTTACAGGTAAGCGATAAAAATTTCATACCATAATTCAAGCATGTCAGCTCCCAACTATTCCACTGGCAGTTATGATATGTTTGTCCTCATTGCCATCCCTGGACTGAGGGAACTACACATGTGGATCTCCATGCCCTTCTGCCTGATGTACCTGGTGGCCATCAGTAAATGGTATCCTGATCCATAGGGTGGCACTGGAGCGCAGTCTTCATGAACCCATGTACTCTTCCTCTCCTGGTTGGTTTTTTGGGATCTGATTCTGTCCACATGCACAGTACCCAAAGCTCTGAGCATCTTCTGGTTTGATGACATGTACATCTCCTTTGGTGGTTGTGTAACCCAGCTCTTCTTTATGCATTTTGCCTTTGTAGTGGAGTCAGGCATTCTCTTGGCCATGGCGTTTGACCTCTATGTGGCCATCTGCCACCCATTGAGGTATACCACCATTCTTAGCCATGGCGTCATTGGCAAAATAGGGGGTGTGCAGTGCTGAGGAGTTTTGCAACTGTTTTCCCCATTGTCTTCCTTGTGAAACGCCCGCCCTTCTGGACAAATATCATTGCCCACACGTTTTGTGAACACATGGGGCTGGCAAAGCTGGCTTGCGCTGATATCACCATCAATATTTGGTATGGAATCTCTGTGCCATTGCTCAGTGTTATGAGTGTTATGCTAGATATAGTGACAATAGTCATCTCCTACGGGCTCATTCTGCGGGCAGTCTTCAGGCTGCCTTCCCATGATGCTCGAATGAAAGCACTCAGCACCTGTGTTTCCCACTTCTGTGTCATCCTCATGTTCTACCTTCCAGGGATTTTTACTGCCATTGTTCAGCGTTTTGGCCGACAAATCCCCAAGCATGTCCACATCCTGTTGGCCAATCTCTATGTTCTTGTCCCCCCCATGATGAACCCAGTTGTCTATGGAATAAAGACCAAACAGATTCGTGAATGAGTGGCCCTTGTGTTTTCTTCAAAAGGGAAGTGTTGCTGAGGTTGACTGGATCGCACGGTTATTTCTTATAGGTGAAAGGTAAGATCTTATTAGAAAAGAGGAGAGACTGTTACCACTTAGGATAGGCAATACTTGCTGTGAAATTAGTCTTATTTATTTATTTATTTATTTATTTATTTATTTATTTATTTATTTATTAAATAGGGATGATATTATTTGTATGAGTCCCTTATTTCAGAGGTAAATAGGTTCTTGAAAATCAGTCTATTCCCAAACTGCTGTTTGCATGTCCACAGGGCTCTGCAATAGTTAATAGCATAGCATCTCAATTTCTATGAAGCAAAAATAAAATTTATAAAACACTTCTCCTTCATCTGCTATTTAAATTTTAGATCTCTTCGTATCCTCCCCAACAGCTATGATGAACACAAATTAGAAAGAGTGAACACCAACATTGTGCTCAAATAGGGCAAACACAGAGTCTCTCCCCTTTCTGCTCATCTGATTCACAAAAATCCTGAACAAGCTCATAACACTACATGCATACCTGATGATACTAGATAGCACCATCTACACAAATTAAATTATATCTACTGCTGTAAGTATATGATTTAGGAGGATTAAAAAAAACAATAAGTAAAGTGTTTGGAGATAGAATCTGCCTTGGATGCTTGGTGTCCTCTGTAACCATCCGAATTTGCTATTTTTAAACTTCTTAACAGAGTTGTTGTATGAAGACGCAATAAGAAAGTGGATGCTAAAGCACTTTAGAAACTATGAAATTCTGTACAAATGTGTTGTCACTGTTGTTAATGTCATTATATTCCCTGGTATAAACTTCCACCTTCCTTACGGTCAAATGTTAAGAATAAAACAGCAAAAACCCTGTCCTTTGTCTGTGGCAAAGTCCTTCCAGCTCCTTCTTCCTTTCTTTCCCACTGGGGTTCACCTACCTACAGTGCAGCAGACCCCCACAGCCCTTCCCTATCAGTGAGTGTGCCATGGACAGACAGGACGCAGGTGCCGGTGCTCCATCTCATGGCCACGGCAGGCAGTGGGGCCAGCCTTGCACTTCTCATCCTTCAAAAGCCCCTGTGGACATTTCCAAGGAAATTTTACTTTGCTTCTTAGCCATGGAACTTCTTTTTTCCCAGCTTCTGCTCAGATTTCTGGCCTGTCAGGGGGTCTAGAGAAAATATTTTGTGTGTTTTTCCTGAGTTGGGCTTTCTGAACAAATTTTGTCAAAATCTTTGGATCCTGGGCTAATACCGAGGCTTGGGGGGAAATCAATTTATAACTCTAGTTAGTGAAATAACTATAGATAGTGAGAAAACTCCAAAGAGATTAACCTAACTCCAGAAATATGGAGTCATCGCTGGGTTTTAGAGATATAGACAGTGGCCTTATCTTTTGCCCAGAGAAATTTATTTCCCATCAGTCTCCAAAGAAACTTTCACAGAAGAAGGGAAGGGAGAGAGAGAGAGGAGGAATAAGCAGAGAAAGTACATTTTTTCTCATTCCTTGACTGTATGCATAGGACACCTAGACTTTATTGTATATCCCTAGGGCCAAGAATTGGTTGTGAAGGACCACACAATTATTATTTGCTTTCATTGTATAATGATCATCTGTCCCTGATCCAGAACACTTGTGTGTATTTAGGATAAAATTGATAGCATGAATATTCAAGACCCAACACATGATCAATACAAACTTCCAGTGTAAATGGCCTTCTCAACCCTGTGAGTCGTGGATGGTGGCTGCTGTCCCTATGCCTAGCCTTGTCTCTCCTTCCACCCTCTTCCCTGTCGCCACGTAAACACACATGCCTAAAAGGGCCCATCTCAAACACAACAAAGTAATGTGTTCCTACCCCATCCCAACAATACTTTTGACCTTAGAAATATGAAGGTGCATTAGGGGAAAAATTACCAATGGGGCATAAAAGCCACAGGTCCAAAGAGAAGAGCCCACGTTAAGAAGCTTTACGTTAAGAAGTCATGGCCAGGGCTACACCCATGTCTCCGAGTGGGCTTCAAAAGGATCGTAGCCAGTGGCGTGCTGGTGAATGCTTAATAACTAACTTTTGGGGGATTGATTTGTAGATTTGCTGATTCACAAAGTGTAGATACTTCCATTATGGCTGATTTCAAGTGACTTTCTGGCAAAATTTATAAAAATTTAACACTTTGCTCTCATGAGCCAGTGTGAACAGTTTCCACATACCACTAATTGTAGCTCTTACTAGGCCTGACGTAGTGGGATTAGAATGTGCCTGACAATAGCAGTGCTGGTTTAACTCAGATGTGAAGGAGTGATAAAGAAAGTCTGCCTCATGGGGAGGTAGGGTAGTGAGTGGGTAAGAACAAAGACTTTGGAATAAGCATATTTTTTGTATACTCATCATATATATATTTTTCATTTATTGAGTATATTTTTTAACTTCTTTATTAAGGTAAGATTCACATAACATAAAATTCACCATTTCAACTATTTTACAATGTACAATTTAGTGTCTTTTAGTAACATTTACAATGTTGTACAACTACTGCTGCTAATTCCAGAACATTTTCGTCATTCCCAAAACGAAGCCCATCCTCATTACGCAGTCACTGCTCACCTTCCCCCAATCACTGGCAACTGCTAAGTGACTTTCTGTCAGTATGGCTTTGCCTATTCTGAACTTTTGACAAAATGGAATCATATAATATGTCAGCCGTTTTAAGACTGGCTTTTTCACTTAGCATAATTTTTTCAAGGTTCACCATTATTGTAGTATGTATCAGAACCTCATTTCTTTGTTATGGCTGAAAAATATTGCATTGTTCAGATTTAACACATTTGTTTTATTCACTCACCAGTTGAAACATATTGATGTGAATTGTTTCCAAATAGGTTTTTTTTTTTTTTTAGTTATTATAGATATTGTTACTATAAACATTTTGATTTGACTACCTATTTTCAGTTCTCTTTGGTATATACCTAGGAGTTGGAGAGCTGGGTCTTTTGACAATTCTATATGAACCTTTGTGAGGAGCTGCCAAATGATTTTCCACAGAGGCTGCACTATTTCGTAATCCCACTAACAATATATCAAGATTCCAATTTCCCCACATTCTCACCACCAAATATAATTTCCTTTTTAAAATAGAAGTTATAGCTGACCTGGCCAGTTTTCTCAGTGGTTAGAGCATCGGCCCATAGACCAAAAAGTTGCGGGTTCAATTCTTGTCACAGGCACATTCCTTGGTTACAGTTCAGTCCCTAGCCCTGGTTGGGGTCGTGCAGGAGATAGCCAGTCGATGTGTCTCTCACATTGATGTTTCTCTCACTCTCTCTCTCCCTCCCACTCTATCTGAAAATAATTGAAAAAATATTCTTGGGTGAGGATTAAAAAAAAAAAAGAAAAGAAATTATAGCCATCCTAATGGATGTGATACAAAACATACAAAGGGATAGGGAAAATGTTGTTTTGTTTTGTTTTAATATTATTATTCTCATTTCTACTCAAGTTCAAGATATGCTTCAGATTTCAGAGAGAAAATAGAATGTGTAAAGCTTCAGAAAGAAAAGAGAACATAGTTTTGTTGTGTTTTTTTAAAAAAAGTAGTGAATGCTTTTAGCATAAAGAGAAGTGAATTTATTTAATTTTATTATTATTATTTTTTTATCCTCACCCGAGGACATTTATCCATTTTTTTGTTCAGGTAGAGTGGGAGGGAGAGAGAAGAACAGAGAGAGAGAGAGAAACATTGATGTGAAAGGAACAAACCGAGTGTCTGCTACCCACACGACCGACCAGGGCCGGGGACAAACTGCAACCGAGGTACGTGCCCTTAGTGGGAACCGAACCGGGGTCTCTCTGGACCACAGGCCGATGCTCTAACCGCTGAGTGAAATCGGCCAGGGCAAAGGATTAACATGACCTAGTTGGAGTTTACTAACAGCACTCTACTTTTTTGAGTAAAAAATAGATGGAAGAGAAAAAAATGAAGGTAGCAAAATCCTTAAGTGAAAAAAACTCCAGGACAGAGAAAGTGATGATCACATTTTAATGTGAAACATGAATGAGTCTAAAGATATTAAGAAGACATAATCAATGGTAAATTAAGTTTGAAATAATTAAAGAAAGTAAATAAGAGAAACAGGTTTTGACATGAGAAACTAGTTGACTTTTTTAAAAATTATTTTAGATTTTTTTTTGTTGTTGTTACAGATGTTTCTCATTTTTTACCCCATTGACACCCTTCTCCCCATCCCCCAAGCCCTGTCCCTGGCTTTGTTGTTCATGTCCATTGGTTATGCAAACATGCATATAAGTTCTGTGGTATATCTCTTCCCACCACCCACCACCCCCTCTTCTGAGGGCTGTCAGTCTGTACCCTACTTTGTGTTTCTGGATCTACTCTATTTCTCAGACTGTTATAGTCATTATATTCCATATATAAGTGAAATCATGTGGTATTTGTCTTCTGCTTGGCTTATTTCACTTAGGATAATACTTTCCAGGTCTCTCCATGTCGTCTCAAAGGATAAGAGCTCTTTCTTACAGATGCATAGTACTCCATTGAGTATATGTACCACTGCTTTGTTATCCATTTGTCTACTGATGGACACTTGGGCTGTTTCCAGATCTTAGCTATTGTAAATAGTGCTACTATACATGGGGGTACATATATTCTTTCTGATTGGTGTTTCAGGCTTCTTAGGGTATATGCCTAGAAGCGGGATCAAGGGGTCAAATGACAGTTCAATTTTTAATTTTTTGAGGTAACATCATATTGTTTTCCATAGTGGCTGCACCAATCTGCATTCCCACCAGCAGTGCACTAGAGTCCCCTTTTCACCACACCCTCGCCAACACTTGTTGTTTGATGATTTGTTGATGGCGGCCATTCTGACAGGTGTGAGGTGATATCTCATTGTTGTTTTAATTTGCATCTCTCTGATGATTAGTGATGTTGAGCATTTCTTCATCTGTCTCTTAGCCATTTGTATGTCCTGTTTGGAGAGGTGTCTATTTAGTTCCTCTGCCCATATTTTAATTGGGTTCTTTGTCTTCCTTTTGTTGAGTTGTATGAGCACTCTCTATATATTGGAAATTAACCCCTTATCTGATATATCATAGGCAATTATGCTCTCCCATACAGTGGGTAGCCTTTCTGTTTTGATGATTGTATCTTTCGCTGTGCAGAAGCTTTTGAGTTTGATGTAGTCCCATGTTTTCATTTTTTCCTTTGTTTCTGTTGCCTTAGGTGATTTACCAGTGAAAATTCTGCTGCATATGATGTCTGGAATTTTGTTGCCTACATTTTCTTCTAGAATTTTTATGGATTCACGGGTCACATTTAAGTCTTTTATCCATTTTGAGTTGATTCTTGTGTAGGGTGTAAGTTGATGGTCTAGTTTCATTTTTTTTGCATGTAGCTGTCCAATTTTCCCAACACCATTTATTAAAAAGGCTGTCTTTACTCCACTGTATGTTCTTGCCAACTTTGTCAAATATTAATTGAGTATATTACCTTGGGTCCATTTCTGGGTTCTCTATTCTGTTCCACTGGTCTATATGCCTGTTGTTGTGCCAGTTCCACACTGTTTTGATTACAGTCGCTTTGTACTATAACCTGATATCTGGTATTGTGATCCTACCTACTTTGTCCTTCTTTTTCAAGATTGCTGTGGCTATTAGGGGTCTTTTTTGGTTTCATATGAACTTTTGAAGTATTTGTTCTAGTTATGTGAAATATGTCATTGGTATTTTGATGGGGATTTCATTGAATCTATAGATTGCTTTGGGTAATATGGACATTTTAATAATGTTAATTCTTCCAATCCATGAACAAGGTATGTGCTTCCACTTTTTTATATCTTCCTCTGTTTCTTTATTCAATGTCCTGTAGTTTTCTGCAAATAAGTCCTTTACTTTTTTGGTTAAGTTTATTCCTAGGTATTTTAATTTTTTTGCCGCGATGGTAAATGGGATCGTTTTTTCAGTTTCTCTTTTTGTAAGTTCATCATTGGTGTATAAGAATACCTTCGATTTCTTGATGTTAATTTTGTATCCTGCTACTTTGCCAAATTTAGTTATTGAGTCTAGTAGATTTTTGATGGAGTTTTAGGGTTTTCTATATATAATATCATGTCATCTGCATATAATGACAATTTCACTTCCTCCTTTCCAATTTGGATCCCTTTTATTTTTCTTCCTGTCTGATTGCTGTGGCTAAGACTTCCAGTACAATGTTAAATAAGAGTGGTGAAAGTGGACATCCCTGTCTTGTTCCTGCTCATAAGGGAAATGTTTTTAGTTTCTGCTCATTGAGTATGATGTTGGCTATACGTCTTTCATATATGGACTTTATTATGTCGAGGTATGATCCCTCTATTCCCACATTGCTGAGCATTTTTATCAGAAATGGATGCTGGATTTTGTCGAGTGCCTTTTCAGCATCTATTGATATGATCATGTGGTTTATTTTGTTTATGTGGTGTATCACATTTATTGATTTGAGAATATTGTACCAGCCTTGCGTCCCTGGGATGAATCCCACTTGGTCATGGTGAATAATTTTTTGAAGTATTGCCAGATTCGATTTGCTAGTATTTTGTTCAGGATTTTGGCGTCTGTTTTCATTAGGGATATTGGCCTGTTGTTTTCTTTCTTTGTAGTATCTTTTTCTGGTTTTGGAATTAGAATCATTCTGGCCTCATAAAACAAGTTTGGAAGTCTTCCTTTCTCTTGAATTTCTGTAAATAGTTTGAGGATAATGGGTGTTAGTTCTTTTTTGAATGTTTGGTAAAACTCCCCTGTGAAGCCATCTGGGTCTGGGCTTTTGTTTGTTTGGAAAGTCTTGATTACCTCTTCAATATCCTTAGTTGTCATTGGTCTGTTCAAGTTTTCTATTTCTTCCCGATCCAGTTTTGGGAGACTGTGTGTTTCTAGAAATTTTTCCATTTCTCTTAGATTGTCGAATTTGTTGCCATATAATTGTCCATTGTAGCTGTTAATGATGTTTTGTATTTCTGTGGTGTCAGTTGTTACTTCTCCTCTTTCATTGCTGATTTTGTGCATTTGGGTTCTCTCTCTTTGTTTCTTGGTGAGTCTAGCTAAGGGTCCATCAATCTCGTTTATCTTTTCAAAAAACCAGCTCTTTGTTTCATTGATCCTTTGAATTTTTTTTTTTTTTTTTTGTTCTTTATGTCATTTATTTCTGCTCTGATCTTTACTATTTCCTTCCTTCTACATGCTCTAGGGTTTTCTTTTTGTTTGCTTTCTAATTTTTTAAGTTGTGAGGTTAGATAGTCAACTAGAAATTTTTCTTGTTTCTTGAGGTAGGCCTGTAATGCTATGAACTTCCCTCTCAGAACTGCTTTTGCTGCATTCTATAGATTTTGTGTTGTTGTGTCTTCATTTTCATTGGTTTCCGGGAAGTTTTTAATTTTTTCCTTGATCTCCTCAGTAACCCATTCATTGTTTAATAACATGCTATTTAGCCTCCATGTGTTCAAATGTCTTTGCATGTTTTTGTTGCAATTGATTTCTAGTTCTATGGCATTGTGATCTGACAAGATGTTTGATATGATTTCAATCTTCTTGAACTTGTAGAGATTTAATTTGTGTCTTGTCATATGATCTATCCTTGAGAATGTCCCATGTGCATTTGAGAAGAATGTGAATTCTGCAGTTTTGGGGTGTAATTCTCTGTAGATATCTATTAAATCCATTTGGTCTAGTGCTTCATTTAGAGTCTCTATTTCCTTGCTAATTTTTTGTCTAGAGGATCTATCCAGTGAAGTCTCCTGCTATGATTGTATTGCTATTAATTTCTCCTTTGGAGTCCTCCAGAAGATTTTAAATATATTTTGGTTCTCCTAAATTGGGTGCATATATGTTTATCAAGGTTATATCTTCCTGTTGGATAGATCCTTTCAATATTATGTAGTGGTCTTCTTTGTGTCTAGTTATGGTCTTCATTTTGAAATCTATTTTATCAGATATGAGTATTGCTACCCCAGGTTTTTTGTTTTTTTGTTTTTTGCTTTCCGTTTGCTTGGAAAATTTTTTTCCATGCCTTCACTTTCAACCTATGTGAGTCTTTTGTTGTGAGGTGGGTCTCTTGTAAACAACATATAGATGAGTCATGCATTCTTATCCAATCAGCTACTCTGTGTCTTTTTATCAGAGCATTCAGTTCATTTCCATTTAAGGTGATTATTGATATGTACCTATTTATTGCCATTTTTGTTTAGAAACTAGTTGAATTTTGTTCATTTAGTTAAGGTAGAGAATTCAAGAGAATGTGTTGATCATGAAGAAAGGAAGAGCAAAGGTGGTTTTTTTTTTTGTTTGTTTCATGTGAATTTTGGGGTTTCAATGGGATAGTCAAGAGAAGTTATTAAACAGAGAGTTAACTATGTAGGACAGAGAAAGAATTGGGAGTAGAGTTTTATTTAGACTTTTCAGCATACTGATGATTATTCAATTTATGTGCTGATAGTTTTCTATGCAAATTTAACCTTACAACAAGCCTATAAATTAAGTACTTGCTTTTTCTTCATTTTAAGAAAACCAAATCCAAACAGGAATAAAAGGACCAAAAGAAAAGTACAAATTTTGTGCAATTATGTTTTTAATGGTAGAAAATGAAGATATTTCTATCTGATGCCTATCATTTTTGGGGGACTTGAAAAATCCTTACCTTTTTTTTATGTAATTCTACCAATTATTTTCTCCAACAAAAATTAAGTCTTGAAATTTATAAGCATTATTGGAGGGCTTTCTGTTGATTATTTACATAACAAATTCTATTTTGTTGTTGTCATTGCAGTTTTTTAAAATTTGTTTTTCAATTAAAGTTGGGATTCAATATTATTTTATATCAGTTTCAGGTGTACAGTATAGTGGTTGAACAATTATATAATTGACAAAGTGATCCTCCTATAATTTTAGTAGCCATCTGACATCATGCACAGTTATTACAATATTATTGATTGTATTTCTTATGCTATACTTTACATCCCCATGACCATTGTATAACTACCAATTTGTACTTCTGAATCTCTTCATTTTTTTTCAGCAAGCCTCCAACCTCCTTCCCATCAGGCAAGCATTAGTTTGATGCTATGAGTCTGTTTCTGTTTTTTTATTTATTTATTTTGTTCTTTAGATTCCACATATAAATGAAATCACATGGCATTTAATTTTCTCTGTCTGACTTAAATAAATTATATTAAATAAATACAATTACTTGACTTTCCATAATCTATCTTTCCATGTCCTTATCCTCAGGTCACTGCATCCCTTTAGGAAAGAATAGAAGGACAAACTTGCCCCTGATCTGCTTTATTTTTACACCATCAATGATGGATTCAGTGCAGGAGAGAGTGAGTGCTACATGAAGGTTAGCAAACATGACGTGAAAGGTGTGAGAGATATTGTGGCCAACACAATGTGTAAGGCAGAGAATAAGGCTAGTGTGTAGAATATGAGAACTACACTGACATGAGACCCCAGGGGCTGATGGCTTTCTGGCAGCATCCATGGATGGAAGGTGGAAAACAGCACAAAGAATGAGAGTGTAGGAAATATCACTGAGGATCAAGTCTGAGATAATAGTCATTAGAGGCACAGCCATACCAGGTATTAATGGAGAGACTAGCACAGGAGAGCCAGGCCACCCCTATATGCTTACAGTATGTGTGAAGGATGATACATGCCCTATAGAAGGGCAAACTCTTCACCAGGAAAACAGCAGCAAAATGACACTAAAGCTCCAACCAACAATGCCCACCTTGATCTTGACAGTTGTTCTAGATGACAAAACACTGCTGCATTCCAAGGGGGAGCAAATGGCAATGTAGCAATCAAATGCCATACCCAATAAGATGGCTGAGTACTGAAAAATGCTGAAGAGAAGAACAACTGGGTGAGGCAGCCAGGAAATGTGATTTTCTAAGCTTTCAACCATAATATGCTAAGCATTTTGGGGACACATGTTGTGCACAATATGAGGCCACCATTGAGAGGAAAAACAACATGGGTTCATGGAGGCTGCAGTCCATAGTGATGAGGTAGAGAAGACTACCATTACCTGCAACAGCCACAACATAATCCGATTAATGTGAGGCAGTTCCATCCCTGGGATTCCCACCAAAATGAAGGAGTCTGGATTAAAAACTGTTGAATTCATTGTGCCATCATGTTGACTGTCATTCCCTGAGGACAAAATATCACATTTAATTCTGGGGATTGACCATGAATTTTTTTTAAGTCTTTTCTACCACTAGATTCCCTCCCTTCTTATCACCTAACAAACGCTAGAAAAATATGCAATCTGCCTCTTCTCACAACCTATACAACATTTACCAAAAGCTAACCTCCACGTGTAGACATTACCTTACCATAACTGTATCGTTACTATATTGGAACCACGCTCCATCAGGTCTATCTAGAAGCATATTGGTCCTTTGTTGTCAATTAAAATTCCAAGATTGTCTTGCTTTACCAAGTAACATAGTCTGAGATTTCTCAAGGATGTATTAAATATCTCACCATGAGTCTAAAGATTATTTTACTGAGATATCCATTTAAAGAAATAAAAGGGGCCATGTGTGAATTAGCAAATCTGCATTTTTTAAAGACAATGTATCACTAGGACCCTGGTGAGCCGATCTACTACTGCCCAGAATTGGCTCCCACTTTTTCAATATCTGGAAGACAATCTCTATGTAAGTATAGTCCTTTCAACTCATCAACAGCACTCCAAGGCTCATTATCTTCTTCCACCACCTGCCCACTTCCTGATCAGCTACCTCACTATGTCATCACACCGTTCTCCCACACTGGAACATAGTGATCTGAAAGTTGATGGTGACTCTTCTTCCTCCTTCAGTCCCGATCTCAAATCTGCCAGCTCTAATTATCCTTTTTGGAAATCCCTGTTTGATCTTTCTACTTCCTTTTTATCTCTATTTCCTCATCTACTCTAGTCATTATAATCTCTAATTGGAACTATAGAATAAAAACTTTGGTTCCTCCCTGGCCAGTGTGGCTGAGTTGGTTGAGCATCACCCCATGCACAAAGAGGTCACTGGTTCTATTTCCAATCAGGGCACATGTCTGGGTTCTGGGCTCAGTCCCCAGAAGAAGCCATGTAAGGGTTAGCCAATCGATGTTTCTCTCTCCCTCTCCCTTCTTCTCTCTCTAAAATCAATAAAAACATATTTCTTAAATGAATTTTGGTTATTTCAATATATTGTGAACCTGTCTCTTCTCCTGTTGCCATCAGTATAAAATTATCAAGACACTTATAACATTATTTAAAAGCATGTAATTTTACTTCTTATGCCAACATTTTACTAAATCATATATAAATAATAAGTCCAGAATACCTCAAAGGAACATAGACCAGAGTTTTAAAGGTGGTTGCATGCCAACTAGCTTAGTATATCAATTGTGGCAGATAAAAATGAGTAAAATAAACTTGTTTCCTAAAGCTTTATTTATTCTTTTGACTCTGGATGTGTAAGTGAGTTCCTGCATATCTCTGAGCTCCTTATATAATACTGACTTTCTCTTATTTAAACAAGTCAGAATTGGAATTTCATGGCTAAATAATCAGATTGAGCACACAATGACACCAACCCCAACCATTCTGACAGTATGAAAGAAAAAAATTAACATTTTAAAATAAAAACACATAACACACACACACACACAAAATCATTTAAAAAATCAGACAGCAACAGGTTGAAAACATTTAAAAACTAAACTGTCATAGCCAAGAGGAGTCTATGTAGACATGATGACTAGATGTAATAAAGTTTTTTGGATGGGACTCTGCAACAGAAAAAGAACATTAGGTAGTGATCATGGTTGAACAATTTAGTGACTATACTGAAAACTACTGAATTGTATATGTCAAAAAGGTAATTTTTGTCTCAATTAACAAACACACAAAATTAAGTAAGGTCTGGCCCAGAAAGGGAAGTCATTCTCATTTTGGGAAATCCTGAGACTGATTGATACTATTTCCTCTCTTCTGAATACTAGTCTTTAGTTTCTGCTCTGGTTCTAGTAGTCTAGTTTTCATCTTACCCCTCAATCCAAATTTTCCAAAGCATTACCATCCCTGTTTATTTTATTTGTAAAGTCCTTTCACATTCATTGTCTCAGTCGGCCCTCACAATAGCCACACACACACACACACATAACCTTTTTAGTCCCAACTGCAGTGTGACAGTCTATAAAACCTCCCCTAACAATATCAGAAGAAATGTTCTTCTGGCCCCTGGACTCCCACAGCACTCTACCCACTTCTGTACTATAATTACTGGTAGCTCCTCATGGTAAGGGGACAGTGACCTGAAATACTGACCCAAAGGACAGATAAATCAAGGCTTGTCAAATTTTTGAAAGAGTAAGACTGGGGTGATAATTTCCATACAGGCTTTCCTTTAGGATGACTTATAAATCTGACAGATTTTAGGAGCCTTGAAAGGGTGAAAAGAAAGCACTGAGGTGGAAAAAAAAACACAAGGGTTAGAAAATAAACACTAGGCAGGTGATAAATGAAAAAAGCCTGAAAACAAAAAAAGTGCTGTAGGAAGGACAATGGGAAGAATGAAAGAGTAGGATTGAATGTGTGGACGATAATATTAGAATGGGAAATGCAAAGCAAGTTCAATGAAACTTTCAGGCTAAGAACCTCTGAGATGGTGCTGACCATGTCCTTTAGATGCTCAGAGTATCTAACAATAGATTTCTTCTATCTGGCTCTATGCCAAAGCACATCCTTAGGTGCCTTAGATTCTCAGGTTTAACAAAGGCATACTGGCCAAGTGGTGGAGGAGAAATTTGCCGCTAAGGAAGGGAAAGATACACAGAGGGAGGGGAAACTCTGCTCCCAAAGGAGAGGAGGGAATAAACACCATATGAAGCAAGCACTGAGATTCAATTCTATATATTAAGGAAATTAAGCTGTGTATAAAATATTGAATTGAGAAACCATGAGTCTGAGAAGGTGGCATTGAGGAGGTAATTCTGAGTCAGATATTTTCGGGATAAAGATGAGGTTATAAATGTGGAAGAATGGATAAGGAAAGGGAACAAGATAAATGGACAGCTTTATAACAATGTTCAAGAAGAGGTGGAGGGCTGAAGGGAAGATTACCTAGGGTGGCTGGAGTGAACTGTGTTTTCCTGCAGAGTGGGATGGGAGAAGGGCAGTTTGGAGGGTTACTTCCCAGGTGAGGATGGGGAGATTGATGAGGAGGCAATCTTTGGCACCTAAGGATGATGCCAGAATGATCAATGACACAGAGGGTCTATCCTCAAACACTGAGGAACAGCAGAAAGAAAAGTTATTCTACTGCATTTGGGGTACAACTTGTAAAGGGCTAAGTTTCTGGATGGTGCAGTCAGGTAAAGGATTCAAAAACAGATGGGAAAATGAATGCACTGGAGTAGAAGGGACAGTTCTTCTGGTAATTTTTCCTAAGATGACAGAAGCATGAACCAGTGGTCAAGGGAACTGGGCATACAAGTGGAAGGACTGAAAAAGGGGGGTTGGCAAAGAGAAACTGTAAGTGGAGCTGTTGGGGTTGCTCATTGAGTGGAAATATGGGGACATCAGTGGGTACCTAATTGGAGTGAAAGCGGAAGTCATATGGATAAATGAGAGGTAGAACCTGTAAACCAAGGGTGCCTTGAGGGTTGATTATCAGGATAACAAATTGGAGAAGAAAAGTGTATGCAGGTGCTGATGTGACCGACCAGGGTGGTGCCATGCAGGAGGATGAGCATGATGAGTGATGCTGTGGGAAGAGTGAGCGCAGCGAATGGCACAGGCTACACACGCGAGAGAATGTGAGGGCAGGTGATCCACGATTATAAAACCGTGACTTTTATGATAGCAGTGTGTGTCCTTGACAGTGTGAACTTACATGGCTGAGTGGGTAGGAGTTTACCTATTCTATCATTGTTTCCAACATTCACTACAGGTCAACTCCATTCCAGACACCAGTGAATAAGACACAGTGCTGATCCCTAGGGAGCTCAGAATATATTGGGGTGGGGTTGAAAATATTTCAGCATGATAAATGCTAGAGAGAGAAATAGGTAACAGCAGGGGAATATAGGTATAACCCAGTTTGGGGAATGAGGAATGTCTTCTTGAGTGAGAAATATAAACTGGTTAGATTAAAGAGAATGATGAAGAAAAAGGAAGTAGATTGTATAAAAGACCACAGAGAAAGAAGAGCAAGTTCAAAGACATGTATTAGTTCAGTATTGGTAGAGAAAGCAGAGAACATGTGTGTGTGTGAATCTATTAGGTAATGGGAAATTATTCTCTATTATCAGGTGAGTAGCATGCTCAAAATCAGCTTTTGGAAATATAATTTATACAGGGTGGGGCAAAAGTAGGTTTCCAGTTGTGAGTATGTGAAACACGGAGTTTATTCTTGTATTATTATTTACTAATTATTGTATCATTTTCCCTATGAACAACTGCAAACCTACTTTTGCCCTGCCCTGTATAGGGAGCCTGGTTTAGAGACTGGAAGAATTGCAGGCAAAGAAACCATTTGGGAGGTCTTTGGACAAGTGTATCTGAAGGTTGAAAAGCAATAAAGGTGGCAAATATAGATTTGGGAGTTATTAATACATGAGGGCTAAATGAAGCCAAGGCAGGTGACGAGATTGGCCAGGGAGCGAAGAGTGAGGGGATCCTAGAGACAGACCAATAAGAACCACTGTGGTGAGCCATCTGACAGGGACAGGAAAGGAAGGTCAGGGACAATGGAAGAACTAGAGTGAAGTAGAAAAATCAAGCCAAATCTTGGTTTCTTGAAAGGCATGGTTTTGAAGGAAAGAAAAGAGACAGACAGGTGTAGTGAGACAGGCTAGCAGAATAAGATATTTTTATTGTATCTGTTAATTTTTGTTTGTTTTCAAGGTTAAAAAAGTTTCAATGTTCATAAATATTAAGTAAAGAATACACAATGTTCATAAGATCTAGGAAATTTGAAAAAACTGGAGATAAAGAAGAGTGGAGATAACTGATGGAACAAAGTCCCCGAGGAGGTAGGAAACAGAGAATACATGCATGTGTGTATATGTTTGTGTTTACTTGTGTGCTATGCTTCTGTGTATGTGTACTTAGCTTGTTTTAAAAATAATTTAAAGGTCAAAGAACTTATATGCATATGTGCATAACAAATGGACACAGACAATAGTGTAAGGAAGGCAGCTGGGGGGAAGCAAGGAGGAGGGGGTCAATGGGAGAAAAATGGGGGTCATTTGTAATACTTTCAACAATAAAGATTAAAATAATAATAATAATAATAACTTAAAGAAGGAAATCTTACCCTTTTCAACAGCATGGATGGACCTGGAAAGCATTATGTAAGTGAAATAAGCCAGTCAGAGAAAGACAAATACCATATGATTTCACTAATATGTGAAATCTAATGAACAAAATGAACTAACAAGTAGAATAGAGACAGACTCATAGATAGAGAGCAGGCTGATGGCTGTGGGGTGGCGGGAGGGTTTTGGAGGGATTGAGGAAAAAAAGAGAGAGAAAGAGAAAACTGGTGGCCACACAAAAAAATGGTAACTATGTAAAGTGATGGGTGTGTTAGTTAGCTTGATTGTGATAATCATTTTACAATGCATTCATATATTAAATGATTACATTGTGTACTTTGTATAGATACACTTTTTATTTATCATTTATGCCTCAATAAAGTGAGAATTTTTAAATAAATTAAAAAAACTAACTATGAATTTATTTTGAGGAAATTGATAGTTTAACAATCTATTGGGTCTTCTGATTTCTATACATAGTATATATCTCCATTTATTTCCATTTTTAAGAATCAATCCAGGCAATATTTTGTAATTTTCAGCATAGAGGCTTTGCAAATTTGAGTTAAAATTTTTTTAAATATGCTGTTTTTAACATACATTTTGTGTGCTTGTATGTTTGTATTATAATCAGAACTTTTCAAATGGGATTGTATAGCTCTTTGCTGTTGGTATAGAACACTCCAATGGATTTATGTTGTCTTTGTAGTCCATAAATAAACACATAAATAAAAAACTTCAGGGAGCTTTCTTGTTCCTAGGCAGAGTAAAATATAACTAACAAAAGAGACATGGAAAGGCAGAAGGGACATGAACACTCCTTTCTCTGAGAGTGGAGGAAACTGAAGGAGGATGAGCACAGAGATGAAATAAATGTACAAGAATGGAATAATAATATGAGCAGTTGTCTCCTGATAGTCTTGAAGTCTCCGTTATGTAGGAAGAAAATTCCATTGAAAGGGAGGAACAATAGTTTTGGCAGTGGTAAAGTTGTATATTCCTTGTGAGAATCATTTAATAGGACTGAGGAAGAGTCAGCTAGCCTAAGACTCAGCCGCGACTACCTGTGTGGTTGTGGCATTTCCTTCACATCCTGACCGAGTGAGCTCAGGAAAACACTGGTTAGAGCTAGGTGAAGCCTGAACATTTTCATGGAGAATAATGCAGAAACCAGTTGGGGCAGAGACATGACTGGTCCTGGCAGAAGAGATGGACATGTAGATTGTAGATTAGATTGGGAAGAAAGTAATAAAACCTCTTACACCTGTGGTTCACAAACTGTAGCATCACTTCATGGCCTTGCTAAAACATACATTGCTGCCTCCGAACCCAGAGCTCCTGATTCATTAGGAGAGTGGTAGCGTCCAAGAGTTTGTAGGTTCCCCGGTGATGCTGCTGATGCTGGTCTGGGCACCACACTTTCAGAAGCATGGCTCCACACCTTCCTTCATGTTCTGCGTGACAGCCCCACACGTCACAGTCACAGAGGTGACTCAGGAAGCACCACACAGCTTAATAAGGTTTCCACAGACAAGATTTAATTTAACACACCAACAAGACAACCATTATGCTCATTTCAAAGATCAGAAAATAGTTACGCAGAAGACAGTGACTTGTCCAAAATCACAGAGCGGATCTATGACCCAGGTTTTTTCACACCTCATGCAGTGTTATTTCTAAATGACATAGCTGCCTTCACCGCTTCCATACTTGTCAGAGCACCTGTGACTGTGGGGGGTGGGAACACAGGGTCTGTGAGTGTGTGTGGATGTATGGTTGTTTGCAAGCTTTTATGGGCACTGTGCTAATGTTTACAAAGTCTGAAGCTTTTTCTCTTTATAGCATAGGTGAAGGTTCTGCAGAAAATCATGACTCTCTTCTTTGCTAGCAGCACAGCTGCTATGAACAACTCGGATACTCGCATGGCAGGCTGCCTCCTCACTGGCATCCCTGGGCTGGAGCATCTACACATCTGGCTCTCCATCCCCTTCTGTACCATGTATGTAGCCGCCCTGGCAGGCAACGGCCTTTTAATTTGTGTCATTCTCTCCCAGCCAAGCCTGCATGAGCCCATGTACATATTCCTGTCCATGTTGGCTGGTGCTGATGTCTTGCTCTCCACTGCCACAATGCCCAAAGCGCTGGCCAACTTCTGGCTGGGTTCTAGCCACATTTCCTTTGATGGCTGCCTCACCCAGATGTTCTTCATTCACTTCCTCTTTGTGGCTGACTCTGCAGTCCTGCTGTCCATGGCCTTTGACCATTTTGTTGCCATCTGCTCCCCTCTGCGATATGCTACCATCCTCACAAGCACAGTCATTGGGAAGATCACCGCTGTCACTCTGACCCGCAGCTTCGTCATCATGTTTCCGTCCATCTTTCTCCTTAAGCGTTTGCACTACTGCCGGATCAACATCATTGCACACACCTTTTGTGAGCACATGGGCATTGCCCGTCTGTCCTGTTCTGATATCTCCATCAATGTCTGGTATGGGTTGGCAGCTGCTCTACTCTCCACTGGCCTGGACATCATCCTCATCGCTGTTTCCTACATTCACATCCTACGAGCTGTCTTCCATCTTCCTTCTCGAGATGCCCGGTCCAAGGCCCTGAGCACCTGTGGCTCTCATGTCTGTGTCATCCTGCTCTTCTACATTCCTGCCCTCTTTTCTGTCTTTGCCTATCGGTTTGGTAGGAGACACATCCCACACTATGTCCACATCCTTCTGGCCAATCTCTATGTGGTCATCCCACCGATGCTCAATCCTATTATTTATGGAGTGAGGACCAAGCCAATTTTGGAAGGGGCTAAACAGATGTTTTCAAATCTTGTTAAGAAATTAAACTAAAAGTTCCCAACTTGAGCTCAACTTATTCCCTTTTCATACCTATGAATTGTCCTATATTCACCCTGTCCTCATCTCTACATCTTCCAGTTATCTCAGGTCATTCTCACCCATGTCCCAGTTGACTTAAATACATGTTCTACTCAGATTGGTGGTCACCAGATGGGACGGGCGTTGGGGGATGGGTGAAAACGGTAAAAGAGATTGAGAAGGACAGATTGTCAGTTGTTAAAATTAGGGATGCAACGTACAGCATAGAAAATATAGTCAATAACATTGTATTAACTATATGTTGTATCAGATGGGTGCTAGACTTATCAGCCTGATCACTTTGTAAGGTATATAAATGTCTAATCACTATGTTGTACACCTGATACTAATGTAATGGTATATGTCAACTCTAACTGAAAATAAATTTTAAAAATTCATGGAAGTGATTCAGGCAAAGCAGTGGGACTCAGATGAGACACTTTCATTGGACAGCTCTTTATAACTACACTTGAGGAAGATATTTCACATCTCCTAGTCCTGCTCCTAATTGGCTCTTTTCATTCTCATTTACTGGTTTAAATTAATATCCTCTTTTATATAGTTCTTACCAACTCACAATATAGATCAGCTGTTTTATACTTTTTATTCACTATGAGTAATGTAATAATAGTCTGGAAAATCTACAATCAACAAAGATTACAAGCTTTGCAATCCTTCTTTCCAGGTGGTCTCTCATATGTATCACTTATTTGCAATAAAAGTATAAGTCTTTAGAATCATTTGGAATTTAGCAATATGAATCAAATGCCTTGATAATGTACATTCTCTTTGACCCACTAATTCTTATTCCTGGAATGCAGCTCAAGGAAATAGTCCGAAATGAGTACATTTATGAAAAAAAAAAAAAAAAAAGTAATTAATTCCAGAATAATTCACAATAGCAAAAAACCGAAAAGGGAAATATTTTAATATCCTGCCCTGGATGACAATAATTAAATAAATAATGCTATGCAATATACACTTAAAATATTAGTCAGTCACTAAAAATAATTTTTATAAAAAGGTTTTATTGGTTTGCAGAAATGTCTCAGTTGGAATATAGAATGCAAAGGAGTGAATACAAAATAAAATAAAATAAATGTTCTACTAAAATCCATCTTTGATTTCTTTTTTTAGAAATTCAAAGTAATACCCACCTCACTTACTTCTACCTATTATTCAAATACCTTCTGATCCCTCACCATTTCAAGAAAAACTAATTAGGGGAAATGTAATATCTTACCTGGAACCTACCATCTAAAAAGGACTTTTCTCAGTATTCACTTGCATTTTGTCTTGAATGAGTTACCTAATCCCTTGCATATAATTTTGACATTTAGACTTGCCAGTTCAACACCTTTCTCATGTTGGGAACCCCCAAGAACTCTCATGTCTAAAAATTCATAGTCTCATGGAATAATACTTCCTTTTATTACCAGTTACACATGTCCATAATCACACATGTGTATATATCCAAGTTCAGAGATGCTAACACACAGCAACATATGTAGGTGGACACATCCATTTATCAAAATGTAGATAACTGTATAGGGATAGAGTACTCTTTTCCATCCAAATATGCTTTGTATTTAAAAATTATATTCATCATTAAAATGAGAAGTCAAAATACTTATTTATATTTAACAGATATTGATCTATATATTCTTTAATAAATTTTTAAAGGAATATAAACATCTCTATGTAATGTGGTAGCTTGCTCACTAATCACTAGGTATTCACACCAGAGATTCAGTTAGACTAATATTCTCTGAGATTGAGAAGAACAGCTCAGCCTGAATTTTAGTCCAAGATCAATGCTTTCTTGAAAACCCAGTTCACATCTCAACTCTGCACACTCTCATACTCTGCCCACAATCTATTCTGTTGGATACTGAGAATATTTATTTTTGTTTTATCAGAGATCTTTTCATGTTTGCTCCTTTAATCCTTGTCTAGACTGCATTCCTTAAGGAAAGGAGTGATTTTGAAAGGCTTATTATCTCTATTGTACCAAAGCTTAAGAACCTGCTCATAGAAGATCATGCAATATCCAATATTTTCAAATTATATTACAAATTACTAGTTTTTCCTACTGTGTAAGGGGTCCTGAAAATGTAAGGAAAAAAATTAATCACAAGTCTGATGAAAAAGAAGACAAAGACATAATTAAATATGCTGAATTATTAACAAGAGAAATACAATTATGATTACACCAAAACACCATTTCTCCCTTGTCTGATCGGCAAAAATGAAAAGGATTAACACTGTGTTAACAACATTGTGAAAAAACAGTCTCTCTCATACATTGCTCACAAATATATATATAACTTTTGTAGAATTTGGAAATATCTTAATTCTTATGCTTTTTTCCTTTAATCCAGAAATTCACATTTGTAGGAAATTACCTTTCGGATATACCTTCACAAGTACAAAACAACATCTATATAAGATTAGTCATTATGGCAAAGTTTTTGTAACTAAAATATTTAAAACAACTTTGCTTAATCCACACACCCTCTTATGCTTACTAGGAATGTAACTGTTCCCAAGTTGTACAAAAGCTTTAGAATCACACAGACTTGGGAGAGAGTTGCAATCAGCATTGAACTTACTCTCAAATCAATTTAAAAAAATGGACAGCAAAGTTTCTCTGATGTTATTTCCCCAAAAGTAACATGTTCTTGCCCAAAATCAGAGAATGTGACCCCCCTTTTCTTTGTATTGAAAAAATAAATAAAAACACCTTCATTTAGAAACAATGCAAGGAATCCTAGCCTTATAGATTAGTGCTGAGAATCTGAGAGGGAGATTGAATAAGGAAGATGTTATCCAGAAGGTGCAACATAGTTTATCTAGGGGTTTGAGATACTTCTCATTGACTCACTACCACTCTTCCAAGTCTCTCTCTGAACCCAGCCCTAACATTATCTGTTATCTTTATCTAACTATTCGCAGTTATCCCTGAGAATGCCCAAATGAATCATGGCTTTACCATTTCCAATGGACAGATTTCTAAAGAACTGAAATCGAAAGAAGAGAGAGGGAAAAAAAAAGAGAAAAGAAAAAGCTGAAACAGTTTCTTCCCCATTTCATTTGCATTTTTCCAAGTCTCTCAGCCCTCAGTCCCCTTATTATTTTGACTGTAACCCCAGAACAAAAATCAAAAGACTTCAGATGAAAAATATTTTGAGCTTCCAGATGTCACAGACTATTGATGGTCACCTTCTTTCTTTCTTAAAAAACCTTACTTGCCTATGTCCATATCAAGTGTTATGTGGTATGTATGAACATATAGGGATTCCATAGAAACATGGGGCCCAGGACAGATCAGGCACTTAAGGTTTCAGCCCAGAAGAGGTGGGGTGGGATGGGGGGCGGGGTGTTGTTTGGGACTTCAGAGGAGAAGAAGGCAGTTCACATGGAATGATGTTTCTGAGCCATCGTTAACAATGAGAGGACTTTGTTCAAAAAGGCCTTGATGGTTCCTCCCGGCCTATCACATCTAATTCATATAAAACTATGGTTATCTGGGACGGTAGCTTCCTTCCTGGAGCAGGTCCTCTGTCATTCTTTTAGGCAGTTAGGGGGAAGGTCAAAGGGTTTTCTTGAGTCTTTTGTGTCTTAAAAATAACCAGTTTGAAATAATCAATATTCCAAAGAGGCATATTTTGGCATGGCAAACTCTGTCCCTCCTCACTCCCTTAAATATCACCACACATTTCTCTTCTGACTTGCATTCTTCATCTCTTAACTCACTTAGCGATTCTTCTTAATGTCCTTCATTAAGACGTGAGTATAAAAAACCTGGATGTACATCTAGAGTTACTTACATCTAATTACTACTTACACATTGTTCCCAAACTGTATAGAGAAAAACAAACAAACAATATTTTACTAGTACATTCATTCTATCTATACTCAATAGCACTTTTTCCTCAGTACTAAAGCAATAGCTAGACATTTAGTCTCCCTGGATTTAGACAGTTTGGTTACCTCCAGGCTTCTTGAACCTGCTCACTGTTGTCAGGTGATCTTTGCTGGCATAACATTTAGACATTCAGAACGTGGCATGCCCACTGGCCCAACACACACACACACACACACACACACACACACACACCCCAATTAGAACTCTTTAGTGGCTTGCCAACAATATCAAGACAATTCAGTGGGAAAAGAATATGGTCCTGGGGCAACTGGATATCTATATGCAAAAGAATGAATGTGGACCTCTATCTCACATAATAAAAAATAGAAAAAAAATTTAACACAAAATAGATCATAGACCTAAATATAAGAACTAAATTATAAAACTTTTAGAAAAAAACATAGAAGCAAATCTTATGACCTTGGATTAAGCAGAAAGTATGCAAAGATATGACACCAAATGTACAAGTAACCAAAAAAATTGCATTTTATTAAAATTAAAAAGTTGCTTTTCAAAGGATGCAATCAAGAAATTAAAAAGATAACTTCTAGAATGGAAGAAAATATCTACAAATCATAGAACTCATAAAGAACTTGTATCTAGATTATATAAGAACTCAATTAAAACAATTTAATTTAATTTAATTTAAAAATTGGCGAAGGCAATTGATGTTTCTCACATCAGTGCTTCTCCTTCTCCCTTCCTTTCTCTCTAAAAAATAAATAAATAAATATTTTTTAAAAATTGGCAAAGGATTTTAATAGACATTTCTCTAAAGAAGACATGCAAATGATAGTAAAGCCTATAAAAAGATGCTTCACCCCTTTCGTCTTTAGGAAAATACAAATTAAGATGCCAATGAGATACCAGTTCACATCCACTAAGAAGACTGTAATGGAAAAGATACACATTAACAAGTATTGGCATAGATGTGGAGAAACTAGAACCCTTTTATTTTGCTGGTGAGAATGTAAAATGGTGCAGTCACTTTGGAAAAATAGTCTGGAAGATCCTCAAAAGAGTAAATACATGATCCAGCAATTCTATTCTTAGGTATATACCCAAGAAAAATAAAAAGCCTATGTTCACCCACAAACAACAACAAAAAACTTGTACAAGAAAATTCATAGCCACTTATTTATAATAACCCAAAAAGTAGAAAAATTCAAATGTCTAAAAACTGATGAATAATAGATATTCATGTGTGGAAAATACATACTCTGCAATTATTATTCAGCCATCAAAAGAATAAAGTACTTACACATGATACAACATGATTGAACCTTGAAAATATTATGCTAAGTGAAAGAAGCCACATTGCCCAACCCTCTTTTCTGACTTATCTGGATACTCTCCTCCCTGTAGGCCCCCTCCCTCAACCCACATTTCCAGACCAGGTCAGGGTCATCATCTCAGTGACCTTGGGGCAGGAAGTTTGGCCTACCTTTTCTTCTCAGAGTTGCCATGGCATCAAAAAACCCTATAGTCACAGTTCTAGGCTTTGTAAGCCTTGCATGTATTCATAAGGATCTAAACACATTTACAGTTTCTCAGTTATATAGGTTAAATTAAATATAATTTAAAAATATAATCTGTAATTTTAAATTGATAACTTTTAATGATCATTTCGCATAACACGTCATTATGATGCCAAGTGGTTATCTTGACTCACTCCTAATAACTTTAGATACGTTTGCTCACTTAGATATTTTAATTGACATATTAATATGGAATACAGGTGTATTATCAGTGTTATTGAACACTGACATGATGTCAGAAAACCACAGTAAAGTGAAGACTCTTTAGAAGTGTCATCCCTGGCCTTCAGGTGTTCTCCAAGGCCTCTGGATCTGCCCTTCAGTAAGCGAACACCTTAGGGCCGGCTGGAACTCCGGTGACCACGCCCGAGTGCAGGACCTAAGGCTATGCTGGGCCAATCGGCCCTATCAGCAGCATCTTCTCCTCCCCTCGCCCCGCCTCTTTCCCCCTGAATCTTTCTGCTTTGGTGGAGGTGGGAGCAGCTGCAAACCTTCGGCCCTGATACAGCCTACGGATTCCAGGTTAGTAAGCAAGGCCATTTTCTGACCAGCCACCACTGTCCCCACTAGTCCTGAGAGTTTGACCCGCCTTCCAATTTGGGTTGCGGGGCGGGGGTAGGGAGCGGAGGCTACATGGAAGGGGTCACGGGTGAGGGAAGAGTGAGGAAACTTCCCCAGTTTTGAGTTGACTCTAGTTTGGGAATGGAGCACCTAAGAGGGACTTTTGGAGCTAGGAGTAGACTGTGATCATTAAACCCTGATTCTGGAAGCTAAAGAATGTGGAGAGGCAGCTCTGGAAGCCCTGGTGGGGAGTGACAGCCTACCGGTCCCGGGCGTGGATTCAGAGGTCAGCAGCCCCTCCCCCACCCGGCACCCTGGAGGCTCAGGCCTCCCTCCCAGCAGAGGGAGTTGGGAGCTGAGCGGTCCGCCCGGACCTGCGGGTCTCCGACAGGGGCAGGGCCACGCCCTGGTTGTGCTCTGAAAAATCACCGACAGAGGGAGCGCCCCCTGCTGCTTTGAATCTGTTTAAAACTCCTTGGTTCTCTCTGAAGAGCCCTGGCCACCTGGTGCCGCTCCCTCTTCTCATTCCCTCCACGTGCGCGTCCCAGGAGGTGTCTGCCGGCCGCTGTGACTGGGCCACCTACTGTCACTTCTGGCCGTGAAAGGGGTGGCAGGGCAGTGAAAGAGATGAGGTCCCTTCTCTTAGGGAGCTCATGCTGTGGATATTTTTCTTTCTTTTTCATCCTCATCCATCTATAAAATGGACAGAGCAGCATTTATTTCCTGAGTTTTTGTGAGGATTAAGTGAGGTAGAAGTTTAAGTACACAAGAGATTGCCTGCCAAATAGATTTACTATTTCTGTTATTCAAATTACTAAGTTATTACTGACAAACTCAATGCCTACCTTTAAAAAATGCACAACACAGGGAATAAAATATGGTAAAATGCACTGTGATAAAGGAAATTATGACTACTGACATCCGAACAAGTTAAAATACAGCAGAGTTAGGAATTATAAGTGGAATTTCACAGATGCTGGATAAAAAAAAACAAAAAAGTTTATAATGTATCCTTTAAAAATTCAGTTAATGGATTAGCTAATACTTGGGTTGAAGAAAACCTGGGCAGGACAATATTTTAGGAATGTGCAAAGTTAATAAAAACTTTTTGAAATGCATGGGGTAGCAATTCTTTGGGAGTGAAGTGTAAAATATACTTATATACATTTGAAGCGGATTGTGTTCCAGTTCAAATACTTGTGGAGTGCCATTTGTCCGATAATCAATTCCACATTAGAGTGGAATAGAATTCTACACACAAGATAAAAATGTTCTTATTCTCTAAGCACAAGAAGTACAACTCTTTACAAATGCAGTTGCCACCTGTTTAGGTGTTTATTTCACCTTCACTAGTACTTCTAGCTGGGGGGAGGGGCTGGGAAAAGCCCTGACCATTTTATTTCTAGTTTTTATTCTCAGTCCCCAGCAATCCTGGCCCAACCTTTAATAGCTTCTACCCAGTCACTGACTTTATTATGAAAGCCATTTTGATATCGAATTGCAACCTTCTATTCTGATCGATGGTTCAGATCTAAATATCATTATATTCTCTGGCCCTTTTCCCTCCCTATCCTCACCCTCACACCCCTGCCCCTTTCTAGTTATTTTGCACCCTAAATTGCATCTACTTGGGAAGAAGGCTGCCCTACCTGAGGTGGTGCCTCTGAAGCCTTAATGTGCATAGGAATCCCCAAGACGGAATCGGTCTGGGGGAAGGCCTAGAGATTCTGCATAATGAAGTCTACTGGATGCCAGTGCTGCTAGTTAGCAGACCACTTACACTTATTCAGGCTTTTGTTTCTGATGTAACTGTTCGCACCTGGTCATGAATTTGGTCTCTTTCATTTGCTAATTTGGTCCTCAGGGCTCTAGGACCTCAGGCTGCTCACACAGCCAGACTGGCATCTCAGCCCATCTACATGGCTCTTGAGAGCTGGCTTCAGTCTGAGACTCAGCTGGCTTTCCCTGTCTCCAGTGGACTGCGCTCATCTGCAGCTGGTGGTCAAGGGCCTGCAGGTATACGGGACAGGGTTACTCAAACCCTCCCTAACTACACAAGCTGTTTCCCTCCTTCACAAGGTTTTTATTTCTCCACTCTCAGTTTTCTTACACCCTTTGACATGAGAGAGCAACTCTTATACCTTTTTTCTTCAAGAATTCTGTCTTGACTATCCAAAGTAGTGCATTAGATGGTAAAAAAAAATATAGAAATATAATAGGGCCACATATATGATTTGAAATTTTCTTTCTTTCTTTCTTTCTTTATTTTATTTTCCCTTTATTGATTTTAGAGAGAGAAGAAGTGAGAGGGACAGAGATAGAAACATTGATAAGAGAGAACATTGATTGGCTGCCTCCTTCATGCCCCTCACTGGGGATTGGCCCCACAACCTGGGCATGTGTTCTGTATGATTTAAAATTTTCTAGTGGCCTCATTAAATAGTAAGAGTAAACTGGTAAAATTGAGTTTAATGCATTTAACTGAATCTACTAAAATATTATTAGGACATGTAATCAATATAAAACACACAATGAGATATTTTAGATTATTTTCTCTTACTAATCTTTGAATCCAGTATGTATTCTATATTTATATCTCATTTCCATCCAGCCCATTTCCAGTGCTCCATAACCAGGTGAAGCTACCACATTTGACAACACGGTTCTACTTTAAGCTTAGACGCTCAGAAAGCCAGGCTTTCCATTTTTCCCATTGCATTTCTTCTTTTGTTTTTGTCAGCTCTAATGAGTTATAGTTTACATCCAGTGAGTTATCAATTTTAAGCTTACAATTCCATGAATTTTGACATGTACACAGTTGTGTAACCACCTACATAATCATGGTATATAAAGGGCATTTCCGTCATCCCCCAAATTTTTTTGTATCTCTTCACAGTTCATCCTCTTCTCACATCCCTGGGCCCTGGACTTCACTCATCTTTTTTCAAATGGTAGTTTTGTCTTTTATAGGAGTTTATATTTATACAGTAACATATCTTTGCTGTCCAGTTTCTTTCACTTTGTATAATGCTTTTGTGATATTTCTTGTTGCATGTATCAGTAGTTCCATATTATTGTTTTGCAATATGCCATTGCATGGATGTACCATATTTATTTACTAACGTTTTTATGAATTATTTCCAGTTTGGGGTGATTTTTGCATTGCATTTATGAAACAGAAATGCTCCCCTAAAAGATTCCTGTATACCAAGTACACTTTTGCCTGAAAGAAACGTGTGTATGTTTATGTTAGGGAGATGTAGTTGACCTTTAGTTAAAATTGTAAATATAGTATCACCCAAATTTTTTAAGATTTTTTTAAAGAGCACTTTTGTGTTCCTGAAAAATTGAAGGGAAGGTACTGTCAAGGTAAGAAATATTCAAAGAATTTTTGTGAGTTTATTTGAGTGAAAACGGTCAACAGTTGCTGGGAAGCAAAATCTCAACGGACGGAGATAATGCTCCAGAGGAGAGAATGGCAGTTTTGCACCTTATTTTATACATTACACTCAAAAGAGGAGACGTAAGTGAGATACAGTCGTCCCTCATTTATCGCAGTTAATTCGTTCCAGACTCTAGCACCTGGCGTTGAAGGATTCCTGGGGTGCTCGAATACATAGGTGCACAGTTTATACATTCGGTAATTTTCATTTTAATTGTAATACAGGGGTGTTTAATTGACTCAGATAACCGAGCACACTGTATCATTTTCACTGTCTCAATCAACGTTTTAATGAATATATTTGAAAAATCCATGATAGAGTGAAGCCACGAAAAGCAAAACGGCGAGGGACAACTGTACGTGAAGTCCACTGGTGATAGATTAGGGAGGTGGAGGCCGGAGAAAGCAAAGCAGGGAAACCTCTGGGATCGGATGAAAAGTAAAATGATAGACACATATATCTTTTACATAGGTGGGTACAGTATAGTTAGCAGTCAACAATTAACTCAGTAACAACGAGGGGACTTGTGGTTTCCAAAGAGTGGTGTCTATGCTTTGAGGGGTCCAGAAAATGAAAATTACTTTGACATTCCAAAGATATGTTACTGTAGATGCAAAAAGACAATAGACAGGCTCAGTTAAGGTAAAGATTGACCTTTGTCAGGGCCTAGAACATGACTACCAGCCATAAACTGCTTTTAGTTAAAAAGTTTTCATTTCAAACCATGCTTTGTGGTTCCTTTAGGTCTTTGAGTTTGCATGACCACCATGCAGGCCTTATCTGAGCTTGTCAGGTTAGCATGTGGCCCCCATTCGTCCACACAACAGAGATTTTCCATGTACCCTCTGCGCCCACACATGCATATCACCACCCCCTGCCCGGAGTGGTGCATTTGTTACAACTGATGCACCTACACTGACACGTCATCATCACCCAAAGTCCTCATGTAAATATAGCGTGTTGTGTTTTTTATTTCAAATTTCACTTATTCATTGCCAGTATATAGGAAAGTGATTGACTGTAACCTTACTGTAATCACTTATTAGTTCCAGTTTTTTGTCAATTCTTTCATATCTTCTACATACATGGTTATATCTGTGAACACAGGCAGGTGTTTTACCTTTCCAATTGGTATTCCTTTATTCCTTTTTAACCCATTGCATTAGCTAGAACTTCTACTATGATGTTGAAAAGCAGTGGTGAGAGGAAACATACTTGCTTTATATCTGATCTTAGTACAAAAGATTCATGTTTTCATCATTAAGTACAATGCTAGTTGTAGGTTTCTTGTAGATGTGCTGTATCAAGTTGAAGAAGTTCTCTCTTTTTTTTTTTTTTGTGGTACGTGACCCTACTAGAAATCGAACCCGGCACTCTCTGGTCTGCAGGCCGATGCTCAGCTGCTGAGCCAAACTGGCCAGGGCAAGTTCTCTATTTTTAATTGAGATTTGGTTATAAATGGGCATTGGAATTGTCAAATACTTTTTCTGCATCAACTGATTTTTCTTTTTTAACATTTGGTTTTCAAAATGTGAACCAGCCTTGCATATCTAGAAAAATCCCTCTTGGTCATAATGTATAATTATGTTTACACATTGTTGGATTCGATTGGCTCATGTTTTGTTGAGGATTTCTGTAGCTTTTTAATGAGAAATGCTGGTCTGTAGTTTTCTTGCAATGTGTTTGTTTCCATTTGCACTTCTCTGATGACAGGATGTGGAACATCTTTTCATAAGCTTATTTGCCATCTGTGTATCTTTGATGAGGTGTCTGTTAAGGTCTTTGGCTCCTGTTTTATTTTATTTTTTGTTTGTTGTTTTTTTTTCCTTTATTGATATTAGAGAGAGAGGAAGGCAGAAGGAGAAAGATAGAAACATCCATGAGAGAGAACATCAATTGGTCTCTCCTTCATGCCTCCCACAACCTGGGCATGTGCCCTGACTGGGAATTGAACCAGCTACCTCTTGGTGCATAGGTCGATGCTCAGCCACTGAGCCACACCAGCCTGGCTTTGGCTCCTTTTTTAATGGGGTTGTTTGTTTTCTTATTGTTGAGTTTAAAGAGTTGCATTTATATTTGGAATATTGGTATTATAGTTATGCTGGCCTCGTGTCATTAATTTGTTAACAATTTTATTCTTTACCCTTTATGGAGAAGAGGAATAGAGAGGAGTAGTAAGAACTCTGGCTCTCTATGGAACCTGTGGCTGCATTCAAATCCCAGATCTACCACTTGGACTAGCTTCCTAGCCTCTCTAGGCCTCAGTTTACACAGCTGTGAAGTGGGGTTGAAGGGACATGTAGTATTGTTCTAAGGAATTATTGAGTTGTTACATGTATAATAATTAGAGTATTGCCCAGTACATAATAGATTTTCAATGAATACTTACTGTTAAGCATTGCTGTTGCTGAACTAGGCAAAGCTGACCAGGTCCAGGACCTGCAAGAGCACCAGGGAACACCAGGTGGCAGCATTGAGGTACTGTTTTCAATTTAGTACCCGAGCAATGAATGCCCTATACTCGTCCTGCTCAGCTACAAATGCTGTTTCACAGAATGTTTTTCTCATTCTTAGACACTTTATCGGGCCCTTTCTTCTGTAAGGGCCTATTGTTCCAACAAGCAATTTGATGTTTTCTAATCCTAAAATTGGTACAAATTGTGATCTCAAATTACCCACACTGACCGTATTGTGGTTAAGTGTATATCCGCATTTGCTAGGGAACCAAAGAAGAACTATGAAATTACACTTACTCTCAGCCACCCAGTGGCCTATCCAGCACATGAGGTCACAACCGGGACCAGGGCTAGTGGGCCCTCAACTACCAATGCATCTGTGAGCTGGCTCTTCTTAACTAGCCCAAACAAGACTTCAGCTATGCAAGTAGAGCAAAGAATTGGGAATGGGGGCAGGGAGGTATAGGGGAGGTGTAGGGGGAGGGGGAGAGGGAGGAAACTGAAAAAAATTTCAGTGTGATAAAAGACAGCTGTAATGTAATTTGACAGCTGAAAATTTCCAAGAATGAGAATAAAGATGTTTGCCATGATAACATTTATCTGAATTCAGCCCAGACAATAAATAAAGTTAGAATAAGTCGTGGCATCTCTAGTGTCTAGTTAGACAAGCTTCTAGATTCTTACCTGGCCCTGTGCCAGGCACACAGGAACCTCTGGAGCAGGTCCAGCTCTCTCACACGGTCTTTAAATGCCATCTTATTAAACCTTGTTTGGATTGAGATGGCGAATCTCTCTCCTAGTGCCAACAGAAGCAAGAAGGTACGAAAGGCAGCAAGATAGTGGATCGTTTATTCTTACAACAAATATTCATATAGACTTTGCTCTATCCCTCCCCTTGGGAAAGACATCGAAGAGGCTCTTTTTCTCAAGGTGAGAGCTAAGAGCAGTGAAGACGCAAGGGCAGAGACTGCATAAGTGTAGTGATAACTAGTTTTTAACTCAGACTATTCTACACATGAGCTCAGACAAGTATCACAAATATGTGATAAAGAAGGACTGGATAACAGCAATATGCAAAAAATTAAGCCACATCTAGGTTCAAGAATTAACCCAGTGCTCCAAAGCTAGGGACCCGTAAGTTCAGGATTCTGACATGATAGAATTATTGTGGGCTTCTATTATAGAACGCCTATAAAGAATTCAGTTATTGCCCAGCGCATAAAAAGTGATCAGAAAATGGTGTCTATAATTATTTTCTACTTTCCTTCCATTCTTTCTTAAAACAAATGTTTTTATGCATACATTCCTGTCTACAGTAATAATGATTGCCTTTATCTATGTCTTCAGAAATGGATTTGGCCCCTGCTAGGAGTCTAAATGGTATACCTCCTTGTAGAGTACTATTTATTTCATTCATCATTATCTCCCCAGGCCAACTGTGGCACTGGGCTTGACAGATAGCTAGCCTCTTTTGGCAGGCCTGTGTGAAAACTGTGGGATGGGGGGCTCTGAGCCAGAAGTCACAGGCTAGCGTCCCCCTCATTTTTTCTTTCCTCATTCATTCTTTTATTGATATGTAGCTCAAATACCATAAAATTCACCCTTTAGAAGTGTGTGATGCCATGCCTTTTTGGTATAATCACAAAGCTTGTCTAACCAGCTATCTAATTCCAGAATATTTCCATCACTAGCAGAAGAAACCCCAAACCCATTAGCATTCACTTCCCATGCCCTTCCCCACCCCCCCACCCCCCTTGGCAACCATACTTGTTATGTCTAAATCTGCCTACTCTGGACATTTCATATAAATGGAATTATATAATATATGGGCTTTTGTGTCTGGCTTCATTCACTTAGCATAATGTTATCAAGGTTCAGTGATACTGTAGCATGGATCAGTACTTCATTCCTCCCTTCCCCCCCAGTTTTGCACTTTTCTCCTGTTAATGATTCCAAAATGCTTTCCCCAAATGTCATAAGAATGTATGTGGCCTCAACTTCCCCACCTGTCCCCTTTCTCCCCAACACATGGGCCCCCTAAGGCTCCTGTCAAAGTTCATGGCAGGCCCTGGTGAAGTTTCATCCTCTAATGGGAACTTTGCTGTTTTCACACTAAAGCACCTGGTCTGTGTGTGACTTGGACCACACTTACCTGTCTGGTTAAAGTTATGAGGTTGAGGACAGAGTTTGAACAAGGACTCTTAGCGTGTTAGGTTTCACCAATTCTACAACTTACAAAGTGTGTACCTTTTATACGGTTTCTTAATTTCTCTATTTTGTTTTTTATCAAAGGGCCAGGAATACTGTGATTTGTTCAGAGTCTTTCTGTGACAGATAAAGAAAGCAGGAGAATGTGATTTCTGAATCACAACTGGTTATAAAAGTGCAGGCTGTAAACAGATGAGCTCGTGTTGTTGTGGCCGTGTTGCTTCTTGGGAGAGATGAGAGGACTGTGGAACAGAGCTGAGAGAAAGTAGAAGTGTCTCCAGAAGTGCCAGTTGGTTGTTACAGAGTAGTCATGGGGATGTAGAGTACAGCACAGGGAATACAGTCAGTAATGTCCTAATAACTATGTCAGATGGTTGTGGTTGTGAGATTTATCGGGAGGGTCACTGCACTATAAGTGTCTTCACAATAAATGATACCTTTGGTCTTGGAGGTAGCCACTGGAGAGCAGTGCCAGAGTGATGGTGAAGAGAGGTGAAAGGCCCATGAAAGAAATCTAACCTATGCAGGGAAGAGGAGGCTCTAGGTGTTTATTCATTAAAGATTAAGGACCTATAGGGTAGACAGTGTCCAGGTGGGAGGATACAGTAGCAAACAGAAGCAAGATTTCTGATCCCATGGAGCTTATATTCTGGCGAGGGGTTCAGAGTATTAAAACATATATATTAGGTGGTGATAAGAAGAAATATCCAGCAAGGAAGTATATTGAGAGTGATGGTATGGGTGGCCGAGCCCGTAGCTAGGCTCAACGGAGAAGACTCCTCTGAGAAGGAAACATGGAAGGGGAGAGCTGAATGAAGTCAGAGACATGCAGATAGCAGGGCGAAGGGTCTTCCTTGCAGCAGCAGCAAGTGCAACAGTCCTGAGGCAGGATTGTTGGTGCTTTTAACATTGAGGAGGTGTTTTGGTGGACTGAGAAAAAGGCCAAACAGAGGGTGGCTCACACAAGCCACTCTCCAGGGCCTCAGTTTGTCCATCCATCCAGTCCAGGTAAAAGGAAATCATAATCTTTGCTCTAATGAGGTGGCAAATTGATGACTGATATGCGCTGGGGTAAAGGATGTGTTTGACCTTAGAATGCGAAGCCCTTGTTACCCCAGGCGTCTTGTCTTCTTACTCCAGGATAGTCCCTTTTCTTCTCCCTAATGGTTTTACTCTGACCCTTATTTGTTTGCCCATGGACCCAGGACTCTAAGCACCTTAGAAGCCAGGCCTGGGCAGGCAGGAGCCTGGAGAATGGCGACAATAACGTCTACGGTACTGGTGGATATTCAAGATGAAGTGACCTGCCCCATCTGCCTGGAGCTCCTGATGCAACCCCTGAGCCTGGACTGTGGCCACAGCTTCTGCCAAGCCTGCATCACAGAGAACAGCAAGGAATCGTGGGTCAGCCAGGACGGGGAAAGCAGCTGTCCCGTGTGCCAGGCCTGCTACCAGCTCAGCAGCCTGCGGCCCAATCGGCACCTGGCCAACATCGCGGAGAGGCTCAGAGAGGTGGTGCTGGGCTCGGGGCGGCCGCTGAGTGTGATTCTCTGTGCGCAACACAGAGAGAAACTCCAGCTCTTCTGTAAGGAGGACGGGAAGCTCATTTGCTGGCTTTGTGAGCGGTCTCAGGAGCACCGGGGCCACCACACGTTCCTCATGGAGGAGGTTGCCCAGGAGTACCAGGTGGGTGCCCACAGGGAGACAAAGTAGGCCAAAATGGAGTTCTTGACTGGGAATTTAAATGTCATGCTCTAATTTAATTTTCTGTAGCCCTCCCAGTTAGCTAGAGGAATGAACCTAGAAAATTCCCCCAGACCACGAGTAGAGACTTGACCCATTTCTTGCTGCTCAGCATTGGCTCCGCATGGCCTTTGGAGCAGAGAATGCTGCTGGGGGCAGATAGGAGGCTGGGTGGATTGAGTGTGGGTGATATGTTGGCGATGAGAGTAAAAGACTGAAGAACTTCACGGGCAGGTTCTTTCCCCGGGAGAAAGGAGAATCAGCCTGTTCCCACTGGTTTCTATCCCCTGTGTATGAGTCTGGCTTTCTCCGTTTTTCAGTCCAGGGCAGGACAGACTTCTGGTTCAGCACACCCTCTCTCTTTCCTTCCATGTCTAGTCACTGAGACGGTTCCACGCCGGACCCTGCTTGACTTGATGTTTTTCTTCCAGGAGAAGTTCCAGGAGTCTCTAAAGAGGCTGAGGCAAGAGCAGCAGGAAGCAGAGAAACTCAAAGCTGTTATCACAGAGAAGAGGGCATCCTGGAAGGTCAGAGACTCTTCCTGGTGGGGTCCTGGGACCAGGGCCGGGCATGGAGTCGAGGGCGAGGAATCTGGTCCTGTCTGTTCCCGATGTCGCCAGATGAGCTTTCCTTTGCCCACCCTCCCAGACCAGGGCAGGGGAGGGGAGAGGCAGAGGTAGAAGATGGACGTATCCGAAGGGAACCCAGCTTTCTGACAACAGTCACATAGGAGAGGAACCATGCCCTTGGCAGTTTCTAATTCCTGGTTCTGGACTTTGTTCTACAATTTCAAGCTCTGGAACTTGGAAAGACAGAGTAGGCAGAGGCCAGTCCTTCCTACCTTCTCACTCAAAATTGGACGGGAAGGCTGTTTGAAATCTAAACCTCACCCAGGAATTGGTCTGTGTCAAGGAGGCCTCGACAAGGCTGCCCGAGGCCAGTACTCTGGGAAGAGTGGAGGGGAGAATTGAAGGAAGACGAGGTTTTGCAGGACTTTCTCCCCTCCACTCCTGCTCTACCAGTGAGATCTGGCCAGGGAAATAGTGCTGAGCGACTCCCCCTCCTAGAGAGGGGACCCTCGGCTCCACAGACTAGCAGACTCTCTCTCTTCCATGTCCTTGAAGAATCAGATGGAACCGGAGAGACACAGGATCCAGACAGAGTTCAATCAGTTGAGAAGCATCCTGGACAAAGAGGAGCAGCGGCAACTGAAAAAGCTGGAGGAGGAAGAGAGGAAGGGGCTGAATATCATAGAAAAGGCGGAGGATGAGCTGGTCCACCAGAGCCAGGCACTGAAGGAGCTCATCTCAGATCTGGAGCACCGGTGTCAGGGGTCCACAGTGGAGCTGCTGCAGGTAAGATGAAGGAGCCCCCAACCTGAACGTCAGGGCAAAAAGAGACCAATTTTTCTACCCTTCTGACATGGAACAAAATTCCTTCGACCCTGGCATGCCTCTTCCCTAGTCAACTGGTAGAGATCATGGATAAAATGTAGCTATTTAAAAGTACAAATGCTAAGGTGATGTCTCACTTTTATTTATTATATAAAAGGTGGTTCTAAAGTACATTGGATACCGTGGAGAAAGACTACTGTGTCCAGTGATGTTCTATGGTAGCCTTAATGAGTCTTGGCATTATTGACATATTGGGCTAGAAAAGTTGCTATGAGGGGCTGCCCTGTACATTATAGGATATAACAACATCCCTGGCTGCTGACACTAGATACCAGTAGTACCCATGCCCAGCTGTGACAACCAAAAAACCCTGCATACATTGCCAAATGCCCCTTGGCGGGAACATCTCCATTGGAAATCACTGACCATTAGGTACTTGTCACTGATACTCTATTTTGATTTGTCATATTCTTTCACTCAGCTTGGTCACAGGTGAACACATACTAAGCTCAAGTAATCAGAGAGTCTTCTGTAATCCTCAGCCCTTCTTTGCTTTCACTCTCCTCTCGGGCAGAATTGTTTAACATGTCACACTAGGAGTTTGAAGTAGTCTTTCAAGGCACAGAGAAGACTGGCCTGTGGTCTGTGTGTTGTAGGTTGGGAGGGTACAAGGTGTCAGATTTGAGGGTAGAGCTTGAGCTGAGGTGAAAATCGGAAGAGCTGGTTTTTACATAGAGTGAATAGTATGACTGTGACGTTGAGGCAGAAAGCACCTTGGGACATTCTGGAACCTTCAGGCTCTTATTTTCTGTTTGCCTTCTTATTTTTCTCTTGCTGTTCCTTCGCTGGTGTAATAATCATGTCTGACTTATTCTTGGGCCTTAGTGTTGAGGTCAAAGGGTAATTACTTTCTCCCTGTTGGAGCTTTGCCTCATTGGCTGCTTCTGATTTCACATCTTCATTTTGTTCTTCTTGCTCGTTTTTTTCATCTTTCATGTGGGGTTACCCTAATGAGTTCTTCTCCCCCTGGCCAGTTCTAGTCCTTCCACCGTCTCCTCAAACTGGAAACATTGCCCTACGTGCAGCGGGACCATCACTCTCTGTTGCTAGTCCAGGCATCTGTTCAGACTCTCACCCCCTTCACTCTGACTACCCAGTGGGCATGTGAATTTGAATGTTATCTTCCATCCAGTTTCCTAGAACTTGCCCATCACAGACGTTCTTCCTTCTCTTTTCATGTCTGTGTGACATTGTTGCCCATTAAGATTTGATAACTGGATAGAAGCCTGCAGCTTTCAAGTTTCAGAATGTAGACCATGAGAATAAAGCTAACACAGGAGAAACAGCTGTGCAGCGGCACCTGATTGGACCATTTGAGTTGCTCAGTCCAGCCATGCCTTAAAATTGATGTAATCCTAGATATTTGATGTAAGTTGGCACATCCGCCAACTCTACCACTTTCCACATTTGAGCCAGTTTCAGTTGTGTTTCTGTTAAATGCAACCAAAACAACTCTAATAGTTATTTCTAGCTTACAGAGATCAAACCATTGGCCTTTTTTCAGTCACTGACCTGTATAAAGCAAAAGTTAGGGAGACAAAATAGGCCGTGAAATAATTCTATTCAAGTTAAGGCAGTTAGTGGCAGTGATACCCTTGAAAAGTAGGTGACTAAAACTGGTTAATGGTGTGAAATGGACTGGCTTGGTCTAAGATGGGACATCAGGGTGAACATAAGGTGGTTTTCAGAACAATACTTGACCTAAATTTGGTGACTACATGGATACTGGTATCATTGAGGAAGGTGGAAGATAATAGAGGAGACCTCATGTTTGCAGAAGAAGTAAGTTTAAAAAAAAAAACAAACAAACTTGAGTTGCTGGTTCCTGTGGCTTATTTGCTGGGGTATATAAGAGAGATCTGAGAAGTATAGAATTGGGAATCCACGTGTGTGTGTGTGTGTGTGTGTGTGTGTGTGTTGAACTCAAGAAAAATAAATGAAGTCAGCAAAGGGAGTGTAGAGAGTTAGAGGGGGTGTGGTTTAAGAAACAACCACATTGCCCTGGCTGGGTAGCTCAGTTGGTTGGAGCATCGTCCTTATGTACCAAGGTTGCAGGTATGGTTCCTGGTCAGGGCACATACAAGAAGCAACAAATAAATGCATAAATAATTGGAACAACATTTCTTTCTTTCTTCTTTCATCTATCTATCTCTAAAAATCAATAAATAAAAATTTTAAAAAAATTATTGCAAAAGAAACAACCACATTTAAGGCTCCCATGCCCTCAGCAACTAGAATGTAAGCATTTCAAGAACTTATGGTTTAATCATGGGAGATTTTCGAGGGCCAGGCACAATGTCGGGCAAATTTAGGTGATGTATATCTAATAGCATCACACACTCACACACTCACAGTTGTAATAATAAAGGTACCAATGAATGAATCATATCACTTCCTGACATCCCTACATAGAGTCTCAGGGCCAATGTGCTTTTGAGTTCTTGTCTCTAGACCTTGTGGCCTCCATATTGGGGTCATCAGTATTCCCACTATATAATGATGCAGTGGGGATGGGAAACTGGATGAGGCTGAAGTGGAAGACAGGGTCTATGACTCCTTGACTTAACCTGTCTCTTTCCTCCCTAGGATGTGAGCGATGTCACGGAAAGGTATGTGCAGAGGAACACGAGGTGGTTCCTTTGGAGTGAGTGACACAAATTACTGCACCCACCCATAGAGTTACCTTGTGGTCTGTGGGAATGGAAAAAATCACAAGGCAGAGAAGATTTAGGACTGGTGTCTTGAGTTATTCATCATGAGATTGTTTGGGTCCCCCAAAATAAAGGGAATGGCCTGGTTTCTATGGCAGGAAAATTTGGGTAATGGGTGGTCACATATTGGGGATAGTAGTGCCCTTAAGAATAAAGAGTCACTTTATCGTTGATTCCCCTAGTGCCCTGTGATAGAACTCCTCTTTCACAAACCTCGGTACCTGTTTCCAGCCCTGATTCTAGTAGTTTATGGCTACCTCAAAATACACGTGGCATTTCATAGCCCATGTATTTAATCAGAGTGAAGTTTCTTATCTGCATTGTTTTCCTAGGTCCACAATTCAGCTCTTGGGACATCTACTTTGAATATCCCTTTCTCCCTTGGCTTTGAAACAGTAGTCCATGTCTTGCTACCTAGTTCTCCTCACATTTGCATTTTTCTCAGTTCTCATAAAAGCAGACCTGAGGTCTTGAGAAGAGTGGTTTTAGCCCAAGATCAAAACATGTTCTCCTCTCTATCCCATACTCTGGAGTCTCATTCTTGAAGTCGACGTCTACAGTTGACCACACACCAGGTCCCTTAGAGCTCCTCACAGACACATGAAATATGGAGCCTGTCCCTTCTGATGTCTGCATTCTCGGTTTGGAGGTGAGGACATCTCCTTTCTCCAACTGGCATAAGTGAATCTTAAGATGCTATTCTGAAGGCCTTTTCTTTTTTAGGCCTCTGGGAGCCTCTAAGGCTTAAAGTCAAAACCTCTTCAGAAAGGAGCCCTTCACCTAATGCTCTCAAACCCCCAGCACCAGCTTCCTGGTGTTCTGCCTGTCAACACACACTTGCAGTCCCTCATAGCAGACCCTCTGAGTTGGCATTGACATTAAATATTTTGGTGGATTTTTTTTTTTTTTTTTTCATGTAGCAAAGGATTTTGCAGCCACTATTTTATTGAATTTTATACAACCTCCAACATATCAAGAGATAAAGGAAAATTGTCTTACAAACCTACAGTAAATCAAACACATACAGAGGCTTTGAGGGGTTAAAGCTTATCAAAGTTTACACAGAGAGTGAGAAGCTAGTTTCTCATTTAGGTCTTTGGGCTCCAGTGTCAGGGCTCCTTGCGGAATGAGGCAAATTTTCTTCAGGAAAGAGTGTTGAAGTTCACCAGTGAGTCTGGGAGATGAAGAACAGGGGTGTTGGAGGAACCCAAGGTCAGCCGTGTAGGAGATTCATCGTGTCTGTTCCCTAGGAGTGAGTACTGGACTCTGAAGAAGCCAGAAGGTCTCCCCATCGAGCTGAAGAGTGAGTTTCGAGCCCCAGATCTGAAAAAGATGCTACGAGTGTTCAGAGGTGAGGAGATGGAGGAGACAGAATTTGGATGCAGGATGATTTCGTAGTGAGAAATAAACAGAATAGAGGGTATAGTTGGTATTTGGAAATAGCCCCGAAGAGAGGGTCAGAGAGGGTGGGACGGAATGTGCGAAGAAAATGCAGCTCATATTTAAGGGGAAAGAAAATGGCCAGCTCATGTCCTCCCAGGCTTCCCTGCTACACCCCTCAGTCAGGTAAAGGGAGGGACGTTAGTCCTGAGGCTGTTGGTTCGAGACATGATTTTCACTTTTTATCACTACAGAGCTGACAGACGTCCAAAGCTACTGGGGTAAGTAGAACCATGACCTCTTTGAGCTGCCATGTTCTGATCCTCTTACATGCTCCTCCCCAAACATACCCCCACACACTCAGGTGTAAAGCTGGTGATACTTCCACCCATCCCCCACCACATGGTTTCAGTTCCTCCCACTTCTGTGATTCCCCTTCTCAGTGTCATAAGACCCATGTACCCATCCTCATCTACTGATGTACCTTTTCCCACAGCGGACGTGACTCTGAATCCACATACAGCTAATTTAAATCTTGTCCTGTCTAAAAACCGGAGACAGGTGAGATTTGTGGGCGCCAAGCAATCTGGGTCTCATCTGCAAGAACACTATGACTGTGGTGTCCTGGGCTCTCAGCATTTCTCCTCAGGAAAACATTACTGGGAGGTAGATGTGGCCAAGAAGACTGACTGGATCCTGGGGGTGTGCAGCCAGACAGTGGGACCGCCCTTCTCCTTCAACCAGTTTGCGAACAATCGGAATGTTTACTCCAGATACCAACCTCAAAGTGGCTACTGGGTGATTGGGTTACATCATAAACATGAATATAGAGCCTACGAGGACTCTTCCAGTTCCCTGCTCCTCTCCATGACTGTGCCCCCTCGCCGTGTTGGGGTTTTCTTAGACTATGAGGCTGGCACTGTCTCCTTTTTTAATGTCACAAACCACGGCTTTCCCATCTATACCTTCACTAAATACTACTTTCCTCCCACTCTTTGTCCATATTTGAATCCTTGCAGCTGTGTAGTCCCAATGACCCTGCGTCGCCCAAGCCCTTGAACGTTCTGCTGTCCCCACCCACATCTGAGCAGTACCCTTTGAGGCTCACCTGCACCTCAGCCTCCTTTCTGACCTTCTGTTTTGTGCATTCTTCCTCCTTTTTCTTTGAATGTTTACTGTGCTAGAATGCACCCAGTATTGACCATGAACATCCTTCATTAAGTAATTACAGATCTTGAGATGTGTGTGGGGTGGATAACTTTCAACCTTTTACTATTAATCATGGTATTTAATGGAGTTTTTGTTGTTGATATATGGGATCAAATTTAGGAAGTTCTCTTAATTCACTTTAAGTTTTTGTTCTGAATGGAAAATTGAATTTCAATAGATACTATCTCTAGTTATTGAGATAATCATATGTCAGTTTCATTCTGTTATTGGACTACATTGATTTGTTTCAATGTTTAAATCTAATGCAAATTTCTGAAATAAGCCACTATTATTTTTTATGTGCAATACTGAATTTTTGTTTGTTTGTTTATTCTTTTAAATATCTTTTTAATTGATTTTAGAGAGAGAGGAAGGGAGAGGAAGAGGGAGCTAGAAACATCCATGAGAGAGAAACATCAATTGGCTGCCTCCTACACGCCCCCTACAGGGGATTGAGCCCACAACCCTGGGCATGTGCTTTGACTGGGAATTGAACCAGCAACCTTTTGGTGCATGGGATGATGCACGTCAACCACTGAACAACACTGACCAGGCCTGAATTTGTTCTTGCTAATACATGGTTTAGGTTTTGTTTTTATCTCTGTTTATGAAAGAAATTGACCTGTAATTTGACATTTTTTTAACAGCACAAGTTTCATAAAATGCAATAAATGAGTAAAGAAATTGATGTATTTTTCTGTAAATATATATAAGATTGCTAAAATCTATCAATGTTAATTAAAATTAATATTAAAAAAAGATTCTAACTTCAGTTTTCACTACAACCTTCATGGATCTTAAAAATGTAAGGGTAGTTATTGAAAAATTAAAACAAAGCAAAATCTTCCAAATGTATTAGAATACAAAAAGGAAAGAGAAAAATGATTGACCCAATACAGATTATTTTAGGAAGAGAGTGATTTCTTTAAGTTTTTGTACGTCCACTTTTCTGCATGCTCAACATGAATAATGAGAGAGTGAGCAGCTATGACTTTGGTAGAGAGGTGCTGTGTGCTTTCTGTGCCAACTGTAAAAGAAACATGAGGTGAATGTGAAGGTGGAAACAAATATCAGGGCATTGATTAGAGCTGGTGTCCAATGTGGTAGCCAAGGGTCACTGGAAATTCAAATGTGGCTATTCTGCACTGAGACATGCTATAAGTGTAAAATGCACACCAGATTTTGAAGACTTGGTTCAAAAACCAATGTAAAACATTGTATTAATAATTTTTATGTTGTAGAGCACAATAACAATATTTTGGATATATTAGATTAAATAAAATAATCTATTAACTTCACCTGTTTCACTTTACTTGTTTGATGTAGTTGCTAGAAAATTTAAAACTGCACATGAAATGTTCTTTCTCCCCCTAAGGAGGCTCAGGTACAAGGCAGATGTTTGTCTTTACATGGGCCCTCCACCTCTCTGAGGCATTTTTGTAGAAGGTAATGGCGGAGAAGAAGATGTGAACATATCTAGACATTTATATTTTGGAAGATCATAGGAAAGAATCACAGCCAGAGAATGAATTGTGCATAGTCTGGTCCCTGTCTTTAGCCCTCAGTCTGTTGGACGTTTGAAGTTCCGTCATGGTTTGAGGAAATACTGGTTCATCCTCAGGGCTCAGCTCTAGTTAGTGCCTGTAGTGAGATGAAGTACAGGTCACTGTAAAAGCCCACTACTGGTTTTCTCTGGAGTAGGATTTCATTTAGGAGCTCAAATTTGTGGGAGACTAGAGGCCAAACGCACACTCCTCATTCTGATCTGGACTTTAATTGGGAGAAATATGAATGGAGACAGAGGAGGCAAACCGATGCTCATATATAACTGATGCAAGTTGGGGGATGAGAGGTGATGGTAAAAGAATCTGTGTAATCATGCCCTACCCATTTATTTCCCGTTGTGGTAAGTTCCAGGCAAACGGAGTTAGCCCAGCTGTCCTGTACTGATGGAGGAATCCAGTGAATGGCCTTAGTTAATAGGGAAATCAAAGTGCTCACTGGGATGCTGTAGGTGAGATGTGGGGAGAATTACTAGGATACATGGAATGAGTTTGCAGCCCTGGCTTTCTTCTGGGGGGTCTGGGCAGAGGCCTGCTGGCCTTGGCATATTTGGTATGATGGAGTAGGTTAAACTGCTATGAAAAATATATCCAAAAACAAAATGGATCAAATACTAAAAAAATGTATTGTTCATGTAAAAATCTAACATGAGCCCTGGCTGGTTTGACTCAGCGGTTAGAGCGTCAGCCCGTAGTCCAGAGAGACCCAGGTTTGGTTCCTGCTAAGGGCACATACCTTGGTTGCAGTTTGTCCCTGGCCCCGGGTGGAGTTGTGTGGGTGGTGACTACTCGATGTGTCTCTTTCACATCGATGTTTTTCTCTCTCTCTTTCTCTCTCTGTCCCTCCCGCTCTATCTGAAGATGAATGCAAAAAAAAAAAAAAAAAAATGTCCTCGGGTAAGGATTAAAAGAAAAAAAATCGAACGTGAGTCTAACTAGTACGTGAGTGTACTGTTCCACATGGGATTCATGAACCGAGCTTTCTTCCATCCGTGGCTCTGCCATCCCCTAATACAGTATTGCTGTCAGCATCAAGACCGCAGAAGGGCAAAGAAAACCAGGAGACAGTTTGCTTCTCAAATCCTTAGTTCATATATGGAACTTATAATTTCTGCTCATAACTTTCTGTTGCTGAAAATAGCCATGTGGCCCCACCTGACTGCAAGAAAGATTGTGAAAATGGCTAGTCACATGCGATCATGTACAATCAAATTTCAGGGGGAGGATAAAGCAGATTGTGGTGGAGAACTAGTGGCCTGGTGGCCTGGAACTGTAAGCAACTCCCCTTCTTTATTATAAAAGACACAGGATCTCAGATTTTTTCCTATGCTATTTATTCCATCCTGTAGCCTACAGTTCATAAGGAAAAGACTAGAAGGGCAATGCTGTCACCAGAGTTTTAGACAAACAGTATGGTTATCCCAACATTTCCCAACAAGTCTGTTCCTCCTAGAGCTGGCATTTCATTTGATTCTACTGTAAAGAAGAAAATGTGGGTAAGGGGCTTTTTTAACATCTTTATTGCAATATAATTGACATATAAGTGCGTACACATTTAAAGTACATATGTTTTGACTTGTGAAACATCATCACCATCATGACAATCAAGATATTCACCTTCAAATGTTTCCTCCTCCTTTATACTCTTCTGTCCTTGTCCACCTCATCCCCCCACAACCACTTTCTGCTTTTTCTCATTCTAGTGTGCATTTTTTAGAGTTTTATATAAAGTAAATCATTCCATATTATTGTCTGGTTTCTTGCATTCTCCAGATTGTTGTTTATATCAAGTGCCCATTTTATTTTTATTGCCATGTAATGTTCCCTTGTATCAGTGGATCATTATATCAATACAATTACATTGTATGTGAGAACTTACCTATTAACCTGTTAATGCAAATTTGGGTAGTTTCCAGCTTTTGGTTACTACAAATATAGCTGTTATGAATATTCTTATAAAAGTCTTCCAGTAAACACATGCTTTCATTTCTTGGCTAATTACCTGGTAGTAACATACCTAGGCTATGTGGTAGGTATATGGGTAAAGTTTTTGAAGCTGCCAAACTGTTTTCTAAAGTAGTAGTACCATTTTACATCTGACTTCAGTTGCTTTACATCCTTGCCATGGCTGGGCTCAGTTTGTCTTTAACTTTAAAGAGTAACTCGTGTGGCTTTATTTTGCATTTCTTTAATGCCTTGGGATATTGAGCATCTGTGTGTGTGTGTGAGAGAGAGAGAGAGAGTTTGAAATCTGCATATCTTCTTTTGCAAATGAATGGTCTTTCAAATTGTTGGTTCACTTTTTATAAATTGGGCTGCTTATTGTAATTGAGTGTTGACAGTTTTTTTTTTTTTTTTTTTTTATACATTCTTGTCCCTCATTATAAAACTGATATGCAAATATCTTCTCCCAGGATGTGGCTTGTCTTTTCATTCTCTTAACAGCCTTTCAAAGAGCAGTTCTTAATTTTGATGATGTCCAATTTAGCAAGTTGTTCTTTTATGGATTGTGCTTTTGATGTTTTATCTAAGAACTCTTTCACAAGGAAATGCTCCCTAGTTTTCTTCTGGGAGTTTTATAATTTTAAATTTTACATTAATAACAGAAAGACATACAATAAGTTTCCAAATATTTGGAAACAAGCCACAATTGAAAATAATCCAATGATTAAAAAAGAAATCAAAAGTGGAAATAGAAAGTATCTTGAAATGAATGAAAAGAAAAACATCAAAATTGTGATATAAAGTTAAAGCAACAGAATGAAATACATAGCTCTAGTGCTCTTAGGAAGTACCTCAAATCAATGACCTCATCTTCTACCATATTAAGAAATAAAATGGCAAGATGAGCAACTGAAATACAAAGTAAGCAGAGAAAGAAAACAAAGAGCAGATAGCAAAATAGGAAATCAAACCAAAAACAGATTCTTTAAGATCAATTAAATTAATAAACCTCTAGCCAGATGAATGAAATAGCAAACCCAAACAAAAAGATCTGCATACTTAAGGGTCATCATCTCTTTAACAGGCTTTCTTTAAAGACCAGAGAAAGGATCTGAATTCAAAATAAAAAACCCAGTGAATACCAAGTGTGGGTTCTCACCACCCAGGAGTCAATTCTAGGGCTTCTCTTCCCACCATCTCTGAAACTGCATGTGGCAATCATGCCATCATGCCTCAGGATTTACTGTGTCCACAGTGAAAAGTTTTCATGGACTCAGGAGAATCTCAGGGCATTCGGAGCCCTCAGTCTGCAGGATTTTTCATGGACAAGGAGCAGGCAGCAGAATCTAGAGCCATCACCAGATGGTGACCAGAAGTTTCTCAGCCTGGGAACCCGAGGTCCTCATTGGGATAAATGTAGACTCTGCACTCATTTGTCTGAGATTCTAGTGATCTTCCATTTGCCTGAGGATGATCAGTGCTGGGCAATCTCTTGACCCTGACTTCAACCCCACATCTCTTTTTCCTTTTTAAAATCTCAGCACCCTGCCCTGGCTGGGTTTGCTCAGTAGTTAGAGCAGCAGCCTGCAGATGGAAGGGTCGAGGGTTCGATCCCCAGTCAAGAGCACATACCCAGGTTGCAGGTTTGACTCCTGGCCCTGGTCCGGGTCAGGAGGAAACTATCAATGTGTCTCTCTCCAAATTAATGTTTTCTCTCTCCCTCCCTCCCACCCTCTCTAATAAAAAGAAAACCAATGGAAAAAAATATCCTCCGGTGAGGATTAACAACAAAAATAAATTTAAACATAAAATAAACTCTCAGTACCCTCAAGTCTTCCCCATCCGCAGTTCCTCTCCCACCTATACACCTTCCAAGACAGATGACTGTCATCTAATCTCCTAGGGTGGGAAGGGGGGAGCCGGTTTTCTCCTCAGAGTTACTTTGCCACTGAGACCTGGTAGAGACTGGAACTTTGAAAGGAACAGAATCAGTCTGGGAGGTGGGTGAGTTATCAGAGGATCTAGGGCTTACCGGAGAAGTTCTTGCACTCCACGTAATCCAGCGAACCCTACAGGAAGAACTCTGTTTATGATAAAGCTCTATGGTTTTACTTCCCCTTTTTTTTAACTTTCTTTTTCCCCTCTTAATACCCCTGCCCAGGCACACAAGCCTGGTGTGCACATGGCTGGCCGTGTCTACGTGCACTGAGTTGAAGCCTTTCATTTTTCCAAATAAATCCTTTTTGGTGACAAAGCACCTAGTCAATATAATTTTTTTTTTTCAGTTGACAGACCCTACAGGTCCAGTCCTATATCCTAAATGTTTTAAATTTTCTTGAGAATATTAGAGACAAATAACAAAGCTCATATGAGCTTCAACTCATGGGAAGGATGAGGGATACCTCATAGTTGATAAATAAATGTTAATTATCTTTCTGCCAAACATGCTAGTATGCCAAGAGGTCATCTTTAACAAACTCATACTTTTAAAAAATATTTAATGTGGGATATGAGTGCACTTTTGTTGTTGAAAGTGTAAACAGGTGATGCTTTACTGGTGGCATTTGTGCATCTCACGTGTTCTCTCACAGGCCTCAGATTTCCTCTTCATTCGCTAAATGTGCCACCCGCACCACTGTGTACAAGACGTTCAAAAGGTCTCCTTCACCGACAGAGGGCTGTCGGGCTGGAGCCAGAGCTCTGAAAGTCTACGCTGTGCTGTGGCTGCCCTAGCAAGCTCCCTCCCCTGGGTCATTCCAAACTACTGGCTGGTGTCCCAGCTGGAGGCTACTGCAGCAGCAAGTGGTCCCTTAGCTAGGTCAAGGCTTTCTGTTTGGGGAGTTATCCCAGCTTCTTTCCGCATCCAGATTGCTGTCTTACCTCATCCAGAGACGCTTGGGTTTTTTTTAAGAATAGGATAGCGTATAACATATACTAAAATAGATTTACGCAGAGGGAGTGTGATCATTTTACACAAATCATGCAAAAGGTAGCAAAAACAACCAACAAAACTGAATGGGAAGTAGTTCGTTACAAAAAAATTGAAATATTACAAAATATTGCACAGTTCTATGCTAATAAGTCTTAAAATGTTAAATAGTTTTGTGAAAAAAATTAAGAATATAATATTTAAAAAACAACCAGAAAAGCTTCGCAGTAAAATAAAACTGAAAAGATGTACAAAATTATCTTTCGTTTCCATTGGGCCTTACGCGGACGGAGACCTGTGGAGACCCAGGCTGCTGAGGCATTTCTGCAAGGACAGGCTCACTTAGAACAGAGCCCTGCCGCGCCCAGCTCTGGGCCAGTGGGGCTGCAGGGAGTCATGGGAGTGAAACCAGAGGGATCTAGGAAAGTATAACTGAACAGAACCTTTATTTCTTTAATAGGACTCTTTCTCCTTTCTCTCATTTTGATTTAAGCATGCCTCATTTAGCGCCGACTCGCATCACCCTCTCCCTGGCATGTCCACTCCCTTAGTTGTTAAGCCCTCAGCACAGTGAGGTTCTAGTCTAAACTTAGGAACAAAGCCTCGGGTCTACTGGCCGCAGAGACGAGTTTCAGTCAAACTAGACCTGAGTTGTATTTCAGCCTCAGACCCTGAAAAGGGGAACCACCCCACCAACCACGCCCTCATAACAGCAGACAGAATGTTGCCATGCCTGACATTAAGATCTGATACAATGCTCAGCTACTCCCTACCTGGACCCTGACCAATCAGTAAAGCCCACAACCCCAACTCCTTCAGTTACTATAATTAATGATTTCCCCCCTATATAACCCATTCCCTAGAAGCCATCAGGGAGCCAAGTCTCAGAGCAATAGCTCACCTGTGATTCTGGGTTTGGCGTCATTTCCTTAAAAATAAAACTTCACTTTGCTGCAAACTCCTGTTTACAATTGACTGGGCTTTGATGTCTGCAGGAGACTCCTGCTCTGGTATCTATGTGGTTGTTGTCATCATCCTCTGCATAATTTCAGTTCTCCCTCTGCCTGTATTAACGAGTCCCCATGATGTGACCCTTGCCCACTTCTGTGGCCTCTCTTCTGTTTACCCAGAGCTCCAAGTACAATCCCATGGAACCATTTGCAGGTTGTTGAGTACTGCAACTTGTTTATCCTTCCCTCCAGGTCATTTCTGCCTCCCAGAAGCACACTCAACTGCGAGTGATGCACCAGAGAAATTCTTGATACCCTAAGAAGAGTTTCCAAAAGTGACCGTTTTTTCCTACATTGAACATATTACATGTTGGTAGATGGTTGGACTGGGTAAGTAAGTCTGTTGTAGGTGCTGTCCTGTGCATTGTAGAATGGTTAGCTGTATCCCTGACCTCTACCCACTAGATGGCAGCAGCCTTCCCTGTAGTTATGACAACCAAAACTTTCCAATTTAGCCAAATGTCCTCGGGGCAAATCCTCCTTCCCCACCCCGATCTTTCTGCCCCCACTGAGTTAAAACACTCCTCTCTGCAGTGGCCCTAAAGGACTGCCGCCCATTTGGCCCAAAAGCTCCCCCCCTTTTCTTTTCCTTCCAGCCCCCAAAATTTCACTTTCACTTCTCAGTCAGTCCTCAGGAGGAATTACTTCATACAGTCTGAGTCCCTGTTTGGCGAATGAATCCTGACCAGAACTGCCCCATCTTTCCCTCACCACTTAAACTAGGAGTCAAGATATCTCCGCTGGGACCTGAAGGTACGTGGGGAGGGTTAGCCAGGCAGAGGGTGGGAGACACCCAGAGAAAGTACTAGGTGAGTTTAGTTTGTGGCCCAGTTGTGCTCTGAAGGGAAAAAGCCAGCTGTAGGCTTCCTGCTCCGAGTGCAGACAGATGCAGCGTCTGGAGAGGAACAGCCTGGAGACAGGAGGGCTGAAGAGGCAGGGGGCCTTGTGTTTCCTGGAGGGACCCTTACTTTCCAAAGCTCAGTTTGCCTCCACCCTCTTCCTATTCTATGGTTTTGATTATCTATCTTGCTGATAATCTGTAATCTCTTTCTCTCTCTCTCTCTCTCTCTCTCTCTCTCCCTCCCTCCCTCCCTCGCCCCCCCCCTTCTCCCTAGGTTAAAGAGAGAAAAAGAAAGTCTCTCCTGCCCAACTCCACTTTCTGTCTGTAAAAGAGGCCCCTGTTTTACAATATGGGGCATCAGACAGAATGGAGTCTTGGGACATGGTGAGGGGTAATATTGAACCTGATTCTTTCATTCCCCTCCTAGCAACCACCCAGGGGCTGTCTCTGGCCTTCCTGGCTAACCTCAGCTGCTGGCTGACCTAGAGATAGCAGGCTGAATGATCTGTCTGCTGCCTGCCTCTGAGGCTGCCTTTTATCCTGTGTCCTCCTGAAATTCAGTATCGGGAATTTACTGGCACTTCCTGAATAGACCTGCTTGCTTTGACTTCAGTGGCCCATTGACACTGGTGTCCTCACCTGCTGTGGAGCATTTAGAAACACCTTTGCATCCACTGTTACTTCTTCTGCTTCCTGTTTTTCTTTGTTCAGAGCTCATGAAAAGGGGTTGATCATTGCTCAGGAGGAACCCAAAGTTTTAATGGTCCTGCTGAGAAGTTTGCTCTGACACTGATTATGTCTCATCCTAGGCTCATTTGTGAGCCATCTGCACACCGTTGAATGTCACATATTTTCTGACACATGCCTATTCTGCCCTATACTTCCCCTTTTCAGAAATCAGTGGTACTGTCTTCCTGGGAGTCTATGCCCACCCTGGAGAGGGTCCATTTCTGCCCAAATATTGTCTTCTCAGGGTCAAGAACAGTGCCCAACATATAGAGTAAAATTGATTGATTTATTTGTTTTTAAATTTTAATTCATGCAAACTAAAGCAGGCTGCTGCTGTGAAAAAGTGCAATGAGCATCCATTCAACATACAAGACACATCACATACATATAAGAGCTTATATTCTAGTTAGGGAGAGATCATAACCAAAAACAAACCATTGACACAGTATACAAGAAGGTGACTACCCTGGCTAGTGTGGCTCAGTTAGTTGGAGCGTTGTCCCATACACTGAAATATCACAGGTTTAATCCCCGGCCCCGGGCGTGTGAGGGAGGCAACCAATCTATGTGTTTCTCTCTCATGGTTGTTTCTCTCTCTCTCTCTCTCTCATGGTTGTTTCTCTCTCTCTCTCTCTCTCTCTCTCTCTCTCTCTCTCTCTCTCTCCTCCTCCCTCCCTCCCTCCCTTCCACTCTATCTAAAAATCAATGGAAAAATATCCTCGGGTGAGGATTAAGAAAAGAAAGAAAGAAAAAGATGACAAATAATACACCGAGTGATGTTTTAGTGATTGTGCTGTAGAAAAATTAGTCATAGTAGGCCCTTCTGCTGAGAAAACTTACAAGAAGAGAGTTCAGTGAAGTATAAGAGGAAGTCACCCAAATATCAAGGGAGGATCATTCCAGGCTGAAAGAAAAGCCAAAGCTCTGAGGCATTGGTAGCTCACTGATTTCAATTATTTTCCTCTTCTTTTTTTTTTTTTTCTGTCCTTCAATTTTTCAGCCTTGGCTAATCCTCAATGTCTGCATAATTAGCACCATTTTTGTCTGTGCTATTCTTACACCATCTCCTTTCAATCTTCCCATCCATCTAGGAATCTTTAAGCAAGAGCCTCAGGAAGAAACCAGGGGAGCAGCTGCCATGGCTTTAAAAGTCCTGTCGAACATAAAGGAGAAGGTGACTTGTACCATCTGCCTGGAGCTTTTGACAGAACCCCTGAGTTTAAACTGTGGCCACAGCTTCTGCCATACCTGCATCGCTGACAAGAAATCAGCGATCGGCCCAGGACAGAAAAGCAGCTGTCCTGTGTGTGGTGTAGGATACTCTCTTGGAAACCTGTGGCTTAATCAGCATCTGTCCAGCATCGTGGAGAGGCTCCGAGAAGCCAAGTTAAGCCCAGAGGAGGGGCAGAAGGGAGATCTCTGTGTGCGCCATGGAGAGAAACTCCGACTCTTTTGTAAGGAGGATCGGAAAGTCATTTGTCGACTTTGTGAACAGTCTCAGGAGCACCGTGGTCATCAGATATTCCTCATGGAGGAGGCCGTCAAGGAATGTCAGGTAAAGCCCAGGATGGAGGGAGATGGGTGGAAGACAGTACTCGTGGGAAATCGCACCTTCCCACCCTGCTTTACTCACCACATCATAGTACTGAGTGCTGTCATTTTCCACGTGTGTCTCTCACCCCGGGTTCAGCTTCCCGTGCCTGAAAGACCCTGCTGTGTACTCCTTCCATTTACATGAACGATGAACCTCATGAGAGCACAGACTTTGGCCAAGACTGAGAAGTTTTCCTCTTTGCTCCTTTGCCGTGTGGATGGAGAATATCTTTCACAAGTGTAGCTCTCTTTGACCCTCTCCACAAGATGGTTGCTCTTCAACACTGCGGATTGGATGCCCACAGAGTTTTAATGAGAGGATAGGACTTTCCTTGGCTGTAGCAGAATCAATATTTACTCTAGAAAGAAAGAAAATCAGGCTACTCTTGATGAGGGGATGGTGACTTTCATCACCCAGGAATAAAGAAAACATTCACCTTCGAATTGGTCCCAGGTCATAGAAGCTAACCACCAGATTCTAATCGCAGTTTCTGTCAACCAGTCTCTTCTTCTGACGTCATCCACATTCATTCCTTGTTTATCCTCCATCCAGGTGCTAAGAAAGCCCATAGCTTGACCATGGTGTGATTCCTTTCACAGGAGACGCTCCAGACAGCTCTGGGCCGGCTGCGGAAGGAATATCAGGAAGCTGAGAAGTTGGGCACTGACCTCAGAGAAGAGAGAACTTCCTGGAAGGTAGGAGGAGACTGTTTCTGAGGAATTTCTGAGATAGGAATCTTGGTAGGACCTTCCATGCCAATCACAAGGAAGTTCCTTTCTCTTCGTTCCCCAACATTGAATGAGTCCAGAAGCCATTTGATTAGTTCTCTTCCTTGTTCTGTCTCTGTTGGGCACAGGGGCAGGAGAGTGGATGTTATGAGTAAACATATTACAATGACAAATGTTACAAGTATACACAGATATTTGAAATTGAGAGCCAAGACAGACTTAATGGTAAGGAAGGCTAGAGAATTCCCTTCCATTCCTCTGTTCCGGAGAGGCTCTGGTATCTCTAGTGGAAGGAAGACTCTGGGCACAGGACCAGGATTTTCCTCAAGGTTCAAATGGACAGTGTGGTAATGCAGGAAGGCATGAATGTCCAGGACAGCTGTGTACAACCTAAACCTTACTCAAGTTTTACATTTGTTCCAGGTTGGCCTAGATAAGAGAGTCTGAGGCCCTTTTGGTTTGTACTGAAAAGAAAATACCAGGAAAAACAGCTTTCCCCCCAATTACTCCCCTGTTTCTACTCCTCTCCTGGTTAGAACTCCCTGGGAGGGGTGGGGGTGGGGGTGGGGTTCCTGGCTTCTAATCCCTTGCACAGTAGGCTCTCTGGCTGATAGATTTATTGCCTCTTTCTCTTGTTCAACTTTGCAGAATCAGATACAGACTGAGAGACAACGGATACAAAAAGAATTTAATCAGCTTAGAAGCATCCTAGACAGGGAGGAGCAGAGAGAACTGCAGAACTTGAAGGAAGAGGAGACGGAGACCCTGGATGATTTATTGAAGGCTGAGAAAGAACTGGTTCTGCAGAGCCAGTTGCTGAAAGACCTCATCTCAGATCTGGAGCTTCGCAATGAATGGTCATCCATGGAGCTGCTGCAGGTAAAAAGGGTAACCCAATTTGACATTCTGAAAACACAGTCTAAATTGCCTTCTCTTCTGTGTCCTTGGTGTTGACACTAATAGGTACCTTTGGTCTTGTAGAGAGTCTGAGAATAAAGTCGACAGATAGGGAAGAAAAGAGAATCAGGAAACAAAACGGCCAGGATTTGAGCTTCCAGATCCATCTGTGACTAAAGTAATATATCTCTGGGCACAATCTTTTTGTTTGTTTGTTTGTTTGTTTGTTAAAGAGATATTAGTTGACTTCTTTGTCATGTACAACCAATTATTCTAATACAGAGAGTAAAGCATTTCTTTGGTTGCAAACCTGGCCAGTAGCATTCAAGAGTAAGGACAAATATATTGATATGTATTGTTCAAAAACAAATCAACCCATAGTAGTGATGATATGGAAATGCAGAGGATCAAACCAAGTTAAGGATATAGAATGAACTGGGTTGGTAAGATGTTTTTGTGTGTGGGAAACGGTCTGAATGTAAATTGTTACCATTTTTGACAAGTAGGCATAAGAAAGAAAACAATATGGTTTGGTAAACAGATATTTTAGATATTATGATATTTTAGATATTCTGATATTTTAGATATCCTGAGTTGCTGCTATGTTTCTTCTTCATTGTGGACTATATTATCCTAGATATATGACTTCAGACAGACAAAATTAGATATGTAAAATTCGAAATCAGCAGCACCTTTGTGTGAGCTAAAATTTAAAACCGTCAGAGGTTTTCAGTATGTAACATCACATATTCTGCAAATATAGTTTTACTTCTTTTCCAATGTAGATGCTTTTTAAAATTTTTTTTACCTAATTTCTTGATTGGAATCTCTAGTAGCATGTTAATACAAGTAGTAAGAGCAGACATTGTTGTCTTGTTCCTGATCTTAGAAAAAAAAGTATTCATTTTTTTATTATTCAGTATGATGTTCTCTGTGGGTTTTGCTTAGATGCCTTTATCAGGCTGAAGAAGTCCCCTTCTATTGCTGTTCTGTTTTTATCATGAAAGGAGTTGGATTTTATCAAATTATGTTTTTCTGTCTTTTGAAATCATATGGTTTTTATCTTTTATTCTATTGATGTGATGTTTTATATTGATTGTTTTTCTTATGTTAAACCAACCTTGCATTTCTGGGATACTTGACCATGGTATATAATCTTTTATATTTTGCTGCATTCAATCTTCTACCATTTTGTTGAAAAAGTTTGTGTCTATATTTATAAAGGCTATTGGCCTATAGTTTAGTTTTCTTGTGATGTCTTTGTACAGTTTTAGCGTTAGAATAGTACTAGCCTCATAGAATGAGTTCCTTCTTCTTCTACTTTTTGGAACAACTTGTGAATTATTTGTATTATTTTTCCTTTTAGCTTTTAGTACAATTCCCCTGTAAAGCCACCTGGATATAGACTTTTATTTGCAGGAAGATTTTGATTTCTGATCCAATCTATAGGTTTTAGGTCTATTCAGATTTTTTATTTCTTCTTGAATCAGTATTGGTAGTTTCTGTGTTTCTAGGAACTTTTCCATTTAATCAAGGTTATCTAATTTATTGACATTCAATAGTCCCTAGCCTTTATAATATTTAATTTCTATAAAGGCAATAGTAATGTCTCCTCTTTCACTCCTTATTTTAGTAATTTACCTCCTCTTTCTTTTTTTCTTGTAATGTCTAGCTAAAGGTTTGTCAACTTTGTTGATATTTTCAAATAACTTTAGATTTCTGTGATGTTCTTTATTGCTTTTCTATCCTTTCTTTCATTAATCCTGCTTTAATATTTACACTCCTTTGACTCATGTTTTCTTTCTTCTTCCTAGGACTCAAGTGGAATCATGAAATGGTATGTATGCGGGACCAGGAGTGGTGCATTTGTGTTACGAAGAAAGGTCTGTAGTCATTAGAGTTATTGGGTTGTCAACCAAAATGAAAAATCTCCGAAAGCCAGAAAAGTTAGATGTAATATTATTTTAAATTACTTATCATAGATGAGGATTTAAGTGTCCTATATTTATGGAGAATGAACCAGATTCTATAAGAGTGAATTCAATGATTGAAATTCAGTGTTAGAGCCAGTAAGGACAACAGGGATAAAGAACTTTACTATCAGACTCTCATTACTTCATTCATTTAATTCATTCTCTGTCCTTGCTCTGGTTCCTGTATTTCAGAGATGCTTGTCTTCCTCACGTACAGGGCCTCGTTGACTAGGTTATGGGGAAGCACCTTTATGCTTACTGTGCTTCGACAGGAATAGAGCAGATAGCTGTTCTGTGACGTTCTCTTTAGATTTCCAAAAACAGACCTTAGCCTATCCATCTGGCAGCTTCAAATTCTTTACAAACATGAAATTCTAACCATTTTTTGTTTCGTAGACAACTTTTCCTTTGTTGAGTGTCTCTAACTTTTCCAAGAACAGCTGAAATCTCAAATATCATTGTGGTTTACACCACTGAAGTTCAGGCATTGGACTAAGGCATGGGCTTCAAGGCTCTCCAAAGAGACCCACGTCACAGCCAGATCTGCCGCTTCACCACTGTCCTGCCTGGGAACCCACATCTGTGGCCCCTTTTTGGGGGACTCACTGTGATGTGGGAAAGTCCACATATTACATACCTTTTTTAGAGGTAGCAAAGGCTTGTTTTATACATTATGTCATCTAATTCAAACTATTTCCATGAGGTATCAAGGGGAGGGCTACTTATTCTATTTTTAGAAGAAGAGACTTACTTTGAGAAGACCTTCCCAAGGTCACACAGAGGGTAACTGGGAAGGTAGACATGAGCACATTTTTTCTGGCTCCAGTAGCACTTCCTTCTCTCCCCCCCCCCCCCCCAGTCTTCTCATAGAAGAAGGTACAAGTGCATTAATGGCATGGAAGGAGAGGAAGAGAGGGGTATTGGAAGGACATAAGGTAGGCTCAACATTGTTTGTCACCCCTAGGAGTAATCTGTGGACATTGAAGAAGCCAAAAACTATATCCAAAAAACTGAAGCATGGATTCCGTGCTCCAGATCTGAGTGGAATGCTGCACATGTTTAAAGGTGAGGAGAACCATAGCAAGAGGGTGGATGTGGGATGTTTGTGGTGTCAGGAACTAAACTGGGGAACTGGTATAGTTCCAGTGTGAAGATAGAAAGAGAAGGGATATTGCTGACAAAGATGTAATTCAGGCCAAATGGCCAGATTTGGGTTCATCCTCATTCACTAGTTCATAGCCTCACAGTGGTCTTCTCCCCTGCCCTTACTGCAGAGAAAAGACAGCTGTCACTGTTGAACCATTTACTTCTAATCAACATTACTGAATCTTTTATCTTTTCAGAGCTAACACATGTCCAGCGCTACTGGGGTAAGAAGTTACTGGGTCTTCAAATCTCCTTGTTCTGATCCTCCTTCAGAAGTTTGTGGTTTCAGTGAGATACAACCTCAGCCCCATGTGTTTCCCTCGTCTCTCAATACTTGTATATAATGCATTTCTCCAGAGCTTTATGCCACTTCCCCATTCATCAATGCAAGTACTTCCTGGTCACTTTCCAAGTTCCCTCTCCATGGGACCAGATGAATGAACCCCATATCTGTCACCTAATCTTATCTTTTCTTTTTTCTCTGCAGTGGACATCACATTGAATCCATTCAACCTAAATTTGAATCTTGTCCTTTCAGAGGATCAGAGACAGTTGTCATCTGTGCCAATTTGGCCTATAAAGTATTATAACTATGGTGTCTTGGGCTCCCAATATTTCTCCTCAGGGAAACACTACTGGGAAATAGATGTGTCCAAGAAGACGGCCTGGATCCTGGGGGTATACTGTAGAAAACGTTCCTCTAATATAAAGTTTGGTGTTAGACGAGGCACAGATTATTCAAATGTTTACTCCAGATTCCGACCTGCAAATGGCTACTGGGTGGTCGGGTTACAGAACGGATGTGAGTACAGTGCCTTTGAGGACTCTTCCACCTCTGATCCCAAGGTCTTGACTCTTCCCATGGCTGTTCTTCCCTGTCGAGTGGGGGTTTTCCTCGACCATGAAGGAGGCACTGTCTCATTTTTTAATGTCACAAACCATGGGTCGCTCATCTACAAGTTCTCTAAATGTCACTTCTCTCAGACGGCTTATCCGTATTTCAATCCCTGGAACTGTCCAGCTCCCATGACTCTGTGCCCACCAAGCTCCTGAGCCTTCTCCTTCCCTCACCCACTTCTGTGTAGCTGGGCTCATCTCCTGCACCTGAGCCGATCTCTATACATAGACCATCTCTTCCTTGCTGTCTCCCTTCTTTAGAACTTTGACTCGTTCTTGGGGTTGACAACTGTTTCTGTTTTGAGTTAGAAGAGAATCTTATTTACCCTTTTCTGTGTTCTCGGTGACAGACATCTAATCCCTCCTAAAGACAGAGAAATGTTGGTATAACATCTCTGTCCTCACATTTCTCCATATTTTCCTTTATCGCTGATTTCAAGAGCATGACAAAGACTGTCTCCGCCAACCATGATGTTAAGACAATCTTTAATTGCCCCACCCACCACCACCAACTGAGGAGTATTTGAGTGTATGTCTGTCTGTTGCTCAGCATATAGCAGTGTCATCTAAGAGTTGAGGGGGACAAAACAAAAGTAATATATGTACCCAGAGTGAAAAGTTTATGTTCAGAGTGAGTTTAAATCGTGTCTTTTTTCTTGCAAGGTATATGACAATGAATACATTTTTGTTTCTTTTTATAAAACACAAATTGCAATTTTTAAATGGCACCCAACTCTTGAGATTGTTGTGTAAAACTAACCATCACTCAATGTAAAGCACGTATTTAAGGGTCCTGCACAATATAATAAATATTTGCTCTTGTGATCACTGAAAAGTATAAGCTGTGTCTATATCCTGTGCAATGGATTTGTGCCCTTCAGATGAACAGAAAATGATTCTACTCAAGTCTCATTTGTCGTGTTCCCAAACTCTGCTGTCAAGACCATTCCAAGTCCAGTCTTGTATATAGACCTTTTTACACCAAGGCTGGGACTGTTTTAAGGCCCTTTGTTGGGAATGGGTCAGAATACTGCAGAAATTTTAGTTTCCAAACCTGTCCAGCAAAGGGAGCCATGTCTGGAGCAGCTATTCTTATTAGAGACAGCCTTTTGGTTTTCAGGGTTTTTTCTTGTGGTGAAACACCCTATATACAACCCTGTACACTTTTATTTTTCTGACTTTTGAAATTAGTTTTAAAATTATGATGAGGAATAAACTTACCTGTTCCTTGTAAAGGAACAAGCTTTTCTTAAAGCAGCATACATTCTAAATTAGGGCAGCAACTGCAGGGAACTCAAATCAAGATATAGAGGAGTAACAACTTATCCCAGTAAAATGAAAAAGAGAATACTCAGCCTGGGAAAGGTATGTACATGCACACTTATACTTACACATACACACAGATATAGATGACAGATAGATAGATGATAAATGGAAATGTATATATAGAGACTGGATATCTTTATCCATGTTAATTCTCAAATATATCATAAAAGAAAGAAATCTTATCAAGGAGTTAAAGGAATTTATAAGCTTATGAAGTATGTTCCAGTGTCCCATAGCTAATGAGTGGAGGAAGCAGAATTAAGACTGGGTCTGTGTTTCTCCAATTCAGGTGCCCTGTCTACAATTTACTTCCCAAGAAAAGGTAGAAGCCAAATTCACTTGGATGTGGGGTAGGAGGGAAAACCCAGGAGATGCTGATTTATCAAAAGAGCCTGGAGCATCATGGGGAAATCTTAGGTGCTAAGAGATAGTGATTGATGTGCTCAGGCCACATAGCCATGAATGGAGCAGGAGCTGCTCATGGTAATGGCTACAACCAAGTTGAAGTTAACGACAAGGGTGCTCTTGCAGGTGACGTGGTAGAGAGTGAACACTGGACAGCTAAGAGCCTTGACTTTAAAATCAGAGAGCATTTCATAGTCATATTGATATTGCTACTTATTGGCCCGTAGTAGATTACATTAAATTGGATTCAGTTTCTCCTCAGAAATAAAAATACAAAGAATAACATGATTAGAATACTGTGGGAATTAAAAAATAGAATGTTTGCATTAGCTTTCTCATTTCCTAGCATATAAGCAGTGGTCCAGATTGGTGTTAATTAATTTTCTTTGTAATTTCAAGTAGTGAATGATAGCAATGAATATTAATCTATTTCAAGTATTAGTTAGTACCTTAGTTGTGCTTTGAAGTAGAATAACTTGTTTAAGGAACCACATAATTTTTAATCCCCTCTTTTTGCATGATAAATATTCTGTTTCTTTAAATTTTCAAATATACTTTATAGTTTGTTTTCTAGTATAAAATTCTAGGTTGTCAATCATTTCTCTAAACATCCCCTTTGAATTTTCTATTTAACAGTGTGTTATCAATTATATTTTCTTTTTTTATTGTGGTAAAAACAATATAAGATCAAACCTCAAATGTTTAAGACATTGCAGTTAAAAGGGTTTAAACTTTCAGTTTTGCAAGATGAATAACTTCTAAAGATCTACTGTATAACATTCTGCCTATAGTTAACTATACTTATTGTGAATTTAGCAATCATTTTTTTATAAAAGAAAGTTTTACTGTTTTTGTAGCTACCTATTCTTTTATTTTAAGTACTGGAATAACTTTTATAATCTAAGTGACTATACCAGATAAAAGTTGATTTGACCTTGTTTTCTATTTCCATAGAAATTCTCCATTAGAAAGCCTTTTCTCTGTTTGCCCAGGTGTATCTCCTGTTTCAGGAGTTGGTTCACATTATGACGTACAGTGATAGAGGCAGGGTCAGGAGTTCTGTGTGGGCTCTTCAGAAGTAACATATAGGTCAAGGTTTCCCCTCCATGGTCAGCCCCAGTCTTTCCAAGGAGCTGAAAGGCTGCAGATGTCCTCAGGAGTGGGCAAAGCCTCTCCTCCTCCTCCTGTGAGACAGCAGGGTAGGTGCTACGGGAGTGACTGTTCTTGCAGCACATGTCTCTGGTATTTCCACTTCCCACTCTCCCCACCCCACTTATTAGCCAAGAGGAATAGGAATACTGGGCTATGTGGCCAGTGTCTGCTCTGGTCCCTGTCTCACAAGAAATTCTTCAGTTCCCATTTCTGGAAAACCTGTGGTGAAAGGGATTCCAAGATAAAATACCTCTCTCTCTCTCTCTTTCTCTCTCTCTCTCCCCCCCCTCTCTCTCTTCCCCCTACACACACACACACACACTCCTCTCAGACACTGGGAGAAATGGATTCTTATCTTATCCCTACTCCCTTTGACCTCTGTTCTCCTGTTGCACTATTACCACAGTGACCGAAGCCATAAGTCATTAAGAAAAATGTGTACTCTCTGGACTTATACAATACTTATCTCTATAAGGATATTACTGAGTTTTGTTCCCCAGAATGTCCAGGCTTACAGTTCAAGTTGTGAAACAAGTTACAAAAAAAAAATTAACTGAGCTAGCAAACACAAAGGAAAAGTTCTTTACACCGAGACGTCTTTAAACGCACCCCCTACACACACACACACACACACACACACACACACAACAGCATCCATTCTCCCAATTGAAGCCCTCTCCTTGGAGTATGAAGCCTGCAAGTAGCTTTTATTTACATTGCTTTTTCTTAGCAAATGTCTTGAGAAGGGACTCTGGACTCCAAATAAAAAATCCATTGGGCATCAAGTTGGATTTTCTCGTGACGCAAGCATTGAATAGGTTTTCCTTCTCTCTCACCTCTGAACCTCTGAGTGGCAAATACTCATATGTTTGGGATCTTAAGATAGTGCTGGGTTATTAATTTGGAAGATAGATGTTCACAATACAAATTTGGGGGTCAGAGGTTTAGTAGAATTTCAGAGAATATACAGACTTTATTCCACTGGTTCATCTATAGATGATATCTAGAGTTATCAAAAATTATAAACAAGAAGTTTCTAAATCTTGGGGACCTGATATCCCCATTGGCACAGAGACACGTGATCTGTACTTAATGATATCAGATTCTAATGGTAGCCTAATTTGCCCAAGATTTGTGATGGGGAATCTATTGATTCTGACTCCTTATCTCTCCATATGGTCCAGTCATAGGTTGTCTTTTGTTTCATATATATAGCAACTATTAATACCAAACCCAGATCTGGCTGCCTGCTGCTCAAAATCAAATAATCAAGAGACATGAGCTGGTGGAATAAAAGTTGGTTTATTCAAGAGCCAGTTGCTTGAGAAGATAGGAGAGTTGTGATGGAAAGACCATCGTAACATCTCAGTGCAAGCAGAGGTTTTTATGAGTGAGAGGGCAAGCAGAACAAAGAGATCAAGGGGAGGGTGTTGAAAAGTTTTCTAAGTGCACAACAGCCCAGGCCATTCCAATAAGTATCTTTAAAATGTTCAAGCAATGGTCTGTGTGCATCATTCTATGTCCGTTTTCTTTTTAATGCTTGAACGTCAGTAAAACTTCTGGAGCTGTAACATCTGGTGGTTAGTCAGTGTCCTTTGAAGTCAGTTCCTAAAATTCCTATACTGTCATGCTGTTTATCTACAAGTTACATATTAGTCAGAGTCAGCATTTACAGAGACAAGGTCAAAAGAATGGTGAGGTGGTTACAATTCCCCAATGTCAATTTTTCTTCCATTTCCATGGAAGTTTCTTTTTTTCTTCTTTCTTTTTTTTAAAAATTTTCTCCTGACTCATCTGTAGTAGAACCTTGAGGCATTCATTTAGTATGAAATGCCTAGACTTGTTGGAAGATAAATTTTTCAGTTTTTCTATTTAGAGGAGAAGCTTTAAAATGCATTTGCTTTCTAATTGCTGAAGTCTGTTTGCGCATTCTTATTATACATAGTGATTATCTTGAATGTCTAGAAAGGATTAATATTAGAAATAAGATAGTTTTAACTTTACAATTTCTCCCAGGAAAAACTTTAAAGGCAATTAAGTGAACTAGAGTCTAATATGCAAAAGTGTGTCTTATACATTCTATTGAAATACAGTTTTTCCCCTAAAAGCACTCTTATTTATATCAAAGATAGTGAAATTAAGAATATTAATTTCATTAAGTCCAATTTAAATTTGGCCTGATTATTTGCATAAACACAATGAGAATAGCATTTGATCATATAGGCTTTCTTAAATCGGCTTTGCTGGAATCTCATAAAGAATTTCCATGTTAAACTTTAGCCTCTCAGGGTGAAGAAGCCAAACCACATAGTTGCCACATAGTTGCAATACTCAAAAGTGTGGGTAAATTCCTCAAGTTCTTGAGGTCTCCTTAAAATGGCCTGAGGTTCTTTCTTTGCCATCTCCCAGGACAGCTAACTTTGCTCCTTACCTGGAAGACTGCCATGAACCACGTAAATGGTCAAGGAACCAGATTGTTTTTCCAAGGGCCTTTTATCAGATTCCAAAATCAATCTTAATTCCTTAAAGTTTTTTGCTGGCATCCAGAGTCTGCCTGTCCTTCTCAAACATGACATTCTAGTCAAAGTCTTGGTTAATGAAACCAGTTTCCAATTGTGTTCTGTTATAAAAAGAATGTATTCTTATTGAATTTATGTAAACAGGCATATTGTCATGAAAATAATAATATGTGCTCATTAAGAGTTTTAAAATTTTGGAAGAATCAAATATGGAGAAAGTGTAAATGTTTTAATATTGTTTATTAAGGTAAAATTTACCAAATTGCTCTAAGAAAAAAAAACACACTTTTTTTTATATATATATCTGGAAAACAAAAAAGATTTTAAAATCAACATTATTTTGAATGAAGTGATAAAAATATTATACTCAGTTCATTTATTCCTATAATGAATTCTTGTTTATCCTGATTATTTGCCAGTATTTCTATGAATCTATTTATTCCTTAGAGTTCTATAAATCTTCATGAGTTAAAAGGTATGTTCTGAAAATGTAAAATATTTGCAAATATATCAGAGTAAAACAATCACTGTCTCTAAATGACAAAACAAACAAAAAACACTTTAAAATGGCATGATTGTAGATCTAATTATAATACAATTGACAAAGGGGTTTACTTTTGTTGTAACAAAATTTTAAGATAACAATCAGAATTACAAATGAAAGTATATTAGAACTTTGTAGATTTTTGACTAAAAACTCAATCAATTGGTTCTTCGCTGACCATTGTACCCAAGGCTCCTGTGGGGAAATAATTGCTTTTGAAAAATTAGAGTCCTCTTCATTTGTCATCAAGATCACTACTCCACTCCATCTGCCTACGTGCCTCTCCTTTATCTTCTTTCCATCTCTGTTTCCTTTACTGAGCTTAGGAAAGTCGTTCTTCCAGTGTTTTTCCTCTCTGCAATACATACATTGATTCTCATCTAGAGATTCCTTTCTTTCAAATCTTTTTGCATCATTTCCCTTACTTTTCCTCTGATTTCTTCTTCACAAACGTTCTACAATATCCCTAGTCTTTTTTTGTTATTGTTTTCTTTTTAACTTACTGAGAAATAACAAACTAGAAAAATGCATTTTCTTTCTATTTCTTAAAAATATGTATAAATTTTCCTCATAAAATTAAAAATTGATCTTCTGTTTGACCCAGTGACCCCACTCCTAGGAATATATCCTAAGAATCCCAAAACACCAAGCAGAAAGAATATATGCAACCCTATGTTCATAGCAGCATTATTCACAATAGCTAAGATCTGGAAACAGTCCAAGTGCCCATCAGTAGCTGAGCGGATAAAAAAGCTGTGGTACATATACACAATGGAATACTATGCAGCTATAAAAAAATAAGGATTTCTTGCCCTTTGAGATGACATGGAGGGACCTGGACCGTATTATGCTAAGCAAAATCCAGTCAGAGAAAGGTAAGCATCACATGATCTTGCTTATATGTGGAATCTAACTAATAAAATAAAGTGATAAATAAAATAGAACCAGAGGCATGGAAACATGGAACAGGCTGATGGACCTCAGAGGGAAAGAGGGAGGTGGAGCACGAAGAGATTAACTAAATAATTTATATGCATATATGCATTACCCATGGGCACAGACTATAGGGTGGTGAAGACATGAAGTGTGATGGGAACTAGGAGAAGGGGGGAGATGGGGAAAAAAAGGGAAGACATCTGTAATACTCTCAACAACAAAGATTTAAATACATATAGCCATAACTTATACCTCCCATTACTAAAACCATTATTACTTTTCAACCTAGCTAGAATTCTTAGCTCTTAGAAACCTTAATTTCTTATGACAACTAAGAGTAAGTAATATTCTTTAGATTGGCAAATTTATGAACACATTTCATAACTTCTAAAAATTGTTTTTTTATAGACAAACATACATTTTCAAGAGACATAGAGATAATGTTAACTTTTTTTTAGTAAACCTATGCAAGGCAAACATATATTTTACGTTAATAATTCTAAAAGACATCAACCAAACTTAAACCAGCTTTAATATCAAATATTTTCACAGGCAACATGATCCTGAAAAAAGAGGAAAAAAAATTGGGGATAGTTTCTATTTTTTTTTTTTTTTTTTTACCATACACATAAAGAGTATTACTAATACTTGTAGAGAAGACAAGAGTTTTCAATTTCGTCCTTGACAACTTTTAAGAAGGCTGAAGTAAAGAAAGGGGAGATATCAGGCATGGGCAACTTTAGCCACTTGAATTTTTAAAAGTGACACTTTGTTTCCCCTTCACATCCAGGTGGACCAGAGGTGCCTGCTGCTGCAGCCTGAACAGAGTTAGGGGTGGCATTCATTTTCTCGTTGTTCTCCACGAGGAAGATTTAGTGTTTAAAAGACTCATTTTCTCTCTCTCTTTTTTTCTTCTTCTGAGTTTTACTCTCTGGGAGTGCAGTGAGATCTTTTCACTTTCTTTGAGCCATTAATTTAGATCCCTTCTGAGTAGAATCCTTATGTAACAACAGGAAAGCTCATGTACAAAGTCCAAAACAAAGACAAAGTTCAAATAGATGAGTTCTCTCAAACCAAATCCTTTAGAAGGAGGAACTGAGATACTGTTACAATTTTATCTCACATCAACTAGTGCCACAAATGACTTTTATATGGTTCACATGGCACAAAGTCCAAACAGCAGAGACAGAGGATTCCTGGTTTGCACATCAGTTTGCCTTACTCAATCTTAGAGCCTCCCAGTGACTTGTTTTCTTCTGCCAACACAGCACTTCTAGGTGGCTGATATTGTAAGAGGGAGGGCATGGAGAGTCCCAGAGATAAAAACTGTCAGCAGTTTCTGGGAAGTCTCTGCCACAGGGTCAGCCTGCCACAAACAACTGAGATTTAGGACTGGTCATTGCTCCTCCTTGGTAATGTAAGATCAAGAAGAGCTAGACCCATAAGGGTCTGAGCCCCAACTGGCCAATTATGATACCAAATTGAGGTTTGGCTGCCTGCTGCTTGGAAGCCGATAATTGAGAAGCAAGGGCTGCTGGAAAGAAAAGTAGGTTTATTCCAGAGCCAATAGCTTGAGAAGATGGCAGACTCATGTTGCAAAGACCATCTTAATATCTCAGTGTAGACAGACAGGGAGAAGGAAAGCAGAGAGAACTGAAAAATTCTCTATGTGCAAGCCAGCACAGTCCATTCCAAATAAGGATCTCAAAATTGGTCAAGTGATTGGTCTAGTGTGTGTCATTCTAGTTTTTTGTTTGTTTGTTTGTTTTCCTCACCTGAGGACATTTTTGCATTTATCTTCAGATAGAGCAGGAGGTGGGGGGGAAGAGAGAGAGAGAAATATTGATATCAGAGAGGCCAACCACACGACCCCAACTGGGGCTGGGGACAAACTGCAACCGAGGTACGTGCCCTTAGAGGGAACAGAACCCGGGACTCTATAGTCTGCGGGCTGACGCTCTAACCGCTGAGCCAAACTGGCCAGGGCTGTTTGTTTGTTTGTTTTTAATAGTTGAACATCAGCAAATCTTCTGGAGCCAGAATGTCTAGTGGTTGGAGCCAGTGTCCTTTGTAGTCAGTTCCTAGAATTCTTACACAAACACGTCATATTAGTCAGAGTCAACATTTACAGACAGTGTCAAAAGACTGGTAAGGTGGGTTATACTCCTGGTGCTATGAACCCTCCCAAACCAGGTGACTCATCTAGTGGATGGAAAGACAGGTATTATTTATCATCCCAGGGTAGTTTATTTTTGGACATTATTTTTAAAAAATGTATAAATTTAGTTTTCTAATTATCAATCACTAGTTTATAAAATATAATTACCTTTCAATATTGCTCTTGAGTCCTATGACCTTGTTTAACTCACTTACTAATTTTAGTGGATTCCTCCAGATTTATTTTGATTTTCTACATAAAATTTTAAATTACCTGCCAATAAAAAGTGTTTTATTTCTTCAGTACTAACATTGTATTTTTATTTGTATTTCTTGCTTTACTTCTTGGGCTAGAGCCTACAGTTCAAAGGGGTAAGTGTTGACATGTTTCTTGAAATGTTCCCAATCATAGATAAAATGTATTTAATATCTGACCACTGAATATAAAGTTAACTGTAGGTTTATTCTTATTATCTTTATGAGACTGATATTCCTAATTTATCATTACTGTGATCAGGTGTTGAATTTTGTGTGATGTTTTTCTGCATGTATTTAAATAAACATTCAATTTGTACCCCTTTGTTTCTTATTTAGATTAGATCAGCTATCTTTATATTTTATTATTGTTGTATTTTAGTAGTTGTTCTGTGATTTAAGTCTACATTATCACTTTGATATTTTTTAGATTATTGAGGACTTATTACTTATTTTCACAATGGCTAATTTCTATTAATTTACTTTAAAAATTATGTTTGTAACATTAAAGACAAAGAAAGAATCTTAAAGGCAACAAGAGAGAGACAGAAAATTACTTATAAGAGTGTCCCCATTAGAATTTCAACTGATTTCTCAATAGAAACACTTCAGGTCAGAAAAGAGTCGCATGAAATATTCAAAGTAATTAAAAGCAAATTCCTAAATATAAGACTACTGTATCTAGCAAAGCTATCATTTCAAATTGAGGGTGAGCCTGGCTGGTATGACTTAGTGGTTGAACATCAACCAATGCACCAAGAGGTCACCAGTTGGATTCCCAGTCAAAGCACATGCTCAGGTTGTGGGTCTGATTCCAAGTGGGGGGCAGGCAGGAGGCATCCAATGGATGTTCTCTCTCATTGATGTTTCTATCTCTCCCTCTCACTCCTCTTTCTATAAATTTAATGAAGAAAAAAATATTTTTAAAATAATAATAATAAAATTGAAAGTCAAATAAAAAGCTTCCCAGACCAAAGAATAAAAATAAAAATAAACAAAACTAAAAGACTAAATTACTACCAAATCAGCATTGCAAGAAATGTTAAAGAGATGCCTAGAAGAAGAAGAAGGAGAAGGAGAAGGAGAAGAAGGAAGAGAAGGAGGAGGGGGGAAGAGGAGAGGGGGAGGGAAATGAGGAGAAGAAGAAGACAAGGAGAAGAAAATTGAAAGAGAGAGAAACATAGGCATAAAGAAAACAAAAATGGCAATAAATGAATATCTATCAATAATAACCTTAATAGTAAATGGATTAACTATTTAAAACAAAAGACATAGGGTGACAGAATGGATAAGAAAACATGATCAATATTAATGCTGTTTACAAGACACCATCTCAGAACAAAAGATTCACAAAGACTAAAAGGGAAGGGATAGAAAAAAATATTCCATGGAAATAAAAATTTTAAAAAGTGGGAATAACAGTACTCATATCTGACAAAACAGTCTTCAAACCATAGGCTATAACAAGAGGTAAAGAGGGCCACTACATAATACTAAAAGCATTGCTCCAACAAGAAAATATAACCCTTGTAAATGCATATACACCCAATACAGAAGCACCCAAATATATAAAAATACCTCTTGATGGATTTAAGAAAAAGATCAACAGCAATGTAGTCATGGTAGGGGACTTTAAAGCACCACTGACATCACTGGACAGATCTTTCAGATAAAAAAATCAGTAACCAAACAGTGGACTTAAATAACACACAAGATCAGATGGATCTAACTGATATTTACAGAACATTTTACCCCAAAGTGGCAGAATATACATTCTTTCAAGTGCACATGCAACATTCTCAAAGACAGACCACATGTTAGGACACAAAACAAGTCTATACAAATTCAAGACAATTGATATCATACCAAGCATCTTCTCAGATCCCAGTGGCATGAAACTAGAAATCAACTATACAAAAAAAAAAAAAAAACAATACACACAAAAACACTGAAATACATGGAAGCTAAATAGCATGTTATTAAACAATAAATGGGTTACCAATGAGATCAAGCAAGAAATAAAAAACTTCCTGAAAAAAAATAAAAATGAACAGACAACAACACAAAACCTGTGTTATACAGCGAAAGCAGTCCTGAGAGGGAGGTTCATAGCATTGCAGGCCTACAACAAGAAACAAGAAAAATTTCTAACAATCTAAACCTACAACTTAAAGATTTAGAAGGAGAACAAAAAGAAAAACCCAGCCCAGCCGATGTGGCTCAGTGGATTGAATGTCATCCCATAGACTAAGAGGTTCCAGGTCAATTCCCTGTCAGGACACATGCCCAGGTTGCGGGCTCAACCCCAGCAGGAGACAGCCAATCAATGTTTCTCTCTCACCTCAATGTTTCTGTCTCTCTCCCTTCCTCTCTCTCTAAAAATATCAATAAAAACATATTTTAAAAAAACTAAAATTAGTAGAAGAAAGGAAATAATAAAGATCACAGTGGAAATAAATGACATAGAGACAAAAAAAAAATACAAAAAATCAATGAAACTGAGAGCTGTTTCTTTGAAAAGATAAACAAGATTGATGAGCCCTTAACCAGACTCATTAAAAAACAAAGAGAGATGATACAAATAAATAAATACAGAAATGAAAGAGATGATATAACAATGAACACCACAGAAATACAAATAATTGTAAGAAAATACTATGAAAAATTGCATGACAGAAAGAAAGAGCTCTTATCCTCTGAGACGACATGGAGGGACCTGGAGAGTATTATGCTAAGCGAAATAAGCCAATCAGAGAAAGACAAATATCATATGATCTCACTTATTTATGTAATATAATAAAAAAAATACACCCAGAGACATAGGAGTAGGGTACAGACTGACAAACTTCAGAAGAGGGGAACAGAGGGAGGGAAGAGATAAACCAAAGATCTTATATGCATGTATGCATAACCAATGGACATAGACAACAATGCGGGGGGGGGGGGGTGATTAGGAGGAGGGTATCAATGGGGGGAAAAGGAGAAACATCTGTAACAAAAATAAATTAATAAAAAAACCAGAAAAACAAAACTACATGACAACAAACTGGACAACCTGAGTAAAATGAAAAAATTTTTAGAAACATGCAGTCTTTCAACATTCAATCAGGAAGAATCAGAAAACATGTCTAAGCCAGTAACAGCGAATGAAATTGAGGTAGTAATCAAAAAACTCTCAGAAAACAAAAGTCCTGGAGCAGATGAATTTATAGGAGAGTTTTACCAAACATTCAACGGAGAACTAATACCTATGCTCTCTAAACTATTCCAAAAAATTAAAGAAGAAGAAACACTTCCAAGCTCTTTTTATGAAGTCAACATTATCCTAATTCCAAAAACAGATAAAGACACTACAAAAAATAATAATAATAATAATTATAGGCCAATATCCCTGATAAAATAGATGTTAAAATTCTCAGTAAAATATTAGCAAATTTGATCTAGCAATACATTAAAAAGATCATACATCATTGATTGGTTGTCTCCTATACCTATCCCAAATGGTGACAAAATCTCAACCTGGGCATGTGTCCTGACCAGGAATCCAACTGATGACCTTTTGTTTTAGTCTATGGGTTGATGTTCAACCAAATGAGCCACACCAGCCAGAGCTATTAATCTATTTTTAATTTTAGTTAGTTTTTCTTTTGTGATTCTAAATGTTTCATAAGCCAAATTGGAATTTGTTTTTTGAGTGATTGCAATTTGCAGTTTGTAGCTTAGTGTTTCAATTAACAAAAAACAAACAAACAAACAAACAAACAAACAAAAAAACAAGCAAACTCTTTCTATTTGATTTTTGACATTTCCTGTTTGGTGATTATTATAAGCATATTTTCTTCTATGTCTTTCATCCTAGATATAATAGCGGCTATGAAGACCTTGTTTACTAAATACAACATCTGGATTATTTCAGGGTTGGTCTCCAATTATTACCTTTTCTATTGAATATGAGCCATGTCTTTTAATTTGTTCATATGTTGAATAATTTTAGATTGCATCTAAAATTCCCTAAGGGAATTGTGAATGAGATGTAGAGACTTTAGATTCTGTTTATCATTCTGAAGAACATAGTCAAACCTCTGTTCTCGAAAATCTCCCATCTTGAACAATTCGGTTCTCAATCAAGTTGTTCACAGGGAAAAAAATGTCTCAGTTGTCGAACAAGACTTCAGTTCTAAACCCAACAACCTTTTAATGCTGATATCTCGCATGACACAAAGCATCTCTCAGGTGAAGAACAAAGGAGAGAATGTGCGTGTATGAGTCTAGTTTACTGCTGAACCTCACATTTTTAACATCTCAGGAAATTGTGCTGTGAATATTTTTGTGTTCTTTTGCTTTTGTTGCTGATGAAATGGATGATTGGCACAATTTTAAAACATAAAGAAGTCATCAAGAATGCTAACATTGCTAAGGGCGTGAAAGTGCTCATGAAGCAAAGATCCCAGGCAATTGAAAAGGAAGAAAAAATGTTGATTTGTTAAAAGAAAGCAGTTAGCTGGTGATAGCATTTTGGAGGCAATGAGTGTGAAAACCAAAGCTGCTGTGTGCTGACCTCCTGAAAGACACCCCGGAAGAGTGCTGAAAGCGATTTGTTTGAGGCCAGTAGGGGCTAGTTCAACACATGTAAGAAGAGAAGTGTTTATTTATAGATTAAACAGTACATTAGACACACACTGTACATAAGAAAGGTTAAATCAGGGAATCATTTGTGGGTCTGGAATAGATACATTCCATTTACATTATTTCTCATGGTAAAAATGATTTGGTTTTTGAACAAATTGCTGCTCAAACAGCTTTCTGGAACAAATTAAGTTTAAAAATTGAGGTATTATTGTTTGTTTATTATTTTTCAGTAGGCTAGTTTGATTGAACTGAAGTTTTAAATTGCCCCCTACACTTTTCAGAAGCTGAAATCTGTGATTAGCCCCATTAGCCCCAGTTGGGTTCCTTGTAATCTATCTCAAAAATGTGTAGTGTAGAGATTTGATCAGTTTTTATGTACAACTTGGAATTGCTCCCTCTGGATCTCTTTTAAAGATGTTCTCCTAACACTTTCTAGCTGCTGCAGAAACACCTAATTATTCTTGTTCTCCAGCCAGTAAGTCTGTATGTTGCTGAGTTATTAATGTCTATCACTACCGATTGAGGTGTACCTCCAAAAAAAATTATTAAACTAGGAAGAAACTCCAATACTGTTCCCTTCTCCCAAGTGTCTCATACACTGTAGATTCTAACTGCTTTTCTCCCTCTTTGTGCCATCATGTTTAGTTCCTCTCTCTCCATCTCCCTCTCCCTCTCCCTCTCTCTTCTTCACATTAGTGCAAGATTTATAATATTGATCTACAGGTTAAAGGGGCTGTCTTGTTCAAATAAACACCTCCACTAGTGGTAATGGAACTTCACTTTTGCTTGCTTTGCATATTATTAGCTGTTAATTTATTTACCAGATTTAACTACTCTTGTACAAATTGCTAGATTTTGTTGAAAGTGGCTGTATCATTTTGCATTTCCACATACTTCCAGAAGAGGACAATGATGATATGGAGTATGGAGGTTAAGGCAGAGATATTAAGAATAGATGTAATTTTAGGTATATGATATAACTAAAACTGGGGGGTTTTGGAGAGCTCAGAGTATGACTTTGTGTGAGTGACAAGTGCAGCATGTGGGTATTGAATGCAATGTTCAAAAGAAATGAGCTCCCTTAGCCAAAGACCCTCCTCCACTGCTTATTACTTCTTTCTCTTCCAGCCCTTCCACAGATCAAATATCCATCATTGTACACTCCTCTGCCTTTGAATCTAGGAAGTGACCCTACACCTTTTATAAAAATTTATTTTGTTACAGATGTTTCTTCTTTTTCCCCATTGATACCCTCCTTCCCATTCTCCCCAGATGGTCCCCAGCTTTGTTGTCCATGTCCATCAGTAATGCATACATGATTATAAGTTCTGTGGTTTATCTCTCCCCACCCACCCCCTCTTCTGGGGATTGTCAGTCTGTACCCTACTTCCACATCTCTGGGACTACCCCATTCCTCAGACGTTATGTTCATTATATTCCACAAATAAGTGGGATCATGTGATATTTGTCTTTCTCTGTTTGGCTTGTTTCCCTTAGGATAATACACTCCAGGTCCCTCCATGTTGTCTCAAAGGATAAGAGATCTTTCTTTCTTACAGCTGCATAGTACTCCATTGTGTATATGTACCACAGCTTTTTTATACATTCGTCTATTGATGGACACTTGGGTTGTTTCCTGATCTTAGCTATTGTAAATAGTGCTGCTATAAAAATGGGGGTACATGGATTCTTTCTAATTGGTGTTTCAGGCTTCTTAGGGTATATTTCTAGAAGTGGGAACACTGGGTCAAATGGCAGTTCAACTTTTAATTTTTTGAGGTAACACCATAGTGTTTTTCATAGTGGCTGCACCAGTCTGCATTCCCACCAGCAGTGCACTAGAGTCCCCTTTTCTCCACACCCTTGACAACACTTGTTGTTTGATGACTTATTGATGGTGGCCATTTTAACAGGTGTGAGGTGATACCTCATTGTTGTTTTAATTTGCATCTCTCTGATGATTAGTGATGTTGAGCATTTCTTTATATGTCTCTTGGCCATTTCAATGTCCTGTTTAGAGAGTTGTCTATTTAGGTCCTCTACCCATTTTTTAATTGGGTCTTTGTCTTCCTTTTGTGGAGTTGTATGAGTACTCTATATATTTTGGAAATTAACCCTTATCTCATGTATCATTGGCAATTATGGTCTCCCATATAGTGGGTTTCCTTTCTATTTTGATGGTTGTTTCTTTTGCTGTGCAAAAGCATTTTAGTTTGATGTAGTCCCATTTTTCCTATAGTCCCATTTTTCTGTAGTGTTCATTTTTTTCTTTGTTTCTGTTGCCTTAGGTGATGTATAAGTAAAAATTCTGCTGTGTATGATGTTCAAAATTTTGTTGCCTACATCTTCTTCTAGGATTTTTATGGATTCATAACGCACATTTAAGTCTTTTATCCATTTTGAATTTATTCTTGTGTATGGTGTAAGTTGAAGGTCTAGTTTTATTTTTTTGCATGTAGCTGTCCAATTTTCTCAACCCTATTTATTTATTTATTTTTTCCAAAGTGGAACAGTTTTACTTCTCCCACTGGAAGTATATGAGTTCCAGTTCTGCACAGCAACCCCATTTATTAAAAAGGCTGTGTTTACTCCATTGCATGCTCTTGTCACCTTTGTCAAATATTAATTGAGCATAATGTCTTTGGTCAATTTCCAGGTTCTCTGTTCTGTTCCATTGGTCTATATGCCTGTTCTTGTGCCCGTACCAGGCTGTTTTGATTACAGTAGCTTTGTTGTGTAACCTGATACCCGGTAATGTGATCCAACCTACTTTGTCCTTCTTTTTCCAGATTGCTGTGGCTATTCAGGGTCTTTTTTGGTTTCATATAAACTTTTGAAGTATTTGTTCTAGTTCTGTGTAATATGTCGTTGGTATTTTGATGTGGATTGCATCAAATCTATAGATTTCTTTGGGAAGTATGAACATTTTAATGATGTTAATTGTTCTAATCCATGAACAAGGTATGTGCTTGCACTTTTTTATATCTTCCTCTATTTCTTTTTTCAAAGTTCTGCAGTTTTCTGCAAATAGGTCCTTTACTTCCTTGGCTAAGTTTATTTCTAGGTATCTTAATGTTGCCACTATGGTAAATGGTATTGTTTTTATTTTAGTTTCTTCTTCTGTGAATTCATCATTGGTGTAGAAGAATGCTGTTGATTTCTTGACATTAATTCTGTATCCAGCTACTTTGCCAAATTCATTTATTAAGTCTAGTAGATTTTTTATGAAGTCTTTAGAGTTTTCCATATATAATATCATGTAATCTGCAAATAATGACAGTTTCACTTCCTCCTTTTCAATTTGGATCCATTTTAATTTTTTTTTCCTGTCTGATTGCTGTGGCTAACACTTCCAGTACTATTTTAAATAAGAGTGGCAGCAGAGGGCATCCCTGTCTTGTTTTTCTTCTTAAGGAAAATGCTTTCAGTGTTTTTCTATTGAGTATGATGTTGGTTGTAGGTCTTTCATATATGGCCTTTATTATGTCAAGAAATGATTCCTCTATTCCCACATTGCTGAGCATTTTTATAAGAAATGGGTGCTGGATTTCGTCGAATGCTTTTTCAGCATCTATTGATATGATCATGTGCTTTTTATTTTTCATTTTGTTTATGTAGTGTATCACATTTATTGATTTGTGAATATTGTACGAGTCTTGCATTCCTGGGATGAATCCCACTTGGTCATGGTGAATAATTTTTTTGATGTATTGCTGGATCTGATTTGCTAGTATTTTGTTCAGGATTTTGGCATCTGTGTTCATCAGAGATATTGACCTGTAGTTTTCTTTCCTTGTAGTGTCTTTTTCTAGTCTTGGAATTAGAATTATGCTGGCCTCATAAAATGAGTTTGGAAGTCTTCCTTCTTCTTAAATATTTAAAAATAGTTTGAGGAGAATGGGTACTAGTTCCTCTTTGAATGTCCAGTAAAACGCCCCCATGAAGTCACCCGGACCTGGGCTTTTGTTTGCTGGGAGAGTCTTGATTACATCTTTAATTCTTTTAGTTGTTACTGGTCTGTTCAAATTTTCTATCTCTTCCCAGTTCAGTTTTGGGAGACTAAGTTTTTCTAGAAATTTGTCCATTTTGCATAGATTGTCACATTTGTTGCCATATAATTGTCCATAGTATTTGTTAATGATCCTTTGTATTTCTGTGGTGTCAGTTGTTACTTCTCCTCTTTAATTTCTGATTTTGTGTATTTGGGTTCTCTCTCTTTGTTTCTTGGTGAGTCTTGCTAAGGGTCCATCAATCTTATTTATCTTTTTGAAAAACCAGCTCTTTGTTTCATTGATCCTTTGAATCATTTTTTTGGTCTCCATGTCATTTATTTCTGCTCTGATCTTTACTATTTCCTTCCTTCTACTTATTCTGGGGTTTTCTTTTTGTTTGCTTTCTAGTTCTTTAAGTTGTAATGTTAGATATTCTATTAGAAATTTTTCTTGTTTCTTGATGTAGGCCTGTAGTGCTATGAACTTCCCTCTCAGAATGGCTTTCACTGCATCCCATAGATTTTGTGTTGTTTGTGTTCATTGTCATTAGTTTCCAGGAAGATTTTAATTTCTTCCTTGACCTCCTCGATAACCCATTCATTGTTAAACAATGTGCTATTTAGCCTCCATGTGTTCAAATGTCTTTGCTTGTTCTTGTTGCAATTGATTTCTAGTTTCATGCCATTGTGATCTGAGAAGATGCTTAATATGATTTCAATCTTCTTGAACTTGTAGAGATTTAGTTTGTGTCCTAACTTGTGGTCTATCTTTGGGAATGTCCCATGTGCACTTGAGAAGAATGTGAATTCTGTAGTTTTGGGGTGTAATTCTCTGTAGATATCTATTAAATCCATTTGGTCTAGTGCTTCATTTAGAGTCTCTCTTTCCTTGTTAATTTTTTGTCTAGAGGATCTATCCAGTGATGTCAGCGGGGGGTTGAAGTTCCCTGCTATGATTGTATTGCTGTTGATTTCTCCTTTGAAGTCCTCCAGAAGATTTTTAATATATTTTGGTGCTCTAATATTGGGTGCATATATATTTACCAAGGGTATATCTTCCTGTTGGAATGATTTTTTTTTTTTTGTCTCTAGTTATGGTCTTCATTTTGAAATCTATTTTGTCAGATATGAGTATTGCTACCCCAGCTTTTTATTTCTTTCTGTTTGCTTGGAAGTTTTTTTTTTCATCCCTTACTTTTTACCTATGTGAGTCTTTTTTTGTGAGGTGGGTCTCTTGTGAACAACATATATGTAAGTCATGCTTTCTTATTCTGTCAGCTACTCTGTGTCTTTTTATTAGAGCATTCAAACTATTCACATTTAAGGTGGTTATTGATATGTAATTATTTATTGCCATTTTAGTTTAGTGTGCTTATATTTTTCTTCCTATTATTTCTACTAATTATAGGAGGTCTTTTAACATTTCTCGCAGTGCTTGTTTGGTGCTAATGTATTCCCTTAGCCTTTTTTTTTTTTTTTTTTGTCTGGGAAGCTCTTTATTTGACCTTCTATTTTGAATGATAGCCTTGCTGGGTAGAATAGTCTTGGATTCAGATCCTTGTTTTTCATGACCTTGATTACTTCATGCCATTTCCTTCAGGTCTGTAGTGTTTCTGTTGATAAGTCAGCTGAGAGCCTTATGGGACTTCCTTTGAGGGTAACCTGTTGCTTATCTCTTGCTGCCTTTAGGATATTCTCTTTTTCTTTAATTTTTGGCATTTTAATTTACTATATGTCTTGGTGTGAACCTGTTTGGGTTCTTCTTACTTAGGGTTCTCTGTGCTTCTTGAACTTGAATGCCTTCCTTCACCAAATTAGGGAAGTTTTCTGTCACTATTTCTTCAAATATATTCTCTAACTCGTGCCCTTTTTCTTCTTCTTTGGGGACTCCTATGATGCAAATATTATTATGTTTCCAGTTGTCCCACAGTTCTCTTAAATTGTCTTTCTGTTTTTTAATTGTTTTTCCTTTTTGGTTTTCTTATTGGTTAATTTTTTCTACCATCTTCTAATTCACTTATTCGGTCCTCAGCTTCCTCTGCTCTGCTGTTTAGTCCTTCCAATGTGTTCTTTATTTCTGCGATGTTATTCTTCATTTCTTCTTGGTGGTTTTTCATTTCCAATTGGTTGATTTTCAATGTTTCTATGTCTTTACTCATGGTGTTGATGTCCTTACTCATGCTGTTGAGCCTCCTCAAGATCATGGTTCTGAATTCTACCTCTGATGACTTGGTTAACTGCATTTTACTTATCTCATCTTTGGTAGAGGTCTCTTGTTCTTTCATTTGGTATTTGTTTCTTTGTTTCATCATTTTGGTTATCTCATTTGTTTTTGGAACCTGCCAAATTCTTTTGTGGTGTTGGTGGTCTGCTGTTTGTGGCTCCCTCTACTGGGTTCAGATGACCATGGGAAGACCCATGTTAAACACCACTGTCAAGTCTTACTTTCCTGGGTAGGTTTTCAAGGGCAGAAAGGGTTTAGTAATCCTCTTGCTTTTTGCCTGGGGGCTATTAGTCTCAGTAACTTGAAGAGTCTTGGTTTCTCAGTTGAATGAAAAATTCCCTGAGTAGTTCAGGGTAAGAGGATTTCCTGAGGGTGGGGCAGATGCTAGTTGTTAATGAGCCTCAGTTTGCATTTCAGTGGCCCACCTGGGTGGGGTTGAATCTTGGAGGGAGCACCCCTTCTCCCCAGAGCCCTGGGAAGAAGTAAGATGGCTACTGTCCTGCACAGCAACAAAACTCAGCAAAAGCTCTGAGTGCCCTTCAAATCCTGAGTGTCCCCACACAGTTTCAGTACTGTCTGCCCTTCCTCTGCCAGAGCCCAAGGTGAGTAGCTGTGGCTATTTTAGTGCTCTGTCTTGGCCCTCTGCACTGTGGAGTGGGCTTGGGATTTTAACCCCGATGGCATTGCTTACAGCTAAGACCAGTACTGTCCATGGGCTATCAGACCCCCCTCACACTTCCACAATTTTACCAGGATCGATTCAGTGTGCCTGGTTATATGGTCCTCAAAATCTGCTTTTCTGTTTCTTTTTCCTGACAATTTGTCTTTATTTTAGTTGTAATTCCAGTTTGGTCCTGGGAGATGGTCTGTGTAGCTTCCATTTACTCTGCCGCCATTTTGGAATTTCCATCCTTACACCTTTGATTGGTATCTTCTAACTCTCCTACTGTAAAGGACAAACACATGCTATGTGAACATATAGTAAAATTTTTTCCATTAAGAAAGGAAGGAGATATGTATCAGCCAGAGTTAACCCATTGTATAATTAATTCATCCCTCAGGCATAACAGCTAACTGCAGACATCTGCTTCTGTACCTGCTTGCTTGCTCGCAAACCTTTAGCCCAATTTCTTAACTAGGGTTAAGACAACTATATAAGCAACACTCCCCCTGAGCTCAGGGCTGCTCTCTCCTCTGTGTAGGATGGGACAGTCGCCTGGGGCCTAGGATGCAGCTAATAAAGCTCTCTTAATTTGAACCCAGTTCAGAGTCTGAGTCTGGTCTGTCTCATTGGTCTACAACACTATGAAGCATGAAATTTTCACTGAGAGAATCTGGTCCTGTCAAGAAATACGAATGCTTAGGCCAGTAGGAAACCCAAATCTGCCATGCTCCTCTCATCCCATACACTTTCTCACAAGAGCTGAGGATAACGGCATGCTCCATGTTCCAGCGCATTTTGTTCTGGGATGCAGAAAAAATGAATCTTCCTTAGGGCTCTGCATTTACACTCCTGTCATGCCATCTCCTGCTTAGAGAGGAACGTGATAAAATGTCTTCACCTTTGCCCGATGGATTTTTAACATTTTCAATTTGCAAAATCCTTGAGGTAAAGTAAATTTAGTGTGGATAAAGCATGATAGTGGACATACATTAAATGCAATTCTCAGTGAGCCTTGGGAAGAATACAAAAGATATGTGAATTGTTGGTTAAAATTTGTCAAAGGAGAAGCATACATATGTCAATAATACCAGAAGAAGAGCTGAATTTCATTATATGACACAGAAATTTGCTCACAGTAGGAACAGTAAGTATATAGGAAGCATGATTTATTACCTAGATGCTCAAATCAGTTAAAATTATATGTACAGTGATATATCTATACATCTACTTATCACTCCTCCAATGCAACACCTTCTAATACATATGAGGCATAAGAAACAAAAGAGAATAGTCCCTACATGATCTCATGAAACTGGCAGTTGTAGGTGCAAGGTGGGGTGTGCTGGAGATCACTGATGACAACATAAGACTAGGCTCCCCACTGCAGTCTTCTTACTACTTTACATTCATGCGTTTTCATTTTCTAACCCAGGATACACTAACTGAATTCTGACCTTTAGGAGTTGTCCTTGTTCCAGAGATGACTTCCTGAAAAGTTCTTGCAATGAAAGCCCTAGAGAAGAACCTATGGAGTCTCCTTGTACCACAGCCCAGGCTTCTGGACCAGTTCTGCACAGACCAGTAGAGAAGAGAACTATGCCTGGCACTGCTCAGGGGTGAAAAGAGAGAGTTTGGGAAAGAAAACAGAAAGTCACAGAGTGTTTTGAAGTTTTATAATCTAACACCTGTAAGTGTAATGATATAGGATGTCATCATGTCTCTTCCTTCCTTCCTTCCTTCCTTCCTTCCTTCCTTCCTTCCTTCCTTCCTTCCTTCCTTCCTTCCTATTTTATCTAGTTTCTCCTTATCTGAACTGTTTTTAGTAGATTAAGGATGACTTTGTACATTTTCACCTCTGCAACATTCTCATTGTACCCTTAACTGACCAAGTACTTTTTAGATACACACGTTTTGAAATTGTACTGTTCAGCCGAGTCATGGTCATTATCACAATTTACCTGTGTCACTGAACACATAATTTTAGAATTATTTCATTCTGTGTTAGTCAGGATTCTCCAGAGAAACAGAACCAATACTACATATATCTTTCACATAAATGAAGGAGATTGATTATCAGGTATTGGCTCATATGATTATGCCATTTGAATAGTTCCTGGCCCTGCTGGAGACCCAGAAGCTGGTGGTACAATTTAGTCCAAATTCAAAAGTTTGAGACCCAGGGTAGTTAATGGAATAAGTCTTAGTGCAAGGCAGAAAAAACCTGCATCCCAGCTCAAGCAGGCAGGCAAGAAGCAAAAGGAACACCCTTTTTCCTTCCTCTGCCTGTTTGCCCTGCTTAAGCCCTCAATCTATTTTACCGAGTCCAAAAATCCAAGTACTATCTCATCTGGAAACAACACCCAGAAATAATATTTACTCTATCAACCTGTGGCCAGTCATGTGGACTCATAAAGTAATTTATCACTTTTACTTTCCCGTTTTATTTTTAATGTTATGACTACAAAGATTATGTGTTAAATAGTATTAGATGACATTCCCCAACAAATGCCACTTCATGTAGTTTGATCTTTGCCCTTCATTTAGGAAAACTGTCATCTTGTCCTTTGAATCCACGTTCTGACAGTCAGCATCAGGTGCCACCACTCTGGGAGAGCACCTCTGGCTGACCATCTGAGGACATTTCAGATGTGGGCAGCCCTTGCCGCTCACGTGGCTAACAGGACACAGACTCACTTAGCTTAGCTGGTAGATCCAGAACAGGAGGGAGCTGCCAGGATCACTGCCCTCAGTGAGGGTCCTGACTGTAGTAAAGGAGGTATTTCTTTTCCTCCCGTGACATCTCATTTGTAAGGGAACAAGATGAGGTGGGTGGGTGTGAAAATACCGAGCTCAGGCAAGCCTAGCTTTGCAAAGGATGAACTACTTTGAGAGCTCTGAGAACCGCAGAACAGCTTCCTGGAGCAGAATTGAGATCAAGAACATCCTCACTGACCCCTCTGACCCAGGCACACAGTCTGAGTATTTCCCAGGGGCACCTGTGAAGGCCTCCCATTGGCCCACAGATTCTCTCCTTCCCTGCCCCTCCCCTAAGAATGTAACTTTCATTTTCCCTCTGCTCCTTGGGAACATCTTTGCGGACAGCAGGCCCCCAGTTTAGAGACTGAAGCCTCAACACGTCTGTCCCCAAGGCTGGACTTCCAGAATGAGTGACTAGGTCTTTTTCCCTGGAAGACTGGGGGTGAGTTTTCCTTTGCTCTCTGAGCAGTGCCTGGGGGCTGGTAGCATGCCCAAAACTATGCCTTCCATTGCTTCAGACCTTGGGGCATGGAAACATACCCCTCTCCATCCAGCCACCAGACCCAGGTGCTCAAGGGACATTCTCAGAAATGGCTGCCAGAGCCCAATGACTGGAGTGGGGCCTTAGTGGCAGAAGGGCTCCAGTAGAGTCAGGAGGTGGGGCATGGGTGATCACCCTAAGAGTGGAGTAGGGCCCTGGCCCTCCCTAGTCAGCTCTGGTTGAGCAGCTGCAGCAGGGGAATAGCGTGAGCACACCCAGAGTTGTTGACAGGTTAAAGGGAAATGCAGCCCTGCCCTAGCAAGGTAAAGGGTGGAGCACCAATGCCACCCCACCCCCATGTCTCTGCCTCAGGTGAAAGTCCAACAGGCTAACACTCCTCTTGCAGAAGATGGATCACCACACATACTCTAAGTAGGCGTTTCTCAGACTTCTGCTTTTGCACTTGGTCCTGGGGCAAGTCCTGTAAGTCCTTTAAGTCCTGTGTGGGGGAGCCTTTTAAGAGAGGAATCTCCTGTTCCCTAAACCACTTGGGTTCTCCTGGGAAGAACCTTGTTGGTTTCTGAAGGTATACACTTTGTGGGCTCTGATCTCTGACGCAGGTCCCCAGGGTTAAGGAACCTGATGTGGGGCACAAACCCAGAGGTCCTCAAGGATGGGGTAGGCATTTGTGAAATCCCTGCAGCGCAGCTTCTACTCATGTTTCCATATTGATCTCCCTGTTGCTGTGGAGCCCTGGGGTCCTTGCTTAGGTGGTAGTGAGGTAACCTCCATGTGTGAGGACTTGATCTCCACTGCACTTTCCTCTTCTGTGTCCTGTGGCAGCTGCTGCTCTGACCTTAGCCCGACTGTGAAAATCAATTTTGCAGTGCAAAGGCAGAATTCATGCTCTGGACCTCCCTGCTCTACAGGCTCCTCTGGGGTCTCATGATTGGTTGGATTGATGACAAATAATTGGAGGTTCTTGCCCCAAGTTTAGATCATGCTGGAGTCATAAAACTGGGATAGATATTAAATGATATCTACCATGATACAGTGTCTACCTCTGAACTTGCTGTTTATCTGACCCTGAACTGGACCCCTGTCTGCAGCCAGGAGCTAACTGTTTATGACCTATTTTCAGTATCAGGACCATTAGCTAGAATACACTTGGAGTTCTCCTTCAGCCTAATTTCTTATCAGCTTCCCTTCATGTATGATGAACATGGCACCAGTGAACAGTGTTAGTGGGTCTAAATTCATCTCCATGCAGCCTTTTCAACTTTTTCCCTTTCTAGCAGAGAGGAAGCTTATTATCTCATACTGCAGATCTTTCATTTTCCATCACACTTTGGCAACCATCAGGACATGAATATCTACTGAGACCTTTCCTTTCTTGTTTATTGCTTCACAGCCCTGTTTACTTGGAGTTTCTGAGAGACCTCCTAAGCCTATATGTGGCCAAATGGCTATACTGAGTCTAGGTGCGAGAATGAGCATCACTGTGTTGCCACTCTGTAACTGACTACCAGCATCATTTACAATTTGGTTGGTCATTACCATCTTGTGACTTGATAGATATAAACTGCCTGGGTCACTTAGCTTTGCTGGAGATACAGGACAGGGGCTAGGATATGCAGACTTTGGCTGCTTTAGGTGAGCTCTTTGTGATGGTCTTCACAGTGCCATGGAAGGTAGTTTATTCCTTTTATCACAGCCTTTAGGAAGTCAGTCTTAGTAGATGTGTGTGAAACCACCATAGGTTATATAAGCCTAGAGCCACAAAGTGCTAATTACCTTGTGAAAGCCCATAAGTATAGTATCAAGGGCCTAAAAAAAAAAAAATGATTAAAAAGGTCACAATCTCCTTCTGAAAAAATGACATCTAAGCTAATTAACTGTCATGAGATCTATATGAAGTCTTCACCCAAATGCACTTTTGCTATCAGTTATGTGGCCTTGAAGGTAGCTGGCCTTCCACCTTACAGTACCTCATGAGTTTTCCAGGGAACAACAACAACAGCAACAACAAATCCAAATGCCCAACTTACAAGAACAGTAAGCCGATAATACCTTTATAGGAAGAAAGAGCCAGGCCTGTAGTTGGCCTTTGTTCTCAGGTGTCTAATAGAACTGCCAGTCCTTTTGTCTTACTTCATCCTGTGCCTCGCTCTCATTATCTGCTCTCCATTTGCTTCATCTCCTTGTCCTGGAAGATATCATCATTTTTCCCCTGGGCAACTGTGCACTCATCCTACTCACCTTCTCAGTTCCACACTGGATCCATCTAACATTCCACAGACCAACACTGTATTTCTTTTGGTTTTGAAAAAGTGTCACTATAAGTTACAGAATTAGCAAATCGGCATAGTGCTATATGGCATGGTCACTGCAGGCTCATGTGATACCCAAGGCCTAGCAGTTTTCTCACACCAGCCACATTGACATTCTCAATCTCAGACAAGGTGGTGCATTTTCAATGAACAGGTCATTTCCTTTACCTAATAAATTGTTTTCTGTCCCATATGCCATATTTCAATGATCTTCTTCAGCTTTCAGTTCAACCCTTATGTTTTCAAGTTGGAATTGCTGCACAATCCTTTAGCACCCACTGTTTGATTTCCCACCTACGTGCACATCTCTCTGGTAGTGTTTTTCGCAACTGCTTGTTTGTATATATATGGTTGATGATTTAATTTACTGCTACTTTCCAGGTGAATGTTAGGGTTATAGTGGTTTACACTAGCTATTTAGACTCATTTTTGTGTTTATGGGTATTAGTTTATTTTTTAGCATATAATTCAAAGTGATGAAAAATTATTGGAATGATCATGCCTAATATTTTGAGATTTCTTTTTTATTTTAATTATTTTTGTTAATTTATTTTTGTTACAGATGTTTCTCCTTTTTCTCCCATTGACACCCTCCTCCCTACCCCCCACCCCATTCCCAGCTTTGTTATCTATGACCATTGCTTATGCATACATGCATATTGCAAGTTGTGTGGTTTATCTCCCCCCTCACACCTCTTCTGAGGTTTGTCAATCTGTACCCTACTTCTGTGTCTCTGTGTTATTTTGTTCATCAGTTTCTTTAGTTCATTATATTCACAAATAATTGAGATCATATAATATTTGTCTTCCTCTGCTTGGTTTGTTTCACTTAGCATAATGCTTTCCAAGTCCCTCCATGTCATCTCAAAGGATAAGAGATTTTTCTTTCTTACAGCTGCATAGTATTCCATTGTGTATATGTACCATAGCTTTTTTATCCACTCATCTACTGATGGACATTGGGCTGTTTCCAGATCTTAGCTATTATAAATAGTGCTGCTATGAATATAGGGGAAACAACCATCAAAATGGAAAGGGAACCCACTATATGGAATATAATTTCCAATGATATGTCAGGTAAGGGGTTAATTACCAAAATATGGAGTACTCATACAACTCAACAAAAGGAAAACAAAGAACCCAATTAAAAAATGGGCAGAGGACCTAAAGAGACACTGCTCCAAATAGGACATACATATGGCCAAGAGACATGCTAAACATCACTAATCATTAGAGAGATCCAAATTAAAACAATGATGAGGTATCACCTCACACCTGTCAGAATGGCTGCCATCAACAAATCATCAAACAACAAGTACATTAGAGGGTGTGGAGAAAAGGGGACTCTAGTACACTGTTGGTGGGAATGCAGACTGTTGCAGCCACTGTGGAAAACACTATGGTGTTACCTCAAAAAATTAAAAATTGAACTGCGATTTGACCCAGTGATCCCACTTCTAGGAATATTTTGAGATTTCTTTTGAAAGACATATGTATTCAACCTGAATTAAATTTTTTTTCAGACATGTGACTTAAGTGATACTGTGAGTCTATTTATTCTATCACCTTCCCCATCACAATGTACATACACACCTTTAGGCACCCATCAATGTCCTTGGCATATTTCCAGGCAAACATGACATTTTTCCATTTATCAACACAAGGCTCCCCAGGACCTCCTAAGTTACCTGTTTTATCTTTAATTAACTCAGGAAGGTAGGAACAGACCTCTAAAGGGGGACCCTGAGTACATTATGTCTATCCTAACTGTGTGTACTGAAGAAAATAATCTTTGCAAGTCAGTTACTAACTTTATGTATGATCGGACAAAGGATTTGCTCTTGCCATTTAGGCAAACACATAGTCACATATTAAATCATAATAATAAGAGAAATAATTTCAAACATATAGCAAATCATGGGGATGGTTACACTATAAAAATCAAGTCAGAGCTTGTCTTTTTGATAAAGGAACATGTAAGGAGAGAGAGAACTGAAAGATGAGAGTGTGTCCTACTAATACCAGGGACAGCATTACCGGCTGAGAGAAGAGCAGGTATAAAAGCCCAGACTCATCAGAGGTTTGGTGCTTTTATCATTGAGGATGTGTTTGGCATAGAAAAGAAGCAGCTAGAGAAATGTTGGGTTACACAAACATCTTTTCTTCATAGAAAAGGTTTCAAGTCATTCTTTTTATTTTAATTAATTAATTAATTAATGTTAACTCATCTTTATTGTTGAATGTATTACAGATGTCCCCCCTTTTTTCCCCATTGACCCCCTCCTCCCAAATCCAGCCACCCTCCTGCCTTCCCCATAAGATTGTCAGTGTCCATTGCTTATGCATATATGCATAGAAGTTCTTTGGTTTATCTCAACCTGCCCTCCCTCCTTTCCCTTTGGGGTTCATCAGTCTAACAACAAATTTGTGCTTCTTAATTTCTTTATCTTTTTTACCCATCTCCCAAGCCCCGCCCTCTGGCAAGCAACAAAAAGTCCTCTGTATCTAGGGGTCTGTTTCTCTTTTGCTTGCTCATTTTTTTTGTAGATTCAATTTTTGATAGATATGTATTAATTGTCATTTTGTTTTTCATAGTTTTGTTCTTCTTCTCCTTCAAGAAGACCCTTCAACATTTCATATAATACTGGTCTAGTGGTGATGAACTCCTTTAGTTTTTTCTTGTCTGGGAAACTCTTGATATGTCCATCCATTCTAAATGATAACTTTGCAGGATAGAGTAATCTTGGTTGTAGGTCAGTGGTTCTCATTACCTTGAATATCTCTTGCCACTCCTTCCTGGCCTGAAGTTTCTTTTGAGAAATCAGCTGACTGTCTTATGGAAGCTCCTTTGTAGGTTACAAGCTGCTTTTCTCTTGCTGCTTTTAAGACTCTCTCTTTGTATTTAACCTTTGGCATTTTGATGATGATGTGTCTTGGTGTGGATCTCTTTGGATTCATCTTGTTTAGGACTCTCTGTGCTTCTTGAACATGTATGTCTATTTCTTTCACCAAGTTAGGAAAGTTTGCTGTCATTATTGTTTCAAATATGTTTTCAATTTTTTGTTCTCTCTCTTCTTCTTCTGGCACCCCTATGATGCGAATGTTGGCACACTTGAAGTTGTCCCAGAGGATCCTTACACTATCCTCATTTTTTTGGGTTCTTTTTTCTTTTTTCTGTTCTGATTGGGTGTTTTTTATATCCTTATATTATGAATAAATGGTTTGCTTCTTGGCTTTACCTTTCCTACTATTGATTCCTTGTAAATTATTCTTTATTTCAGTTAGTACATCCTTCATTTCTGACTGGTCCTTTTATATGTTTTTGATGTTCTCACTAAGTTTTTTAGAGGTCTCCTTAAGCTCCTTGTAGGTCTCACTAAGTTCCTTGAATGTCACACCAAGTTCCTTGAGCAACCTTATAACCAGTGTTTTGAACTCTGCATCTGATTGATTGCTTATCTCCATTTCATTTAGTTCTTTTCCTGGAGTTTTGTTTTTTTCTTTCATTTGGGACATATTTCTTTGTCTCCTCATTTTAGCTGCTTCTCTGTGATTGTTTCTATGTATTAGGTAGAGTTTCTATGTCTCCTAGGCTTCATAGGGTGGCCAATTATTGTAGGTGTCCTATGGAATTCAGTGGCACAGTCTCCCTGATCACCCCAGCAGGGCCCTCCAGGTACACCCCTAATGTGGACTGTGCACCCTTCTGTTGTATTTGAGTCTTGAATTGTTGGTACATCAATGGGAGAGATTTACTCAGGCTGATCAGTTGCAAAAACTGGCTATGCCCACTGACCAGTGGCCTCTGAATACCTTGGAGGATCAACTGTGTAGGTGCCAGCCACACAGAGCAAGACTTACTTGATCAGGGCTCTGGTGCCCACTGAGTCAGCTCAATGAGTATGTCACTTGTGGAGGTGGTTGGGTGGTAGTGTTCTGATGTGGTCTGAAGCTGTCTACTGGGTGTGCTGGCTCTGGTACAAGATCAGCCACTGCCTATGTTCTATCCGGGGCCACCAGCTTAAGCTACAAAGTGATATGCAGATGGCTGCTTCTTGTGCTGGGCTTGGAGGTGCCCAGGAAAAGCCAAGTTGTGAACCAAGGCTGGCTGCTTCTAGTGCCAGGCCTTGGGCCACTTAACAAGAGGTGTAGGGCTCACTGAGACCAGATGATGCTTTTTTGACAGATTATAGAAAACTCTGAAGCAGGATCCAAGACAGCCAATCCTATGGTAAAGCCTTTGGAAACAGCTTGGGTGGGCCTGAATATTGGGTGGGGCGAGGCCTCAGGGGATCACTGGGGCAGGGCAAAAAGTGTGAGCCAGATTGCTGGAGTCCCAGATATGGTGGCCATCTGGGCACCTAGTGTGGAACAGGGACCCCTCACTCCTCATGAAGGACCTTCACAGTTGAGGAGTCCCTCTTGAATTTTATCTACCATACATGGGTATGGGACCAACCCGTTCGTGCCTCTGCCCCTCCTACCAGTCTCGGTGTGGTGCTACTTTAATTTCACAGTTGTAGGACTTCCATTCAGCTGGATTTCAGGTGGTTCTGAATGATTATTGTGTTGTAATTTAGTTGTAATTTTCATGTTGTTGTGGGAGGAAGTGAGTACCGCATTGACCTACACCACTATCTTGACTGGAAGTCTCATGTTATTCTTTTGTTCAATAAACATAAAGGACAATAATAACCACTGCACAGATAATGAATTTTGTCATGTCAGAGTAACTGAAAGTATTTAAAATTGTTTTTAAAAGTCCTTTGTGCAAGGTCATCATGCTCCTTTTGTTCTCTCAGTACTTTATTATTTTTTATCCTCACCTGAGGACATTTTTCCATTTTTTATTCAGATAGAGTGAGAGGAAGAGAGAGAGAGAAACATCAACGTGAAAGGGACACATGGAGTGGTTGCCACCCACACGATCCAACCAGGGCCGGGGACAAACTGCAGCCAAGATACATGCCCTTAGCGGGAACCACACCTGGGTCTCTGTGGACTGCAGGTTGACTCTCTAACTCCTGAGCCAAACCGGCCAGGGCTATTTTTGTTCTTCTATATTTGTTCTTTCCCTGTCTTTGATTTTTACACAATTTGTGACATTCGTTCCTATGCTTATTCTGCCCCATTTTAACATTTCCATCAGGCTGGGATCTGTAAGCAAGAAGAACCTCTGACATCAGAAAAGGTAGGAGCAGGGAGCAGCTTCAATGGCTTCAGGAGTCCTGGAGAACCTAAAGGAGGAGGTGAACTGCCCCATCTGCCTGGAGCTCCTGAAAAAACCCATGTGTCTGGACTGTGGGCACAGCTTCTGCCAAGCCTGCATCACTGCCAACAACAAGGAGCCCATGACAGGCCAGGAAGGAGAGAGCCACTGCCCAGTGTGCAGGCTAAGTTACCAGCCTGAGAACCTGCGGCCTAGTCGGCATTTGGCCAACATAGTGGAGACACTTAGGGAGGTTAAGTTGAGCCCAGAAAAGAAGCAAAAGAGAGATCTCTGTGTGCACCATGGAGAGAAACTCCTGCTGTTCTGTAAGGAGGATGAGAAGATAATTTGCTGGGTTTGTGAGCGGTCTCAAGAGCACCGTGGTCACCACACATTCCTCATGGAGGAGGTTGCCCAGGAGTACAAGGTAATAGACCAGGATGCAGGAAAAACAGGGTCGAAAATACTGCTTGATGGGAAATCTCACTTTGCATTTGACTCTCATTACCTTGCCACCATTACCTGAGGTCTGTGATCACTTTCATCTTATGCTCACTTTCCAAGGTCTAAAGGGTATCTCTGATGAGCAGACTCTAAACCAAAAATAGATATTTATATACCGTGTGCTAACAGGTGGAGGTTTGGTGCCCAAGCAAAGCTGTCATTATCCCTTTGGAAAGAACTAGGGTAATTAGGCAGCTGGGTGGATCAAGACCTAACTTCTGTCCTTACTAGAAGATCAAGTCCACCTCATCCCCCCCAGGCAAAGAGAATGAGTCTTCTCTTTACATGGGAATAGTGACTTCTATCATCTGAATTCTAAAGAGCACATCCACCACAACAGGTTTCCTTCAAATCAGATTCTAATTGTTAGTTCATGGTTTCTGTAAACTCTACACTCTTTAGGGATCAACCTGATTTGTTCCCCATTTATCCTCTCCACTGAGGCCGAGAAAGCCCACAGTTTGACCCCGATATGATTCCTTTTTCACAGGAGAAGCTCCAGGAAGCTCTTAAAAGGCTGAAGGCAGAACAGCAGAAAGCTGAGAAATTGGGAACTGACCTTGAAGAACAGAGAACTACCTGGAAGGTAAGAGGAGAGACTTCTAAAGAAAGTCAGACAGGAATCTGGGAAGAACCTTGGTTGTTAGTCACAAGGAGGTCCCTTTCTTCTTGTTTCTTGAATGTTGATATATCCAGATTTATTGATTAGCCATTCTTTATTTTTCCCCTGATAGGGGTGGGGCTGACATTGAGCATGTCATAAATTAAAAGCGATATTTATAGGTTAGTTATTCTCATAGAGACCCTCTCTGGTGAAAATGGCTGGTGAATTCTGTATTCATTTCTGTCATTATTTTAAACCTTTAACTCTTCCAGGGGAAGACAATTGCCCATGGCTCATGGCTCTGTCTCTGGTGCTCAACATTAGGCAGAGGGTGAGGATGGGGGACAGGATTACTAGAGGGAGGAATGACTGTCCTGGACAGCTCTGTAAAATCTGAGTCACACCCAGCTATCTTATTTTGGTTCTAGATTGGCCTCAATAATGCAGACTTGAGGTTATTATTTTGGAAGGTGATAGAGAGAAAATAACAGGAAATATCAGCCTCCACAAGAATTCCTTCCCTGCTTCCATCTACCTTCCCTCTGAGAACATTCAAATTAAATACTCTATTTCTGGCCCCCAGCCTCTGCCTGAGGCCTGACTCCCTCTCTCTTTTTCTCATTCCTGAAGGATCTAATAGACAAGGATAGCCAAAGTGTCCAGGACTGTTTTAAAAATGTGAGAGGAATCCTGGACAGTGAGGAGCAGAAGGAGCTGAATATACTGAAGCAGGAGGAGACAGATGTTCTCAATGACTTGGCTCAGACTGAGTGTGAGCTGGTCCAGCAGAGCCAGTTGTTGGAAGATCTCATCTCCGATCTGGAGCATCGGCTACAGGGGTCAACACTAGAGATGATGCAGGTAAGACTCGGGAATAAGCCCCAGCATCTGAACTTGAGGAAAATGAAGACTAACTTTTCTCCTCTGTTATGTGGCTGTGCTTTTTGTAGTGGTGACACTGAGGTTCCTTTGGACTTGCAGTAACCCTTCCCTTTATCTATTTCAGAGGTTCTAGAAATAACAAGTAACCCTTCCCTGCATCTATTTCAGAGGTTCTAGAAATAATTGAATGCATGAATAGCTAGCAAAAATATAATTTTACTAATGTATCAACTACAGTGCAAAAGTGACTCTGGAGAGAAGATCCATTGTGTCCAATTATATTCAGTAGGCCCTTGTATCTTGATCTAGAACTTTTTTTTATTTACCTCTTCAAAATACAAGGTGTGTTTTGTTTGTTTGTTTTTGTCTTTTATAGAATGAGTTGAGATTTTTCTCTTTTTTCTAAATTTTCTGAATAAACAATTATGAAGAATTAGTATTATTTATTCTTTAATTATTCAATAGATTCATCAGTGAAACCATCTCACTCTGATTATTTTTGGTGGGGGGAGAGAGAGAGGTTTAAGATATTTAATTACTTATATTAAGTTTTCTTAGATTTTATATATATATATTTCTTGAGTCAGTGTTTGATGATTTACATCTTTGTAGAAATTTGTCTATCTCAAGTTGTCAAATTTGTAAACATGTAATTAGTCATACTTTCTTAGACTCTCTCATTTCTACAGTACTTACAGTAAAGGCAGATCGTTTATTCCTGATTTTAGTGATTTTTAGGGGTGTTTAGTTACATTTGGTTAAATTTATTGATGCTTTTCAAAAATTACCTTTATTGTTTTATTTATGTATTTAATTTTAACCTTTCTATATTATAGATTTCTGCTCTCATCTATATAGTTTCCTTTGTGTATATGTGTAAATGCACTTGCCTGCATGATTTTGCTTGTCTGTGTTTATTGTTTTTAACTTACTGTTCTTTTTCTTGTTTCTTAAAGTGATACTTTTGACCACTAGTCTGACACAATGTTTTTTGTTACAGTTTTTAATTATATAAATGCATTGTTTTAGCTATATTCTTTACTATTGGATTACTTGTTCTTTTGATTCAATTTAACTTATTTTCAAATTTTCTTTGGTACTTTTATCTTGACTGTTGAAATATTTGAAATTGTGTTGTCTAATTTACAAACATCGTGATTTTTACTTTTTCTTCTGCTGTGTATTTTAAATGTAATTCCTTTCTTACCAGAAAGTATATATTTTATTATTTCAATCTTTTAAATGTATTGACACATCCTTTATGGTCTAAAATATTGTATGTTCAATTTTTTTGATATGAAATTAAAAAGAATGTGTATTGTGTATTCATAGAATGAAAGGGTCCATAGATGCCAGTTAGGTTGAGCTGGTTTATAATGCTGGTCATCTCTTCTACGCCATGATGGTTTTCTTATTTATATTTTTTATTTGTTTTTCTTTTTCTTAAGTCTCTTTCACATTTGTTTTAATACTGGTTTGGTGGTAAGAAGCTCATTTAGCTTTTTCTTTTATCTTTTTTTTGGTACAGGCCCCTAGCGGGAACCGAGCCCAGTACTCTCTGGTCCGCAGGCCGATGCTCCAACTGCTGAGCCAAAGTGGCCAGGGCAACTTTTTCTATACTAGAAGCTCTCTTTGTCTCCTTTAATTCTAAACAATGGCCTTGCTAGGTAGAGTAATCTAGGTTATAGGTTTTTGATTTTCATAACTCTATTTCATGCCACTCCCTTCTGCCTGCAAAGTTTCTTTTGAGAAATCAGCTGATAATCCTATGGGAGCCTTCATACAGGTAACTAATTGCTATTTCTTTGCTGCTTTTAAGATTATCTCTTAGTATTCTTCATTTGTCACTGGGTCTTTTTATGCTATCTCTCTTTTTATGGTTCTTGTCTCTTTGCTGAAGTTTTCAGTGAGATCATCTATTCATTCCCTAAGTTCATTGAGCATTCTTATAACCAGTGTTTAGAATTCTTCATCTGATAGATTGTTTGCCCCCATTTTTATTAGTCAGTTTTCTGAAATTTTGTCCTGATCTTTATTTGGGACATATTTCCTTGTCTCCTCATTTTGGCTGCCTTCCTACTTTTATTTCTATGTATTCGTATTATCTGCTGCACCTATCAGTCTTGGCAGAGTGGCCTTATGTAGTAGGTGTCCTTTGGGGCCCAGAGGTGCAGTTTCTGAGTTCATCTTAACCAGGTTCTCTAGGGGTGTACACTGTATAGGTTGTCTGTTCTCTCTTTTTATAGTTGAGCCTTGATTGCTGTAGGCACATTGGTGGGGGAGATGGCCCTCAAACTGAGTGGCTATCCTATTTCTTAACCTCCAAACATGGGTGTGTTACTAGCCAGTTACATCTCCACCCTCCTACCAGTCTCAAGGTGGCTTCTTCTTCATAACCTTAGTTGTAGGAGTTCTCTTCAGCTTGTCATCACGTGGTGTCAAGGGTGATTTTTCTATAATTTAGTTATAATTTTGATGTGGTATTGGGAGGAAACATGCACAGTATTTACCTAGTCCACCATTTTACCTAAGATTCTCTTTTTACTTTTGACATATCTGTGTCTTTGAATCTAAAATATGTCACTGGTAGGTAGCAATAATTGAAATTGCTTTTATTCTAGTCCAAAAGTCTCTGTCTTTAATTGATAAATGAAAACAATAATATTTAGTGCAATTGTCAATGTAGCTCCATTTAATTTACACTGCATTATTAGCTTCTGTATATCACCTGCAATTATCATTGTTCTCTTTCTCATTGAATGGCTTCTTTTCAGTTGAACAGGTGTTTTAATAAAAAATTTTGTTTTAATATGTTTTATTTTTGTGGTGGTGGCTCTTCGATTTAGAAATTGCATCCTATTTTATCATGATCTATTGCATATTAGTATGAAATGAATGCCAGTAAAATATGTATACTTGCCTCCAATATTACTTGATGTTATATCACCAACAACACATTGACACTTTTAATATGGGCACTTGATCTAATGCTGGCCAACACCATGCAGGCCTTAGAATATTTTATATAACTTGGAAGATAAGATATCTTTTGGGGGGGATTTATATGAGGGGATAGGTGTTTATTTCTATGAACTGAGGATAGAGTCAATACAGAGGGCATACAAAGAATTTGCAGAATGCCATAGAATAGTTCCTGATGACAATGTTTGAGCTTCAGAATTATGCTTTGATTAAAGTTACAACTGTTCACAAAATTTCTTTCCTCTACTTATCTACTTCAGATTTTCTTAGTGTGTGAGATACCAAAACAAGGCCCAAATACATAAGAGCAAAGCAATTTTTTTTTTCTTGTGTCCATGGACCCAGCAGTTGGCCTAGTTCCATGTGCCATGGAAGAAGTCCGAGACAAAGGAGACAAAATATATTTGTGCATATCTGTTCAAAGAAATAAACTGATGATGATAAAGAAGTTCTGATAACTAAAAACAGTTAACAATATGGACTAAACCGTTTTGTTAGAGAATGAAATCCAATAAATATTGTAGTGTTTAGATCAATGACTCAGTGGATACTGGTAACATGGACAACAGTGTTTAAAGAGGAGGCAATTTGTTTGCTGAATAGTAAGTTACATAGTAAACATCCTAAGTTACTGGTTCCTATGGCTTTTTAATAGGGATTATATTAATATGCTTTTAAGAGGAAAATTGAGTAAAAATAAGTTCTTGGAAATAAACTACACATAGGTGCATGTTAAATTTAAGGATGTGGATAAGGTCAATGATAGAGAGTGGGTGAAACAAGAAGAGAGATTTGAGAAACGCCAACATTAATACATTTTTTGCTTGTACCCTCAGCAGAAGCCATGTAAACTCCCTGAGGCACACAATAACTACTCATCTTTGATTTTCCCAATTATGGCATAATGCTTCACAAGTAACAGTACACCACTTTACATGTGTGTTGACAAATGAATAAACCATGAGTTCTTCAAATAATCTCATGAGGAGCTTTGTGAACATGGTGAAAATATCATGGGCTTCATGCTTTTCTCATAAATGCGTCACATCTCCAGGTACTGGAAGCTCAGGCTGTGCTTCCACAGGGGTCAAAGTTGTTTCTATATTTCAGGAAAATGACAACTTCACATGAATCTTCTGAAATGGTTGACCTGCGTCTTGTCTTTACTATTTCGCTCTCACATTAGGACCATCTCTATTCCATCCAGAAGAGGGTGTGGTGAGGATGTGATGAAGCTTTGTAAGTGAGGACAGCTCATTCTTGACTTGTGTTTTCTCTTTTCTCCCTAGGATGTGCATGGTATTATGGAAAGGTATGTGTGGAAGACCAGAGATGGTCCCTTTGTGCTTTGAAAAGAGGTTGAAAGCCATTAAAGTTATCTGGTGGTTAATTAGAATAAATTATTCTCAGACAAGAAAAATTTGGATGTAGTTTTATCTTAAATTTCTGTTCACATGTTATGGTTTGAGTGTTCTATAACTACTGATGATGAACCAGATTTTATGGTAGAAAATTTACTTGGGGGAAAGTTGCAGAGTTTGGGTTAGTAGCAGTTAAGGATAAGATCAGACTTTTTATTACACCAAAAACTCTCTCCAAGGAACAAAGGAGAGTATTCCAAGCTCCTGACTGGCAACAGATTCTGCAAGTGTTTAACAGTGAGGAATGCCAGAGCAAGTGGGTGGGCATGAGATTCTTGTAATGTATGGGTTAAACGGGGAGGAGGGTTCAATTTCTGGGTGTGGATAGAGGAGACAAAAGAGGATGGATATCTGATTTCATAAATCCTATTCACTCAGAGTGCCTTTATTTAAGTCAGATTTCCACATTTCTTAGGTGATGGATTTATCATGGAAATGTCATGTCTTCTTTACCTCATAAGCACCTAGAATCTGAGAAAACTCTGTGAATTGAAGAGACCAGATCCTTTCATATGGTTCTCTTTATTTTACAAAAACAGAGTTGAATATTAAGGAATATTTTGACCCTGGTGCAAACAATTGACCCATCTTGATGACAGAGTTTTGAACCCAGAATGGAAGGGCATCATCATCTTTCAGTCTACATTTTCACACATAATTGCCTGCATTAATCTCTTCTAAGCACACAAAATTCTGATGAGTATTAGTAAAGCATTCTTAATGTCTTCTGTTCCAAGTGTTACATTGTCTCCAAGGGAACCCATAATCTCACATGTTGTTCAGGGGGCCTGCCTAACCGGGAGTAGAATTTAAAGGTTTGGTCCTCCCAGACAGCATTCCCACACTTGGTGCATCTCAACACAAGAAGCCAGATTTTGCAAACTCACTTTCTTGTCATGTCCCTCGGAATCTAGATCTATGTCAAGACTTTTTATTACAGTAATTTATTTCATGGTACCAAATTTTGCATGTTAAAGAAATCCACTATTGTATATAATTTCATATTATTGTTAGAAGTTAGAGAGGGAGAGAATTGTTTTCATTTTGAAAGGAATATAAAAGTGCTTCCCAGAGTCACACAGAGAACATCTGGGAAAGTAGATTGAATACATTTTTTTTGGCTTTAAGTTCAGGAATCTACTGTCTCCTTTCTCAGGGGTACATGGAAGAAGACTCAAGTATTCAATGAGGTGGATAGATAAAAATCAGTGGTTTTGGAGAGACTAAAGTCAGAAACATGGAGATCTTTTTTGTCATCCCTAGGAGTAGGACTTTCTCTCTGAAGACACTGACACCAAAAACTCTCTCCAAGGAACAAAGGAGAGTATTCCAAGCTCCTGACTGGCAACAGATTCTGCAAGTGTTTAACAGTGAGGAATGCCAGAGCAAGTGGGTGGGCATGAGATTCTTGTAATGTATGGGTTAAACGGGGAGGAGGGTTCAATTTCTGGGTGTGGATAGAGGAGACAAAAGAGGATGGATATTATGTGCTGATGTTATGGGCATGTTTGACAAGGTGTGGTCAGCTGTCTGGTTCACCTTCATTCTTACTTGTACTACCTTACATAGACCTCAGTCTGTACCCTGATCTGAGGATAAAATGAACTTCAATGTAGGCTCTTCTGCTTATATTTAATGCTATTGATTTTTATCATTTCAGGGCTGACAGAGCTGCGCCGCTACTGGGGTAAGGATAGTATGAAGCCATTTTTGCCCTCATCTTCTTTAGAATTTTTCATTTTCTACTCAGTCTCATGTGTTCAGACCCATGTTTTCCCTTCCAATATACACATACCTATTATATTTCTGCAGAATTATACTGGTCCTCAAGAATTAAACCAAGTTTTTTCCAGTTCCCACTCATTTTATTCTTGCAATCTCTCTTACAATGTCACCATTGAAAGTACATCACATTTCTTACCCAACCCTTTAATTTTTCTACAGCACATGTGACCCTGGAATACCCCATGGCTATAGGAAATACTCACATTTCTGAGGATAAGAAGCAAGTGGCAGCTCACTTCAGACTTACAAGAGGTTTTTTATATGGAAACGATATTGAGGATCATGGTGTCCTAGGATCACCCCTTATCACATCAGGAAAACATTACTGGGAGGTAGATGTGTCAAATAAATATTCCTGGAGTTTGGGGGTATACAGTGGAAAACGTCCTGACTTGAATACGAGGGAGTTTGTAATTCAAGATGATTGTAAACATGTTTGCTCTCGATATCAACCTAAATTTGGCTACTGGGTTATAGGGTTACAAAATCGTTTTGACTATAAGGCTTTTGTTAATTCTGCCTCATCCGATGCCTCAACCTTAACACTGTTCCTGACGGTTCATCCGCGTCGTGTTGGGGTTTTCCTAGACTACAGTGCTCGCACTGTCTCATTCTGTAATGTCACAAACCATGGGACTCTCATTTACAAATTCTCTTCATGTTCCTTTCCTCAGGAAATTTTTCCATATTTCAATCCAATGAAAAGGCGTCGCCCCCTGAAACTATGTTCCCCAAGCTCTTAATCCTCTTTCACCAGCACCCACTTCTATGAAGCTCTCTTGCCTTGGTTGCACTTAACGAACTGAGTTTATCTGAATGATTCTCACCATCTTTTCCTTGCTGCCTCTTCTTTTATGTGAACATCCTTCATTCACCAATAGTGTGCACAATTAGTCTCGTGTTATATCTATCCCGATATCTTGTTTGCATTGATAGATAACCCTATCTCATCACTTTTTATAATGACTAATGTCTCATTAAAAAAAAGAAAGACATGTATGGAGGTGGTAACCTCTGTACCGATTTTTATAATCTCACGTCCTCTGCTTCTGACAGAGAAGATGAAGGAAAACTTTCCAACAACTTTTGTATATTATTGAAGTCACTGTATTGGATCCACTCACTACAAAATGAGTCCTTAGTGTGTGTCATTTCACCAATGATGTTCATTATTCACCAAGGAAGGAGAAAATATAAAATATCATAAATCTCCAAACACGCACAGTGAACTGTAAAAAAATATTTGAATGCTGGTTTTATTTTCTTTCTTTAAACAGTCCTGGTAATAAAACCTCACTGTAGTTAGAATCACTGTGAGAAGAAAAATGTCATTAAGAGTATAACATGTAAATGTGTCTACAAAATAAACATTTTATCTACTAATTATTAAAAAATGAAAGTGTGTCAATATTTCATGAAACAGGTTTGTGTCTTCAAGACACTAGAGGTTTTTTACTGAAGTCTCATGTTTCAGAACCCAGATCCCTCTGAGCTGCTGTCTAGACCACTCCAGCTCTACCAGTGATAGATAAGGGTGAGTGTGTGTGTGTATGTGTGTGTGTGTGTGTGTGTGTGAGAGAGAGAGAGAGAGAGAGAGAGAGAGAGAGAGAGAGAGAGAGAATTTTATTATACTTCTGGTATTACTACACATTAGCCCTGAGCAAATTACCTAAATTCTAGAGGAGTCAGTTTCACATTTGTAACAAAAAAAAAAAAAAAAAGGTATGAAATTTGCCTGATGTATTATTATAAAAACTAAACAACAGAATGTTTTTTGTTTTGTTTTGATTTTTATTTATTTATTTATTTATTTATTTATTTATTTATTTATTTTTATTTTATTGATTAATTTTTGTTACAAATGATTCTCCTTTTTTCCACCACTGATTCCCCACTCCCCCTTCCCTCCCTGCCCCTTCCCCAGATTGTTGTCCATGTCCACTGTTCATGCATACATGCACATAAGTTCTGTGGTTCATCCCTCTCCCACCTCCCCACTCCTTAGGGGATTGTCCTCAAACTGTTATGTTCATTATATTCCACAAATAAGTGAGATCATATGAAATTTGTCTTTCTCTGTTTGGCGTGTTTCACTTAGGATGATACTTTCCAGGTCCCTCCATGTAGTCTCAAAGGATAAGAGATCTTTCTTTCTTACCGCTGCGTAGTACTCCATTTTGTATATGTACCACAGCTTTTTGATCCATTCGTCTAGGGCACTTGGGCTGTTTCCAGATCTTAGCGATTGTAAATAGTGCTGCTACAAAGATGGGGGTACATATATTTTTTTTGATTGGTGTTTTATGCTTCGTAGGGTATATTCCTAGAAGTGGGATCACTGGGTCAAATGGAAGATCAATTTTTAATTTTTTGAGGTAACACCATATTGTTTTCCATAGTGGCTGCACCAGTCTGCATTCCCACCAACAGTGTACTAGAGTCCCCTTTTCTCCACACCCTCGCCAACACTTGTTGTTTGATGATTTGTTGATGGAGGCCATTCTGACAGGTGTGAGGTGATACCTCATTGTTGTTTTGATTTGCATCTCTCTGATGATTAGTGATGATGAACATTTCTTCATATGTCTCTTAGCCATTTGTATGTCCTAACAACAGAATGTTTTGAATAACTCCGTTCATTTCTGGCACATGAGGAGTAATCAAGTATGCTGTCTGTTCATTTATTTCTTCTCTTTGCCACTGAAATAAATGATTTTAAGAATACCTATAAGTTTACTATCAATATCATTATTCTTACTTTATTTTAAGAAATAAAATAACGATGAAAAAATTATACCTGTCTTGAAATTTTAGCTAATTGTAAAATAAATGTTTCTGCATAGCTTCTTAGTTTTATGTTCTTTTTTTCCTATAGTAAATATGTAAACCTGAACTTAAACTTGAATTTGGGTTCTGTTTGCTCTGTTTTAAAAAGTTATTCACAGGACGTGGGGTCAATTGCAGTCAGGGGTATGGACCTTGGTTGAGGTTCGGTCCCTGGCCCTGTTCGGGGTCCTGCGGGAGGCAGCCAACTGATGTGTCTCTGTCACATCGATGTTTCTCTCTCTCTCTACGTCTCTCTCCCTCACACTCTCTAAAAATAAATGGAAGAATATTCCCAGGTGAAGATTTAAAAAAAGACATGCATAAAAAGTTATTCACAAAAATAGAGGAAGTGTAAGAAGTACAATTGTGGGATTTAAAAGAAACAAAACGTTCTTATTGATTTTTAGAGATAGAGGAAGAGATAGGCAGAGAGAGAGATATAGTGATATCTATGAGAGAGAAACATCCATCTGCTGCCTCCTACATGCCCCCCACTGGAGATCGAGCTCACAACCTGAACTCGTGCCCTGACCAGGAATCAGACTGGTGACCTCTTGATGCATGGGTCCACACTCAGACACTGAGCCACACCAGCCCGGCAGATTGTGAGATTTCTAAACAACAGGGTACGTAAGTGTTTTGTTGCCCAGGTCAGCCTCACTTCTCTGGTGAGGTACAAGTTTTCAGGAACAGAGAGAAAAGCCAGCTCTTCAATGAGATAGGAGGGGCATTAGTTCTGGGCTTAGTTCCCATCAATTCCGAACATGTTGGAATCCCCTTGTCTTTGGCATTTTTATTCCCAAATCTTTCCCCAAAGAAGTAATAGTTAAAATAAAGAAAGAAATACGTAGGTTAATTAATTAATTAAATGCATTGTCTTGTCAATTATTGTGTTTTCATCCCTGCATGTCCATAGGGATTTCTCACTTTGGACGATCTTTGATGTATCAAGGGATTGCAAGGTGGATATTTCCAGGGTGTGTGTATTCAATTTATCTAAATTTTCCCTTTGATCTCTGCCTTCCTTTCTCCCCATTGCCATGATGGCTGAGACTATGATTTACTAGCGATACTCCTCAATTATTGACAAACCAACTCCAGCGACATTTATTTTTCTTCAGATACTGGAATGCCAGTCCTCTAATTCAGGATAAAGTCCCTAATTACAAAGAAAAAAAGACCTGGATTTTTACATACAACCTTTTTCATGTCCTTGACACCACTCACTATTAAGACTATTCATGCTCTGCATATGAAAAACACCAACACACACACACACACACACACACACACACACACAACCACGTGCATATTCTCAGACATACATTTGCTTTCAGTTGCTTTCTCCTTATTGGCCTTACTCTCTCCAGTTCGCTGACAGACCATGGCAGTCCTCAGGACAGAAGATAAGTCTGTTCTTCCTCCTCCTGCCATCCCAGTGGGAGGGAGCCGAGTTGAATCTGCAGTGGATGTTCATGCAGGTCTTGGTGGGATCCCATGTCCAGTCTTCAGAAACACAGACAATTTATTGGTCTGAGTAAACAGTATAAGTAGATTTACTGGTTTTTAGGTCAATATATGTTACACTATAACAAGCAGCCAAATTATTTTCAAGTATTTGTTCCAGTTTCATTTTCACAATTGAGAAAGGAGAACAAGGTGTTTGGGGGTCTGGTGGTAAGTGCAGAGATATACAATAGAGTGATTTGTGGTATAATCTATGTTTGATCTGCAAATCATCTTGACAATTGAAGGGAGGTGGAGGGTTCCTCATATGGAGTGTTTTTCTGTGGAGTGCACAGGGAAGGCTAGGATGTGTGTCCCCACAAATTACATATTCGTCGTTTTACTCTTGCCTCCATTTCAATCTGATCTGAGCTCACATCTGGGGCCCCAGAGAACTAATGCTTTTACTCCAGACTCTGTGTGAGATGGTCAGATGAGGGGTTATGCTTTTGGAATGAGAAGAAAGATATTTTTAGTTAATAAGTTTCTACCTGGAACCTGGCTCTTTATCAGATTTCTGCTCTTTAGACCCCCGCCACTCCTCCCCCCCCCCCCGCAAAAAAAACCCTTTCTTTCAAAACTCAAACCACAACACACAGTATGCATTTTTGAGTAGGTTGAGGTAGGGCTGCTTTGGACTGAAAAGCTTTGGACCAAAATATAATTGGATAACAGCAGCTACAAAGAGGATCTAATGTCTTTGAGCTTCTCTGTGAAGCGAGTATAGAAATATTAATCTAGAATATATTGGAAAAAATCAGAAACCCAAGAGAGGGTTGGAGGGCAAGGGGAATGGTGCTGGTGTCCTGGGACCTCCTCTGAGACGTTAGATTTAAGGTGGAGAGACACCAGTGAGGAAATCGGAGCTTGTCGGGTACAAGGAAGGGTGAGCTAATAGGAAACATGAATGAACTTTGCCTTTTCCATCACCCAAAGTCCATCTCCGGAGCTAACAACATTGCTGTGGTCCACATTCCAGCGTATCCTCAGAACATATTCTGAGGCCCAGGGAATAAGCCATCTTCTCATGCTCCGTGCTCCCTTTAGTCCCTACATCTCCTGATGGAGAGAAGTTCTCCTGCTTCGGGCCTCTGTTTTTTAACTGTCTAGGTCTGAAAACAACGGAGGGCACAGGAAGCTGTGTGCTGCGAGTGTGGTGGAGGAGATAAACAACAGGACTGAGATAAGTATCTGAGTACATCTTAGCAACAAAATTAAATATGAGAATTGTGGTTAAAATTTGTCAAAGGAGTTTACACAAATGCTAATAATGCCAGAATTTGACTGCGACTACAGCAATTTTATTCACAGCATCACCATCAATAGAACAGAACCATGGTTATCATCGGCATGTTCAATGTAGTTAAAATTATATCCATAGCAATAAATGCATGCCTTTCTATTTCAATGCCATTCCCCATATAACATATATATGATATATAATATAACATATACATAATATTTTGTAGTAAATCTGACACAATAAAGAATAACATAAAGAAGGTTCCTCCCTACCTTCATAGTTCTTACTGTTGCTGGGTGCAGGGCTGGATGAAGAAGGACACTCAATGATCTTATTATCTTTTTTTCTTTTATCCTCACCTAAGGACATATTAGCATTTATCTTCAGAAAGACTTTGACGGACAGAGACAGGAAGAGAAAGAGAGAAACATCGAGGTGACATCTACTGGCTGCCACCTACACGACCCAAACAGGGGCCAGGGATGAACTGCAACTTCTAAGGTACGTGCCCTTAGAGGGAACCAAACCCGGGACTCTCTGGTCCGCGGGTGGATGCAGCGGATAGTATTATCTTATGGCAAAGATGATAAAGCAAAAAATGCCAGCTCTCAGAATGCAATCCGTACAAAATTTACCATTTTAGCATTGCACTTGCAAAGCGCACCAGTTTATTTGTTGGAAATAACTCCATTCACACCTTGAAACTAAAACTGTCGACATGACTCAGCCATACGCCTATATAAATTCCACTCCTACCTCAGAGACACGTGAATCTAGAAGACTCAGTAGGGCAACGTTAGCTTACTCAACTGTGGGAAACAAACAATACCAAACTATCTGTGCTTTAATTAGAAAATCATCAACGTTTCAGTCACCCTCCCTGTCTCTTTAAGTTAATGTGTGAAGATTGCCCAGTCCAGTCTTGCCGGTCAGGGATCCTTGTCTGGATCTTCGACCCTCTAGTAGCTGCAGCACCTGAAGCATGTTCTCAGAAGAAAAAAAAAACTGATAACAGGGCACGAAAACATGTAGAGGAAATAGAAATGTTTCTCTTCTGATTTTGAAAAATTAAACTTATTTTTATTTTATTGTTATTTTTTTATTGTAGTACTATGTCATGCATAGGTTGTACCTTCTTTTAAATTTATTTTTAATTTTAATATATTTTTCAGTTCTGCTTTTGATTGTTGGTGTAAAAAGGACCACACATTTCCCATTAGAGGGGGGAAGGGGACGGTTTTGGAGGTGTGAGTGCCACCCAGGGAAAGACTCCACTAGAAGAGCACCACCTGTTAACCTCCATGCTCTTCCTGCCTCCTAGTTGCTGGTGCCATGTCAATGACACACCTGTACCACACTGGGTCTGGAAGGCTTCCTCCTCTGGCCTGTCTAGGTCACGAACAAAAACTGGTAATTAACTGGTGGACCTCTAAGATTCAATGGTGTTGTGGAAACATTTTTTTCAATAAGTTCAAACATTTTCTAAATAGTAGCTCTTTTAGCTGCTATTTACAAAGAAGAATCTTTTCCAGAATTTCACTTTACCTTCCACTATGACAGCTGCTATCACTCAGCTCTAATGAACGGAGCCCTACCACTGATTATCCTCTCATCACGCTCTGCTTTACAAAGGGCAGGTCGCCAGACTTTCTCAATCATGATTTTATCCCTAGTAGGTATCTTAGGACATACATAGAGAAAAACCTTAACTAAGAGATATAGAATTCAATTGAAATTGTGAGTATTCATGCAAGCTGTAGAATGTATCATTGGATTTCACATTCTTCTTAAATATTCTTGTTAGAATAATCTGAGAAAGGGTTAAAAACAGTGATTGAGGGCTGGTTACAGTGCAGATTGTAGAACATACTGAAGCGTTAATTTCCTGAAGTGTGTGGGTAGTGACTTCCCATTGTGTTGTTCTTAAGTTTCTGCTCTGCTTCCTAAGTTTCATTTCCTGTCCTATAAACTTCACTTTCATTTCTCATTCCTCTCCAGTGGGGGAGCTCCTCTGTGGAAGGTTGTCTCTGGCTTGGTGTGTAAATACTGACCAGACTTACACCTGATCTCCACTGAATTAAGACTCCTGTACATCTACTGAAAGTAAGTGGGCTGATTTCTAAGAGCAAGGGAGAAAAGGGTTTGGGGGTGCTGACTGAATTTGTTTATTGTCTCAAAATGTGTTTTTACAGCTGCTCTTCTTGTAGGTGTCTCTGCTGGTGGCAGGGAAGTAACACTGAGTCTGGGGGAGAGTGGTCTTTAAAGAAGGGAGTTTAAAAGAGCACAGTCTTATGTGTTTCTTGAAGGAACCAGACTGAGTTACCCTCATCTTCCTATTCTGTAGTTTTGACTTGCTAACTTTCCAGTGTAAGCCAGAATACTCTCCCCCCCCCCCCCCGACAGAAAATCCCTTCCTCCTTTTCTCCAGGGAAGCCTGTGAGATGGGGCCCTGTTTTCCCTCTTCTTTAAGCCAAAGTGTCTGGTTAGGGCCAGCAGAAGTGAGAGCCCTGATCTGGATGCTAGTAAGAGGAACGGGATCTTAGGGGCTCTGCCAGGGATCAGATCCTGGAGAAGCTGGTCCTTTTACTCTTTTGTTAAATTTCATTTTTTTTTTCACAAAAGTTTATTCTATGATGTGCAATATGTTTGTAGACAACCCTTTTTCATTCTAGATATAAAACAGATGTTCTGATGAGGAATCCAGATCTTAAAACAGAAATGGAATTAAGGATCACCAAAGCCACAGGCACAAGGAACGGCTCAATTCTGGCCAAATTTCTCAATTTCACATGTGTCCTGGGTCCTTCTCTGTGGCCTTTGCTTTCAGCGCCTCAAGTTTCTTCTGCTCCTCTTTTCCTTCTACTCGAATCCCTTATCTTCCTCATCCATCTTGTTGGGCTTCTTCTTGGGCTGCTTCATGGGCTTTTTTTTGCCACCTTTGAGACTGGACATGACACCTGCTGCCCCTTTCCTTGACCCTGATTCGTGGTTACTTCTGGGAAGTTTTGCACAACCTTCCTGGTAAATGTCAGCCTTTGGGCAGCCCGATGAGAGAGGCTGTATGGCCAGATTGCTGCCCATCTCTGTAGCTCCCATATGGCCACTTGTCCCACTGAGGGTCCAAGAACAGGAAATTTGTTCTCCCCTGAGTACCATGCTCGCTTTACCTCAGTGCACCCCATGACTCTCTGGTTCCCTCTCCTGCTGTAGAACATTTTCAACATCATCTTAGACATACTCTTCCATTGTTGATTACCTCAATTAACCCTTTACTCACTTTTCCCTTGCTCGGAGGTAAGAAAAGGAGTGGTAATTTTAAGAAAGAACTCTATCTTAATCTCACTTTTGAGCAATTTGTACATTGATCTATCTGTTACAAAGATTTTATGAAAGTTTTTTTATTGATTATTTAGATGAAGAGGAAGGGAGAGAGATAGAAACATCGATGAGAGAAAACATTGGTTGGCCACCTCTTACATGTCTCCCGCCGGGGATTTGGCCCACAACCTAGGTATGTGCCCTGATCGGGAATCTTGGTGCATGGGTCAACGTTTAACCACTTAGCCACACCGGCCGGGCAGGTACATAGATTTTGATGTGTACTTTCCTTTCCTCCCTCCATCTCAGAGAGCATATCTTATACCTGGACAAGGTTCATATCTGGCATATATGTACTGAAATTTTGTCCTTCAAAACAGGTGAAAATAAATTTTTATATATTTTAACATTTTTAATTAAAATCACAATAACAAATGCATTCACCTCTGTTATAAAACTGTACTAACTTCAATTGAACAAATAATATATATTAAATACCTACAAAATTATATTTGGTGCTGGAGAAAGAAAGTAAAAAAGCAGTAAAAGAGTAAGGTGATATAGAACAAGATGGAAATCACTCTGGTGTAAATGTAAAACAAAGAAAAGAGAACAATAAACCAAGTGGGCTACAATAGGGCAAGGTATCTATAGAGCCCTGATAATGGGCTTTATAATTTTAAATAAATTTCAGGATAGGTCTCAGTATGAGAAGGTGATTTTGAGTAGAGCCTTCAAGGAAATGATGGTTTTTGTTTTTGTTTTTTCTGTCCTGAGTGATTAGGAACATAAAGGCAGCCAGTGTGGGTTGATGGGAAGTTGGGCTGAGAGGCTGAGGCAGTAGAAGGAGATGTGTAATGTGAACCTAACTAGGCCATGGTCAAGACTGACTCACTGATGGTGTGTATCTGAGCAAAGGAGTGACAAGATTGATGTATACTTTAAAAAATCACTCTGGCTGCCCTGGCCGATTTGGCTCAGCGGTAGAGCATTGGCCTGTGGTCCAGAGAGACCGGGGTTCGGTCCCCGCTAAGGGCATGTGCCTCGGTTGCAGTTTGTCCCCGGCCCTGGTTGGGTCGTGCGGGTGGCGACCACTCGATGTGTCCCTTTCATGTCGATGTTTCTCTCTCTCTCTCTCCCGCCCCACTTTATCTGAACAAAAAAATGGAAAAATGTCCTCAGGTGAGGATAAAAAAAAAAAAAAATCACTCTGGCTGATGTTGAAGAGTGATGAGAGCAGACAGAATGAGACCAGTGACAGAATCAGGAATACTAGTGGGGAAACCATTTCTGGAAGCCAGGTAAAAGACTACTCAGTTGGATGGGACCTAATGTGAAGAAAGTGCTGCAGGATTTTCTGATAGACTGTCTGAGAGAGAAAAGAATAGTGTAGAGGTAGTTTATGAAGATGGCTTCTGTTACCAAATGACTTCCTTGAACTAAATTGACCAGAGAGCTAGAACCCTTGGGGGAGGTTCATTAATGTGGTGCAGATTAAATCCTCGACTAAAGAAGGGGGGGTAGAAGAAAGAACTCTGAATGGGAGAAGTTGCAGTATTTCTGAGTTTTCCAGGTGTTTGGATGCCAAGAACAGATTCACCTTCTCATCAGTAATTCCTGACCGAGAGTACAGGAGAGGTTTCAAGAGTGTTGACTAAACCCCTCACAGAACTTTCTCAACACCATGGAGACCCTTCTATTTTTCTTGTCTGCACTGCACAGTATCAGAAAGCCTCTGTAAGGACAATTAGGATATAGTGACATACGAAAACTCAGGACCTAGTTGGCCCTTAATTTATTCTCCAAAAACTCCTACATTAAAAGGTGAGTGGATGAAAAAGCTGTGGTACATATACACAGTGGAATACCATGCAGCTGTAATAAAGAAAGATCTCTTATCCTTTAAGACGACATGGAGGGACCTGGAGAGGATTATCTTAAGTGAAACAAGCCAATCAGAGAAAGACAAATATATGCTCTCACTTATTTGTGGACTATAATGAACAAAACAAACTCATGAACAAAATAGACCCAGAGATGTAGAAGTAGGGTACAGACTGACAAACCTCAGAAGTGGGGGTGCAGGAGTGAGAGGGAAGAAATGAACCACAGAACTTATGTGCATTTATGTGTAACAAATGAACATAGACAACAATGCTGGGGAGAGGGCTGGGGGCGGGGTAGGGAAGAGGGTGTCAATGGGGGGAAAAGGAGAAACATAAAAAATAAATCAAAAATAAAAACTCCTACATTCATCATCTCAAAAAGCAAGAATACATTTTGACTCTGTCTGTGTGTCTGTTTTTAGTGAAGGGGTTTCTATGGTATAATGCTTCTTCAATGATATAATACAGTAAATAAATAAAGAAAAAATAAACACTTGTGTTAGTTTTCTAGAGCTGACAAAAAAAAAGAACTACAAATTAGTTAGCTTAACTGTAATCTGTTCTCACAGTTCTGGAGGCTGGGGATGTATCACCAGTGCTGTTGGCAGGGTTGGCTCCTCTCAGGGCTGTGAGGGAAGGACCCGTTCCGTGCCTCTGCTGACTTCTGATCGTTGGTTGGCATTCCTTATGGTTCGTGGAATCACCCTGATTTCTGCTTTTTATCTTCACATGGCAATCTCCATGTATGCGTGTCTATCCCTGTACTAATTTCCTCTTTTCATAAGGACACAGTCATGTTGGATTAAAGCCCACCCTAATGATTTCATTTTAACGTGATCACCTGCAAAATCACTCTTTCCAAATAAATTTACACTCAAACATTCTGGGGGTTAGATTTCAATATCTTTTAGAAGGACACAGTTCAACTCATAAGAGCACTTAATGTGCTTGGAACAGGACAGACTTTACCTCTCTAGTGTATGGCTTCCCTTAATGTGGAGTGTTTTCTCTCATGATTGACAGATGCCTCATTGGAATGTATAACTCTCGGGTCTCTACCAGGTGTGTGAGCCTGAGTATACGAACTCATCTCTTCCTCCCTAGAAACACACAGCTTTAGCTTGGCCAGTGTGGCTCAGTGGTTGATCATCAATCTGTGCACCTGGAGGTTGCCAGTTTGATTTCTGGTCAGGGCACATGCCTAGGTTGTGGATCAAATTCCCGGTAGGGGACATTTAGGATGTGGCTAATCGATGTTCTCTCTCATTGATGTGTGTGTGTGTGTGTGTGTGTGTGTGTGTGTCTCTCTCTTCTCTCAAAAATCAATAAAGAAAAATAAATAAATAAATAAATAAATAAATAAATAAATAAATACACAGCTTTAGGTGACTACTGACATATTGCCTTATGTCCTGGCCAAGGTAAAGGCTCAATAACTACAGACACAGATTCCCTGGGACTACCCAGATGGTCCTGCCCTCTCTGTTTCTACACCCCTGCAGCACTAGGTATCAATCTATTTCTTTCAAAGTCTACCTCTAGTTTTTGTTTTTTGTTTTTTTAAATCTGTGCAGGAAAGCATTGCATGGCAATATTGAGGGTGGTATGTTATCAACAAGAGAGAACTCTTCCTATTTTAAAAGAACTTTGACCTCTGTAAATAAACTATTTAATTTACACATCTGAAGAAAAGAGTACTGCTTTTATTTTTAAAGTTATTTTCTTTATTTATTATTTTAATTTTCAATTACAATTGACATTCAGTATTATTTTGTATTAGTTTCAGATGTACAGCATAGTGGTTAGACAATCTTGTACTTTACAAAGTGTTTCCCTCTCAGTATTTCAAGTACCCACCTACACCATACATAGTCATTACAATATTAGTTACTATGTTCTCTGTGCTGTACGTTTATATTCCCATGACTGTTTTGTGACTACCAATTTTTTCTTCTTAATCCAAGAAGAAAGTACTCTTATTGGTCAAAAATTGTATATAAGAAATAAATAGGTCAAGGTGATCTCTAAATTATAGCTGGTCATAAAATTATTAGTGATAAATTTGCCTCTGTATTGTGTCTTTTCTGTTTCTATAGGGGTCTGTGGGAATGGGTTTGAGGGCATGGGAAGGATCTGTGTGGGACAGGTGTGTTAACAGGTAAACACTTCTCAGGTATTGGAGAACTGCTAAATAATGGGAAAGAAGATGAAAAGTTGATTTAAAAAAAGAAAAGGTCAAATTGCCTTGGCCGGTTTGGCTCATAGAGTAGAGTGTCGGCCTGGAGACCTGAGGGTCACAGGTTCATTCCCGGTCAAGGGCACATTCCTGGGTTTGCTGGTTCCATCCTGGGCCCTTGTCGGGTTTGTGGCAGAAACAACCAATCGATGTCTCTCTCACATTGATGTGTCATTCTCTCCATCTCCCTCCCTTCCTTCCACGCTATCTAAAAATCAATGAAAAAATGTCCTTTGGTGAGGATTTAAAAAAGGAAAAAGTATAATCATCTGTGGAGAGATGGGGAGCAGGATGCTTCTAGTTTTATATTTGTCAAACATTGTGTTCCTGTGTGATGCACTGTTCTAGATGCTGGAGGACACATGTGTGAACAAAAGAGTGACTAATCTATACATGAATTAATTGTTAAGAAGAAGAGGTAGGAAGTTAAAGATGTTATACATTAGGTAGTAAAAATAAGAAAAATATAGCAAATGTATAGCAAACAATAGCACTGGTGGTTTTTCTATAGATAAGTTAAGGTAGGTCCTTCAGATAAGGGGATGTGTGAGGTGGAGACTGGATAAAATGTAGGGAGGAGTCATGCTGACATCGGAGAGAAGATCATTCCATGCAGAAAATAACAAGTGCAATGTTTCTGAGACAGTGGTGGGTTCAGTGCTTTAGTATCAAGAATATGTTTTTTCATGGGAACGAAAGATAGGAGAGATGAATCTCAGTGGCTGCATACAAAGTGAAAGAATTCATATTCAAAAACACTTATATTATGATTTCACTGTTATGAATTCATCAGTAAAGGTAATTCCATAAAAACACAAGGGAGATTAATGGTGGCCTGAGGCTCGGGGTCAGAATGGGGGTGACTGCAAATAGCATTGAGTTTTTTTTTTTTTTTTTCAAGAAATAGAAATGTTCTAAAGTTAGATTGTGGTGACAGCTATTCTGTTCCATAAATTTACTAGAAATTCTTGAACTCTTAAAATTAAAGCATGTGATGTAAATATAACTCAATGAAATTGTTCAAATAAAGTAAGTCATGGAGGAAAGATGAGCAAAGGTAAAAAGCCCATGGGGTGGCAGTGTTGTTAGTGTATTTAACATGTGGGATGTGTTTGGCAGTAGGGAAGAACAGAAAAGACTAGTGATGAATGACACAAAGGTTTTGGTAGGAAGGGCCTCAGCTTGTCCTTCTATCCAGTAGAAGAAGATAAAATGGCAACCGTTGCCTTGGTGGGGTGAAATTTATGTGACATAAATAAGAGCTAAGTGTTCCAAATTATTGTGAAGAGTCTTTTTCATTCTGTCACTGACTCCTCTTCTTCTCTCTTTTCTTTTCTTTGTTGAATATTAATATTGTGTCCTGTTCTAAACCGCTGCACAACCTGTATCCTTTCTATCCCTGCCTTTCTTATGCTCCTCCTTCAATATTCACAGCCTTGCAGCAGTTGGTGAGCAGGAAGAGCCTCTGGAGTCAGGACAGGAAGAAGCCAGGGGAGCATGGCAATGGATTCTTCACAAGTGAACATAAAGGAGGAGTTGATCTGCCCCATCTGCATGGATCTCCTAATAGGACCCCTGAGCCTGGACTGTGGACACAGCTTCTGCCAAGCCTGCATCACTGCCAACAAGTCACTGAGCAACCTGGAAGGGGAAAGCCGCTGTCCTGTGTGCCAGAGAACATATTATCCATGGACCCTCCGGCCTAACCGGCAGCTGGCCAACATAGTAGAGAAATTCAGGGAAGTCAACGTGAGGTCACACCAGTGGCAGACGAGAAATGTCTGTGAACGCCATGGGGAAAACTGCCGCAACTTCTGTAAGGAGGATGGGAAGGCTATTTGCAGTCGTTGTGTCCAGGAGCACCAAGGTCACCAAATATCCCCCATGGAGGAGGTGGTCAAGGAATGTCAGGTAGGCCCCAGAGTGTGAAAACATTGGGCAGAATGTTACCTGAAGTGCCTTCTTCACTGTTAAATCCTCTCTGTTCCCCTCGTCACCATAGAACTCAGGCCTGCATTCTCTTTCATGCCCGTGGCTCAGCTTCGGAGGCCTGAAGAACAGTTCTGTGCATTCATTCATTTTCTTCAACAAGCATAGACTACACAGTCTCAGCGAAGAGAAGTTGTATACGTGAGCACTACTTCCCAAGATAAGTTCTGATTACCCCTGTGAGCAGACGGGGTTTTTAGGAACATGTTTGGTTAGATCTGGGAAAAGTGCTCATGAGAGGAAAGAACTTTATTTGCTGCAGGACCAGTTTTTTTCTCTAGGAAAGGCAAGATGCAAACTACTCTTGAAAAAGGGATGGAAACTGGCATCACCCAGGATAAAGAACACATTTACCTCCTCGGATTGCTGTCTATATTCTCAGTTCTAATTTCCAGTTTCATTTCTTTTATTTTTCTTTATTGATTTTTAGAGAGAGAGGAAGGGGGGGGAGAGAGAGAGAGAGAGAAATATCGATGAGAGAGAACATCGACTGGCCGCCTCTTGCATGCCCCCCACTGGGGATCAGGCCCACAACCTGGGCATGTGCCCTGACCGGGAATCAAACCGGCAACATCCTGGTGCATGGGTAGACACTCAACCACTGAGCCACACCTGCCAGGCTCCAGTTTCATTTCTAAACTCTAGTCTCTTCTGAGATGCGCCTGCTTTCTCCACCATTCATCTCTCTCCAGGTGCTGAGAAAGCCCATAGCTTGACTTTGGTGATTCCTTTCTTACAGGGGAAGCTCCAGGAAGCTCTGAAGAAGCTGACGCAGGAGCAGCAGGAAGCTGAGGAGTTAGAAGCTGCTATCAGTGAAGAGAGGGATACCTGGAAGGTAAAAAGACATAATTTCTGAGGGCATTCTAAACAGGAAACCGGGCAGCACCTTGTCCAATCACAAGGGGTCCCCTTCCTCCTTGTTACCTCAGAATCAATGAATCCAGAAGACATGTGACTAGTCTTCATGCAATTCCTTCTCTATTAAGGGTTTGGAGTTACAGAATAGACATTCCCAAGTGAAAGCAACTATTTGGAGGCAAAAGTATAGAAAGAAGCATGTCAAAGTGATTCATGAATCCCATGTTCCATTTCCACCCTCAAGTTTGAGGCTCTGATACTTCAAGAAAACACATTAAGGAAGGCCCAGGATTTCCTGTTTTGGAGATATGGGTGGAGTGTCATATGCAGTGTGGCATGATTATCTAGGAGCGGTATCTGCGATCCAAGCCTCATCCGTGTAACACCTTGCGTCTCCTGGTGGGCCTTGAGAAAGTGGACTTGAGTGAATTGCTTTGAGTGCAGCTCAAGGGAAAGTAGTAGGAAACATGGTTTTCCCAGGAATTTCTCATTTCCTCTCACCTTCTAAGTGCCCGTGGAAAATAGTTCTTGTCTTGGTTCTCAAGGCCCATGAAAGGTAGACCCCCAGCTAGACAGGTTGACTGCCTCTTTCCCTTCTCATTCCCAAAGAATCACATGCAGATGGAGAGAGAGAGGATTCTGAAAGGGTTTGAGGAAATGAGAGGCATCCTGGACAGAGAGGAGCGAAAGGAGCTATACAGCCTGGAGGAAGATGAAGTGAATGTGCTGATGAACTTGGCAACGGCTAGAGACGAGGTGGTCCAGCAGAGGCAATACATGCGAGAGCTCATCTCAGATCTTCAGCGCCATATGTGTGAATCCTCAGTAGACATGCTGCAGGTAGGACTTGGGACAGAGCTCCTACATGTAAGATTGGAGTGGGGGGGCAAAGAGATTAAATTTCCTTCCCTTTTGGGTCCCTATGTTTCTTCCTCATTAAAAGGTTCCTTTGACCCCTCAGTGCTCCTTCTATGTCACTCATTTCATGGGTCATCGGGAAAACGCAATGTCAAAATGGACAAGGGAAATTCACTTTATTTTATTTTTTTTAATAAAAGGCTGTGCAAAAATTTGAGACTTTCTATAGGCTTCTATTATTTGGGATCTAGCATTTGTAAGGCATTTCTTCATTAAGCTAGTCAAACAACTCACATCTCTATGTTTTGTTTTGTTGGTTTTGTTAAGGGGTGGCAAATGTAACGATGCCCATGAGAGAAATGAGCACATATGAATGTGTGTGTGTGTGTGTGTGTGTGTGTGTGTGTGTGTGTGTGTGTGTGTGTTTATGTGTGCTGCCTAGAAAAGGATTGGGGGAAACGCAGGGATTTGATAAAGGGCTTGTACCTAGTATTAATGTTACTTTTTTCCCCATGGAATTAACTGCATGACTGTGATCTTAAGCTATGAAACATATTGGGAAATTCAGGAAATTTCAGCTTTTCTCTGCTTGCCATTCTTTTTTGCTAGCTGAATAAAAATTTCTTGACTTTGATTCCAATACTGCAGTAATCAATTTCCACCTGCTGGATGTTTAAACTTCTTCCTTAAAACAAAACAAAACATGTTTTTGAGGTATAAATTACATTAAAAAATCTAATTGTAAATATACAATTCAAGGATTTGTGGGAAATATATTAAGTTATTAAACCGTGTACAAATTCAGTTCAACATTTAAAAAAACCACAAAACTCTCCCTTCCTCTGAATTACTTTGGCACCTTTCTCAAGAATCAATTTGCTTTATTGTATTTCTGTATTATCATTCTTTTTCATGAATCTCTATATTTTTGCACTGATACTCCAAGTTTTTTATTACTGTCTTCATAGAAAACTTTGAAATTGGGTAGGGTAATCTTCCAACTTTTTTTTCCCCAAAACTTTTTGAAAAATAGTGAAACAAGTCTATTTAATTTCATTTCAAAATAATTTTATTCTAAGTCTATTCTATTCTTATCTATTCTATTCTAAGTAGTTTTCTATGGAGACCATTTTAAGCACCTCTCTCTGCCCCAGAGATCCTTTAGTGAGTTCTACTGCCATCTAGTGGGTAGAGGCCAGGGATGCTGCTTATCTAGCTACAAAGCATAGGGCAGACCCCATTGCAATTGCCTGAGCCAGAAACATTGTTCTAGGTCTCCCTGAATTTTCTATGAAAAATTTTCCATATATTTTTAATTTTTATTAAAAACATGCCAGGATTTTTATAGAGTGAGGATATGGTAGTCAGCTAAGAAATGGACTGTATAGGACAGTTGTTTGTCTATCCAACCTCATTCAATTCCTTTTTTGTTTTTTGTTTTTGTTTTTGGTAACTACTTCTTGAATTACCCTTTGAGGAATCATCTGTACCCTCAGTCCATGTAGTTGATTAGAACTGATAAAATCAGTAGCGTCAGGAATGTGTATGTCTCTCAATTATAGGTAAGTCAGCATATTTAATTCCTGTATGTTTACCAATGGTGCAGCAATTATAAGATAAGCACCTAACCCATTCAGGGCAATGCTTTGTATGCCTTAGAATTTTATTGTTATGACTAGAAATACAAATTCCCTTTTCTTCTAGGTAATATATCAGAAATTATCATTTAAACCTGGATGTTCAAGTTGATGCCATATAGAGAATAAAAAGAAAATCCATACAGCAGGTCGAAACACACAATTTTGAGAAGAAAGAACAGATCCTGATGACAAGATTTTCCCTAAACACCTAGCTAATACAAAAGTTCTAACTGCTCCCTGCGTTTCTATTTTCTTTTGAATTAAGCCAGTTTTAGTTTTTTTTTTGTTTTTTTTTTTTTGTCATTGAAAATAACAATGACAAACCTAATACAGAGAGTAAACATTTTTGAGGAGGTACAGCCAACTGGTGACCAAGGCTTTGTTGGCATGAAAGGACTTAGAAAAGAACAGCAAACCAAATACATTGGTGTATTTCTGTTCAGAGAAATAAGCAAATAATGTTATGCTAGGAAGAGAAGATAGCTAAAAAGAAGCTTTGGCTATGGACTGGACTGGCTTAATACAATATTGCAATTAAGGATATATATATATATATATATATATATATATATATAATCCTCACCCAAGGACATTTTTCCATGTTTGTTCAGATAGAGTGGGAGGGAGGGAGGGAGAGAGAGAGAGAAACATCGATGTGAAAGGGACACATCGAGTGGCTGCCACCCGCATGACCAACCAGGGCCGGGGACAAACTGCAACCGAGGTACATGCCCTTAGCGGGAACCGAACCCAGGTCTCTCTGGAACACAGGGCGACGCTCTAACTGCTGAGCCAAACCGGCCAGGGCAAGATATATTTTTTAAGACAGTGATGAAGCAGATATTGATACCATTCTGAACAGTGGAATGTAAATGGTTGGGCAACAGTCTGCTTCATTTTACACTTCTCTGCTTCTGGCTTCTGTGGCTTCTTTCACACTTACGCACTGGTGAGATTCCCTTCAGGCAGTGTGTAGAGGGTATATAGAGCAAGGAGAGGGAGGCCAGAGAAACATTTGCTTGAAGTGCTAATTTGCTTATTCCTGCAGGAAAAGAAAATATACGTCTTGAGAACTGCAATGAGTAATTATACATCTTTGAGTCTTCAGAGCCTGGAATGATGTCTGACACATAAATTTACCTTTGTCAGTAGAAAAAATAAAAGTATAATGAAATAAGGGGGTCTTCTCATGAATGTATATTAAAGAAATAGTAGACCTCCTCTTCTCTTCCTTTTATTTATTTATTTATTCATTCATTTATTTTTGTTTCAAATATACTTTTATTGATTTTTTTTTTTTAGAGAAAGAGGGAGAGAGACAGAAACATCAATGTGAGAAACATCTATTGGCTGCCTCCTGCACGCCCCCTGCTGGGGATCAAGCCTGAAACTGGGCATGGGCCCTGACCAGGAATCCAACCAGGACCTCTCAGTCCATGGGACGATGCTCAATTCACTGAGCTACACTGGCTGGACTCCTCTCTTCCTTTTAAATATATTCCATCTCCAGATCCTGGAAGCATCTTTCTAACATCCTCACATGAGTCCTCTGGGATGGTCGGCCTGGGTCTTATCTCTACAGTATTTCTGCCATCTATTTGTTTTGACCATCTATTTATTCACACCATATCAAGGGGTGCTGGGGTGTGAGGAGAAAGGTGAGTAAAATATTACAAGGCAGGAAAGCTTATCACTCCTTCAAGGGTTGCCAGACAAATCAAGGGATGTGTAGTTATATATATATATATATTTTTTTTTTTATCCTCACCCGAGGACATTTTTTCATTTCTTGTTCAGGTAGAGTGGGAGGGAGAGAGAGGAACAGAGAGAGAGAGAGAAACATCAACGTGAAAGGAACACATCGAGTGGCTGCCACCCGCACGACCGACCAGGGCCGGGGACAAACTGCAACCGAAGTACGCGCCCTTAGCGGGAACCGAACCCGGGTCTCTCAGGACCGCAGGCCGACGCTCTAACCGCTGAGCCAAACCGGCCAGGGCTGTGTAGTTATATTTGAATTTCAGATAAATGACACTTTATTTTTTAGCAGAAGAGTATCTTAAATATTGCGGAATTCATGCTTGTAGTAAAATATACTTGTGATTTTTCCAAAATTACATTTTAACTAGTCATTTCAATTTTCTAAATCTGGTAACCTTGCACTTGACTTATGTTTTTCTCTTCTCCCCAGGATGTGATTAACGTCATAAGAAGGTATGTATGTGGGACCAGGCATAGTCCTTTTTGTGTGTGATGACAGAATTATAGCTATAAGAGTAATTTTGAATCAATCATAATTTTAAAAAATCACAGACCTGGAAACTTGGGTATACATTGTTTCAAATTGCTGATAACAGGTGAAACTTTTTGTTGTTGTTGTTGTTAATCTTCAACCGAGGATATTTTTTTCCATTGCTTTTTAGATGAGAGTAAAAGGGAGGGAGAGAGAGAGAGAAAAAGAGGAGACACATCGATGGTTGCCTCCTGCATGATCCTGACTGGGGCCCGAAATCAAACCTGCAACCCAGGTACATGCCCTTGACCGGGAATCGAATCTGTGACCATTTGGTCGACGGGCTGACACTCAAACTGCTGAGCCCAAATGGTCAGGGCCACAGGTGACACTTTTTAATGGTAGCAAATTTGGGTAATGGGAGGTCACAGAATTAGGGACAATAGAAACATTAGAAATAAGAGGTTGCAGTAGCAAAACCATATGACTTCATTCATTTTAGTCAAACTTTACTCTCTGCCTCAGCCCTTGTTCCCGCACTTCACAGGTACCTGTCTTATCACATGGAGGATCTTGTTCTTTCTATCTGCCAGGCCCCCAAATTTTCCACAAAGACAGTTTCTTTACATTTCCATTTCTTCCCGAGAATAGAAAATACAAAGTCATTCTAGGTGATGTTTTGTTGCTGTTGTTGTTGTTTGTTGCAATAAATAAATAAGACTCAAGTCTCAGGGAATAATGGCTTTAGTCCTGGTGCCAATAATAAATCTTTTTTTGTTTATGCACGTTAGCATTTTGTAGAAAAAATGGCTTTTTTTTTTTTTTTGCCTGAGGTTGCCTACCCACCCGCTTGGCAGCATCAAGCACGTGAAGTTCAGACCACTATTAATTTGGATGTCTTAACTTCTTCTTTTCCAAATATTTGCAATGTTTCCCCAGAAAATGTGAACGTATATGTTTTACTCAGCAGCTGTACTGGGATAATAGGCTTAGCAAATACTTCAGACTTTCAGTACAGAAGCCCCACACTTGATAACCAAAAGCTCTCAGTAGCCAGGTTCCAGAGCCTCCCCGCTCAGCATCTGCCTGGGGATCCACATCCCTGGCCTCTTCCTGGAGGACCACTCAGACGGCAGTGGCTTCTCCATATGTAAAATCCTGTTTACTAGAGGTGCCAAACAACTTCTAGGGTACCATTACGTCACCTAATAGTGTATTGTTTTGAAGACGTAGAGAGGATGGGGTTAGTTTTTCCATTTTGGAAGGAAGAACATGAGCTTCATGAGAAGGCCTTCCCAAGGTCACACAGAGGGTAAATAGAAAGGTGGACCTACAGACCTTTCTTCAGGTTGCAGTGTCAGGGATCCCACCTGTCCCTCCTTGTGAGAAGGCATCAATGGAGTGAAAGGTAAGGGGGACAATGAACTTGGGGAGACACAAGGGAAGAAGGGTGGGTGATCAATTTTCGTCTTTTCTAGGAGTGAGATCTGGGCTTTCAAGAAGCCAAAAGTCGTTCCAAGAAAACTAAAGACTGCATTCCAAGTTCCAGATCTGAGTGGGATGTTGCAGACGTTTAAAGGTGAGGAGAACCGGGGGGGGGGGGGAGTGTGTGGGGGATTCTTACAGTATCAGAGCACAGTGAGGGAGTGGATGTTGTTTCTACTTGATGATAAGGGAGAGGAGGTAGGCTTTACAAGAAGGCACAGACACCCTGTGCCGAAGATGTGAACACGTCTAAGTGGGAATAGCCAGGTATCCTCATTCACTAATAGATAGCATCACCATCACAGGCTTCCCCTCCCCTGTTCAAAAGAAAAGGCAGCTATCAGAGTTTCCTCCTTTCTAACAACATCATTGAAACTTTTGTCATTTCAGAGCTGACAGAAGTCCAAAGCCACTGGGGTAAGAAGTTACAGGTTCTTCAAATCACCATGTTCTGATCCCTTTTCAGAAGTGTGGTTACTATTAGGTCGCATGATTTAGTTCCACCTGTTCCGCCCAAGCATGCATACATACAATAGTTCTTAAATGGTCTACTCATCACTGACCTGTTAACTCATGTTGCTCCCAGTCAACTCCCAATATTCCTTCTCACAATGTCACAGACACATACGTCCTATCTAATGAACCTAAGTGTGTTATTTTTCTTACAGTGGACTTGATGCTGAATCCACTCTATGCTCTTTCGAATGTTGTCGTTTCTGCGGATAAGAGACAAGTGACAGTTGGGAACCGTTTTATGTTTCAGAGTGCATATCCATGTAATTTTTCTGCTTTTGATGTCTTGGGAAACCAGAATTTTTCCTCAGGGAAATATTACTGGGAAGTTGATGTGTCTGGGAAGATTGCCTGGGTCCTGGGAGTATACAGTAACACAAGTATCCTCAATAGCAAAAAAAGCTCTGGGTTTTTTCTTAACCCAAATGTAAATTATCTAAATGTTTACTCCAGATTCCGACCTGCAAATGGCTACTGGGTGGTAGGGTTACAGAACGGATGTGAGTACAGTGCCTTTGAGGACTCTTCCACCTCTGATCCCAAGGTCTTGACTCTTTCCATGGCTGTTCCTCCCTGTCGAGTGGGGGTTTTCCTCGACTATGAAGCAGGCACTGTCTCATTTTTTAATGTCACAAACCATGGGTCGATCATCTATAAGTTCTCTAAATGTCGCTTTTCTCAGACGGCTTATCCGTATTTCAATCCCTGGAACTGTCCAGCTCCCATGACTCTGTGCCCACCAAGCTCCTGAACCTTCTCCTTCCCTCACCCACTTCTGTGTAGCTGCCCATGTCCTGGGTTCATCTTCTGCACCTGAGCTCACTGCTCTGTTCACACCATTTCTTCCTTGCTGTCTTCTTTTTTAGAACATTTATTGGGTTAGAAAAAGAAAAACCTTATTTACTAATTTACCTTTTCTGTATTCTCAGTGAAAGACATCTAATCCCTTCTAAAGACAGAGAAGTATTGGTATAACAAGTCTGCCTTCACATTTCTCTATATTCTTCTTTACCTTAGGACAATGCATAATCCTGCCACCCACCACCCCCAACTAAGGAGCGTATGAGTGTATGTCTGTTTGTTACCCAACATACAGTAGGTTATTCAGATAGTTTAGGGAGAAAAAAAGTAAAATATAAAAACTTTTATTTAGAGTGTTTGAGTTAAAATTCTGTATCTTCTTTTACATGGCATGTAACAATAAATAAAATTTTGTTTCTTTTTATGAGACACAAATTATGATATTAATTTGTACCCAACTCTTAAGATTTTGTGTAAAATTGCCACTCAATGTAAAGGGTCCTGTACAGCATAATAAATATTTGTTCTCATGATGACTGAAAAGTATGAGCTGTGTCTGTATACTGTGCAACGGATTTGTACCCTTCAGAGGAATAGAAAATGATCCTCGTGAAGTCTCATTGTCAAGTTCCCAGACTCTTCTGTTAAGACCACTCCAGTCCAGTCTTGTGTTACAGATCCTTTTACACAGAGGCTTGGACTGTTTTCAGGCCCCTTATTGGGAATGAGTCAGAAAACACAAAAGTATGAGTTTCCAAGATCCAGCAGAGGGAGCTATGTCTGGGGCAGCTGTTCTTACTAGGGACAGCCTTTTGGTGTTCAGGGCTTTCCCTTTGGTTTATCATCTGAGTATAACATCTCATGTCCAATCCCATGCACTTTTCTTTTCCTTATTTTTAAAATCATTTCAAATTATGATGAGGAATAGACTTACCCAGGATAATAAAGGAACTTATTTGAAGAAGCACACATTATAAATTAGGGCATGCTACTGCACAGAGCCTACTTGAAGATATAGAGTAATAACTTGTCCCAGTGGAATGAAAAGAAGAATATTTGGCCTAAGAAAGGTATGTACATGCACATTTATACGTACACACACACACACACACACACACACACACACACAATTATATGCGTAAATGCATGCAGATTATCCAAGTTAATTTTCAAAAATATCACAAAAGAAAGAATTCCTTTAGGGAGTTAAAGGAATTTATAAACTTATGAAGTATGTCCCAATGTTCCACGGCTAATGAGCAGAGGAGACTGGAAACAGCTGTGTTTCTCCAGCTCAGGTGCCCTTTCTGCACTTCATCCCCCAAGAAAAGGTAGGAGCCAAATTCACTTGGATGTGAGGTAGGAGGGAAACCCAGGAGATGCTGATTTGCAGAAAGAGCCTAGAGCATCCTGGGGAAATCTTAGGTGCTAAGAGAGAGTGATTGATGTGCTTAGGCCACGTAGCCATGAATGGAGCAGGAGCTGCTCAGGGTAATGGCTACAATCAAGTTGAACTTAATGACCAGGGTGCTCTTGCAGGTGACATGTGGTAGAGAGCGAACACTGGACAGCTAAGAGCCTTGACTGTGAAATCAGAGAGAAATTCATGAATAAAATAAAACATTCTATTTTACTTCTCATCAGAAATAAAAATACGAAGAATAACATGTTTAGAATACTGTGAAAATTAACAAATAGAATGTTTGCATTAACTTTCTCATTTCCTAGCACATAAACAGTGGTCCAGATTGGTGTTGATTCATTTTCTCTGTGATTTCAAGTAGTGAATGATAAGAATGAATATTAATCAAATTCAAATATTAGTACCTTAGTTGTGCTTTGAAGTGGAATAAGTTGATTAAGGAACCACATCATTTTTAATCTCATCTATTTGCATGATAAATAGCCTGTTTTTTAAAATTTCAAATATACTTTATTTTATACTCAGTTTTCTAGTATAAAATTCTAAGTTGTCATGTATTCTCTAAACATTCCCTTTGAATTTGCTATTTAACAGTTTGTTATCAATTATATTGTCTTTTTTATTGTGGTAAAAACCCTTACTGTAAAATTAAACATTTAAAATTTTTTAGGCATTGCAGTTAAGCAGGTTTAAACTTTCAGGTTTGCAAGATGAATAAATTCTAGAGGTCTACTGTATAACCTCCTGCCTATAGTTAACTATACTTACTGTGCATTTAGTAATCATTTCTTTATGATTATTAAAACTTAAAGAATGTTTTACTTTATTTGTTGCTACCTAGTCTTTTGCTTTAAGTACTGGAATGGTTTTTTAAATCTAAGTGACTATACTAGATAAAAATTGATTTGATCTTATTTTCTATTTCCATAGACATTCCCTTTCATTAGAAGGCCTTTTCTCTGTTTGCCCAGGTATGTCTCCTGTTTCAGGAGTTGGTTCACATTATGACGTACAGTGACAGAGGCAGGGTCAGGCGTTCTGTGTGGGCTCCTCAGCAACAGCATACATAGGTCAAGGTGTCCCTTTCCTGGTCAGCCCCACTCTTTCCAGGGAGCTGAATGGCTGCAGGTGTCCTCAGGAGTGGGCAAAGCCTCTTCTCCAGTGAGACAGCAGGGTAGGTGCTACAGGAGTGAGTGTTCTTGCAGCACGTGTCTCTGGTATTTCCACTTCCCACTCTCCCCACCCCACTTATTAGCCAAGAGAAATAGGAATACTGGGCTATGTGGTCAGTGTCTGCTCTGGTCCCTTTCTCACAAGAAATTCTTCAGTTCCCTCATTTCTGGAAAACCTGTGGTAGGAGAAGATTTCCAAGTTAGATACCTCCAGCCTCTCTCTCTCTTCTTCCCACTACACACACACACACACACACACACACACACACACACACACTCCTCTCTCAGGGACAGTGGGGGAATCTGATTGATTCTTATCCATACTCCCTTTGACCTCTCTTCTCCTCTCACCCTATCACCACAATGACTGAAGCCATAACTCACTAAGAAAAATGTGTACTCTGTGGACTTACACAATTCTTATCTCTCCAACCATATTCATGGATTTTTGTCCCCTGGGATGTTCAGGGTTCCAGGTTAAGATGTGAAACAAGTCGCAGAAAAAGTACTCGAGTTAGCAAACACAAAGGAAAAGTTCTTCACACTGAGATATCTTTAGAAAAATGGGAAAAACAGCACCCATTCTCCCAGAGTATGAAGCCTGTATGTAGCTTTACTTACATTGCTGCTTCTCAGCAAATGTCCTGAGAAGGGACTCTGGACTCCAAATAAAAAAATCCATTGGGCATCAAGTGCAGATTTTCTCATGATCCAAAAATCAGATCTAGGGTTTTTCTTTCTCTCTCACCTCTGAACCTCTGAGTGACAAATACTCATATGTTTGGGGCCTTAGCATAGGGCTGGGACATTAATTTGGGAGATAGGTGTCCAAAATACAAATTTGAAGGTGAAGGGTCAATTAGTATTTCGGGAATAAGCAGGTTTCACCCTGCAGGTTCATCCATGGGAAGAGAGCAGGCAGTAGTACCTAGAGCTATCATAAATTGTAAAACAGAGTTTCAAAATCTTGGGAACCTGATAATCCCTTTTAGTATAGAGACACTTGATCTGATGATATTGGATTCCAATGATCATCCATTTTGCCCAACATTCATGATGGGAAGTCTATTGATGTGGACTCCTAATCTCTTCATGTTGTTCAATCATAGACCTGTTTTTGATATCACACATACAGTAACTCCCCCAACCCTCCCTGTGCTGTGAGCCCTCCCAGCCAGGTGACTCATTTAATCGCCCTGGCATGGAAAGTGAGGTATTGATTATCTTCTCAGGAAAGTTTGTTTTTGGATATTATTTTAAAGAAATGAATAATTTAATTTTCTATTCATTAATTACTAGCTTATGAAATATAAATTAATTGCCTTTCCATATAGGTCTTGAGTCCTATGACTTGGCTTAATTTACTTTAATAATTTTAGTAAGTTTCTCTAAATTTATTTTGATTTTCTACATAAATTCTTATATCATCTGCAATTAAAGACTGTTTCATTTCTTCTCTAATATTTGTGTTTTTATTCATTTTTCTTTCCTTATTTTTTGGGTTAGGGTTTGCAGTCCAATTCTGCCAATAAAGTGTGAGTGTTGACATGTTTCTTGAAATGTTTCTAATCATAGATAGAATTTATTCAATATTTGACCACTGAATATGATGTTAACTGTAGGCTCTTATTATTATTATTTTTTTTTTACAAGATTGATAGTCCTAATTTATTATTAGAACGATCAGGCATTGAATTTTGTGTGATGCTTTTCTGCATACATTGAAGTGAACATACAATGTTTATCCTTTTGATTATCATTTAAATGAGCTTTATATTTTATTACTGTTGTATGTTAGCAGTTGCTCTGTGGGTTAAGCCTATGTTATTACTTTGATATTTCCAGATTATTGAGGATATGTTCATTATTTTCATATCAGATTTCTATTAAGCTATATTTAATTTTAGTTAATCTTTCTACTGTGATTCTGACCTTCTCATAAGCCAACCTGGATTTGCTTTTTGGGTGATTGCAGTTTGCAGTTTGTAGTTTTAATATTTCAATTAAATATAAAAACTGTTTTTATTTCACTTCTGACATTTCCTATTTGGTAGTTATTATAAGCATATTTTCTTCTACATCTTTCACCCTACATATAATGGCTTCTGTGAAGTCCTTGTTTACTAAATACAACATTTGGATTCTTTCAGAGCTGGTCTTTGTTGATTGCCCTTCTACTGAAGATGGGCCATGTCTCCTACTGTTTTCGTATGTAGAATAATTTTAGATGGCATCTACAATTCCCTCAAGGGAACTGTGAACGAGATGTAGAAACTCTTGATCTTGTTGATTTTCTAAATTATTGTTCGTGTGTGTGTGTGTGTGTGTGTGTGTTTCCAGTGGTTTAACTTTGTTGATTTTAAATTCTAAATTTTTCCTGCATTTGCAGGAGCTAAAATCTGTGATCATGTCCATTACCCTAATTTGGCTTGTCATTTATCTCAAATATGTGTAGTTCAGAGTTTTGATCACAATTTTTATGTACAAATTGCAATTTCTTCCACTGGTCGCTCTTTTAAAGATGTTCTAACACTTTCCAGCTGCTGCAGTAACCCAAAATTATCTTACTCTTCCAGCCATTAAGTCTGTATGTTGCAAACTGAGCTTTAACTGTCCACCCATTACTGATTGATGTCTGTCTTCAAAAAAAAAAAAAAAAATCATAAACTAGGAAAATCCTTCAACATTGTTTCCTCTGTCCAAGTGTCTATTTGTCTGTACACTATAGACTCTGACTGCCTTTCTCACACTCTAGTGCCTTCCTGTTCAGTTCTCTCTCTCTCTCTCTCTCTCTCTCTCTCTCTCTCTCTCTCTCTCTCCTTCTCTCCCCCTCTCTCCCTCTCTGTCTATATAGTATATATGGTGTGTCAGGGCTTATAATGTTTATCTATAGATTAAGGAGGCTGTTTGCTGAAATGAGTATCTCCACTAGTGAAAATGGAACCTCGCTTTTGTTTGCTTTGCGTATTATTAGCTGTCAATAGAATTACTGGACTTTGGTGTCTTATACAAACAACATGCCAGATTTCTTTGCAAGTGGTCGTATTGCATTTCCACTTAGCTCCAGAAGAGGGCAATGATGCCATGGAGCATGGTGGTTAATGCAGACACTAAGAATACGTGTAGTTTTAGCGATATTATATGAAAAACCTGGAGGGTTTTTGGAAAGCTCAGAGTGTGCCTGCATGACTGGCAGGCACAACATAGGGGTATTGACTCCAGTGTTCAAAAGAAATGAGCTCCCTTAGCCAAAGATTCCTCCTCTATCCGTTACTTCTTTCTTTTCCAATCCTTTACAGATTAAATATCCATCATTTTAGTCCTCTCACTTTCAATCTATGAACTGACCCACATCCTTGGTTGATATCTTCGAATTCTCCTATGAAGCATAAGATTTTCAACTGAGAAAATCATGTCCTGTCAAGAAACGCGAATGCTTAAGCCAGTAGGAAACGCGAACCTGCCATGCTCCTCTCGCCCCATACACTTTCTCACCAGAGCTGAGGATGTGGGCATGCTCCACATTCCAGCGCATTCTGTTCTGGGTTGCAGGGAAAATGAATCCTCATTGGTGCTCTGCATTTCCACACCAGTCATGACATTTCTTGCTTATAGAGGAATGTGATGAAATATCTTCCCTTTGGCCTATGAATTCTTAACATTTTCCCATTTGAGAAATCCTTGGGGCAAAGTAAACATTAATGTGGTTAAAGTGGAGACATAGTAAACACAATTGTGAGCAAACTTTAGGAAGAAAACAGAAGACATGAGAAATTGTTGGGTAAATTTGTCAAAGGAAAAACATAGATATGTTAATAATACCAGAAGAAGAGCTGATTTCATTATGTAACACATAAATTTTGTTCACAGCAGGAACAGTATATTAGAAGCATGATTTATCACCTAGATGCTCAAGTCAGTTAAAATTATATATATACAGTGATATATCTATATATCTACTTATCACTCCACCAATGAAACACCTTTTAATAGATATGAGGCATAAGCACCAAAAGAGAATAGTCCCTACCTGATCTCATGAAACGGCAGCTGTAGGTGCAAGGTGGGGTGTGCTGGAGATCACTGACGACAGCATAAGACTAGGCTCCCCACTGCAGTCTCCTTATTGCCTTCCACTCATGCCTTTACATTTTCTAACTTGGGGTACACTGAGTTGTGGCCTTTATGAGTAATCATTGTTCCAGAAATGAGGTCCTGAAAAAATCCTTGCAAAGAAAGCCTTAAAGAAGAGCCTGTGGAGTCTCCCTGTGGCACAGCCCAGGCTCTGGACCAGTTCTGCACAGACCAGTAGAAAAGAGAGTTATGCCTGACCCTGCTTAGGGATATAGGAGATACTTTGGGAAAGAAAACAGAAGGCCACAGAGTTCTTTGAAGCTTTTATGATCTAACACCTTGTAGGATGTCATCATGTCTGTTCTCATGAATTCCTAGCACTCTGTCCTCTCTCGGTTTGTGAGCCTTAGCAGTGTGACAGCAGCCCTGCTCTGTAGATTCTTTTGTATTTACTAGTCTCACATGATTTCTAAGTTCAAACTCACGGATCTACTGCAATTCCTGAAAAATCACTAATCGTGCTCATCTTATTCTTGGACCATATCTGTCACCTAGAAAGAGCTCATCTGAGAGATCAGAAGCAGGAGAAGCACATAGAAATAATTTCCATAGAGGGCATCTTTACAACTTTTTATATAACATAATGCTGATTAGTGTCAATAGTCAGAAGAAATACCACAAGAAGTATTCTGTCAAGACCCTAAGAATCCTGAGAAAAGAGAGCTAAGGTAAGAGTGCCTATTTATTCATTTTTTCATTCATTCATTCATTCATTCAATCACCTCTCCTGGTAAAGACATCACTGCATCCCAGACTGACTGACTCAGATGTAGATACAGTCGAGACCTTTTTTTTCCCTTCACTTTGGCTTCTCCTTATCGGACATACTCTTACTGAATGAAGGACGACTTCATGCATTCTCACCTCTACAACATTCTCCTTGTAACTTAAGTGCCCCAGGTCATGTGTAGGCTCACATGTTTTGAAATTGCACCGTTCACAAGTGTCATTATCATTATCATATCACATTCCACCTGTGCCACTTAACACATGATTTTAGAATCATCTCATACTTTATTAGTCAGGGTTCTCCAGAGAAACAGAACCAACATTTTATAGATTCTTCATATATGTGAAGGAGATTGATTATCAGGAATTGACTGATGTGATTATAGCATTGGAATAGTTCCTGGCTCTGCTGTTTACAAGTTGGAGACTCAGGAAAGCTGATGGTGTAATTTTATCCAAGTTCCAAGCTTGAGAACCAACATAGTCAATGGCCTAAGTCCTAATCCAAGGGCAGGAGAAAACGTATATCCCAGCTCAAGCAGTCAGACAGGAAGAAAACCACCACATTCTTTCTCTCTTCCTTTGTCTCTTTACTCTGCTCAGGCCCCAATCTATGTAATTGAGTCCACAGATCTAAAGGCCAATCTCATTTAGAAACAAACCCAGAAATAATGCTTAATCCTGGCACCCTGTGGCTAGTCACATTGACTCGTAAAATTATCTTTCACAATTACTTTTCCCTTTAATTTTTTTTTTTTTTAATGTTAGGACTATAGAGATTATATGTCAAATAGTATTAGATGACATTGCCACTTCATGTAGTTTGACCTTTGCCCTTCATTTAGGAAAACTGTCATCTTGTCCTTTGAATCCACGTTCTGACAGTCAGCATCAGGTGCCACCACTCTGGGAGAGCGCCTCTGGCTGACCATCTGAGGACATTTCAGATGTGGGCAGCCCGTCCGGCTCACGTGGCTAACAGGACACAGACTCACTTAGCTTAGCTGGTAGATCCAGGACAGGAGGGAGCGGCCAGGATCACTGCCCCTGGGGAGCCTTCAGGGAGGGTCCTGACTGTGGTAAAGGAGGTATTTCTTTTCCTCCCGTGACATCTCATTTGTAAGGGAACAAGATGAGGTAGGTGTGTGTGAAATTGCAGAGCTCAGGCAATCCTAGCTCTGCAAAGGATGAACTACTTTGGGAGCCCTGAGAACCGCAGAACAGCTTCCTGGAGCAGAATTGAGATCAAGAACATCCTCACTGACCCCTCTGACCCAGGCACACAGTCTGGGTATTTCCCAGGGGCCCCTGGGAAGGCCTCCCATTGGCCCACAGATTCTCTCCTTCCCTGCCCCTCCCCTAAGAATGTAACTTTCATTTTCCCTCTGCTCCTCCGGATCCTCTCTGCGGCTGGCCCTCCGGCCTCTGGTTTGGAGAGGGAATGGAGAGTGAACCCCTCACCCTGAACTCCAAAACAAGTGAATAGGCCTTTTCCCCGGGATACTGGGGGTGAGTTTCTTCTGCTCTCTGTGCGGTGCCTGGGCGGCGGTAGCTGCCAAGAACTGCGTTTTCCGTTGTTTCCGACACTGGGGTCAGAAACGCACCTCCTTCCACCCCAGCCACCAGAGCCAGGGACCCAAGGGGTGCCCCTCTGAGGGCTGCTGGCTGGGGCTGGGCCGTGGTGGCAGAGGCCACTCCAGTGACTCAGGATGGTGGGGCAGGGGTGATGGTGCCGAGAGGGGTCTGGGGCCCTGGCCCTCCTCAGTCAGCTCAGGTTGAGCAGCTGCAGGGGGTGGGGCACACCCAGGAGCTCTGACCGGTTAGAGGGAGATTCAGCCCTGTGCCAGCTGCAAGGTAGGGGGCGGAGCACCGATGTCGCCCCACCCTCAAGTTTCTGCTTCAAGTGAAAGTCCAGCAGGCTAACACTTCTGCAGGAGATAAATCTCCACACCTGCTCTAAGTAGGCGTTTTTCAAACTTCTGCTGTTGCACTGGGTCCTGGGGCAAGTCCTGTAAGTCCTGTGTGGGAGCCCTTTAAGAGAGGAATCTCCTGTTCCCTACACCACTAATGTTTTCCTGGGCAGAGCCTTGTTGTTTTTTGTACATTTTTGTGGGCTCTGCTCTCTTGCACAGCTCCCCAGAGTTAGGGAGTCTGATGGGGGGCACAAACCCAGAGGTCCTCCAGGATAGGGTAGGTATTTGTGAAATCCCTCCAGCGCAGCTTCTACTCATGTTCCCATATGTATCTCGCTGCTGCTGTGGAGCCCTGGGGTCACTGCTTAGGTGGTGGTGGGGTGACCTCCATGTGTGAGGACTCGATTTCCACTGCACTGTTCTCTTCTGAGTCTTGTGGCAGCAGCTGCTCTGACCTTAGCTCCTGGTCATCCCCCTGTGAAAATCAATTTCGCAGCCCCAAGGCAGAATACATGCTTTTCTCCTCCTTCCGTAGGTTCTTCGTGGGTCTCAGGATTGGTTGGATGGATGAGAAATCATTGTAGGTTACTACCCATGTTTGGATCATGCTGTGTCATAAAACAGTGGTAATATCATTTAGTTTCTACCCCTGTTTTATGACACCAGCATGATTCAAACATAGATATAATTTAGTATCTACCCCTGATACACTGTGTATTTTTGCTTGCTGTTCATCAGAGCTTGAACTGGACCGCAGTTTCTGCATCCAGGGGCTAACTGCATATGCCCTCTGGGCTGTTTTCATTATATGGACAAGTATCTGGAATACACTTCTTCTCCTTCAGCATCATTTCTTATCAATTTCCCTTCAGGCAAGAACATGGCACCAGTGCACAGTGTTAGTGGGTCTAAATCCATCCCTATGCAGCCTTTGCAACTTTTGCCTTTCAAGCACCTAGCAATGGGAAAACTTATTATCTCATACTTCAGATCTTTCTTTTATCATCAAACTTTGGCAACAATCAAGGCATGAATATCTAATGAGATCTCTTTTTTTCTTTTCTTTTCTTTGTTTATTGCTTCATTGTCCTGCTTACCTGGAACTTCTTCAAGAATTCCTGAGCCTGGACTGTGGCCACAGGGCTATACTGAGTCCAGGTGGGAGAATGAGTATCACTGTGTCACCACTCTGTGATACCCTCTCTGACTGATCACCATCATCACCTTCAATTTGGATGTTCATTCTGTTTCATTTGACCTGATAAGATATAAACTCCCAGGGTAAATTAGCTTAGCTAAGGATACAGTTCAGGAGACCAGCATGCTGATCTTGGCTGCCTTAGGTGAGTTCTTAGTGATGGTCTTCATAGTGCTATAGAAGGTAGTTTATTCCTGTTATCTCAGCCTCTTAAAAAGCCAGACTTAGTGCCCGGCCAGTGTGACTCAGTGGTTGAGCATTGACCCATGCATCAAGAGGCTGCCAGTTTGATTCCTATGCCCATGTGTGGGCCAAATCTGCAGTGGGGGACATGTAGGAGGCAGCCAATTGATGTTCTCTCTCATCTATGTTTCTCTCTCTCTCTCTCTCTCTCCCTTCCCCTCTCTCTCTCAAATCAGTGAAGTAAAAAAAAAAACACACAAAAAAAACAGACTTAGTGGATGTGTGTGAAATCACCATAAGTTATAGATGCCCAGAGTTACAGAGCGCTAATTATCCAGTGAAAGCCCATAGCATGGTGCCCAAGGGCCTAAAAGGGACACAGTTGGTTATAAAAGTCACATTCTCCTTACAAAAAATGAAGTCTAAGCTTATTAACTGTCATTTGAGGTCTATATGAAATCCTCCTACTCTTTCCACATCAGGCTAATTTTGCTATCAGCAATATGGTCTTGAAGGCAGCTGACCTTCCACTTTATCGTAGCCTCATGAATTTTCCAGAAAACAAAAACAAAACCCAACGTATTAGAAGAGTAAGCCAATATTACCTTTAGGGGAAGACAGAGCCAGGCCTATTGAACCGTTGTTCTCAGGTGTATAATAGAACCGCCAGTCCTTTCCTCTTACCTCATCCAGTGTCTCTCTCTCATCATCTGCTCTCCATTTTCTTCATCTCCTTGTCCTGGAAGCTATCATCATCTCTCCCCTGGGCAACTGTGCACTCATCCTATTCATCTTCTCAATTCCCCACTGGATCCATCTAACATTCCACATTTCAACACTGGCAGTGTGTTTTGCTCTTGAGAAAGTGTCCCTAAATGTTACATAACTGAGGAAGTGCCATGTGTCATGGTCACTGCAGGCTTGTGTGATACCAAAGGCCTAGCAGTTTTCTCACACCAGCCACACTGGCAATTCCAAACTCAGACAAGGGCGTGCATCTTCCATGAACAAGTAATTTTCTCTAGCTGATAACAATTTTTTTATATCTTTGCTATGCCATATTTACTTCATCTTCAGCTTTCAGTTCAACCCTTATGTTTTCAAGTTGGAATTACTGCACCATCGTTTATCTGCACCCATTGTTTGATATCCCAATTGCATGCACAGCTCTCTAGTAGCACTTTTCACATCCGCTTGTTTGTATATATATGGCTGATGATTTATTTTTTTTTAATTTGTCTTTATTGTTGAAAGTATTACATATGTCCCTCTATCCCCCCCCCCCCCAATGACACCTACCTCCCAACTCCCACCCCACACACCACCTTCACCAATCCATTGGTTATGCATATGCGCATATCAGTTCTTTGGTCTATTTCTTCTCTTACCCCTACCCCCTTCCCTCTGAGGTTTGTCAGTATGTTCCCTACTTCCATGACTATGAATCTATTGTGTTTGTCAGCTTATTTCGTTCATTATAGTCCACAAATAACGTGATTCTTGTCTTTCTCTGACTGGCTTATTTTGCTTAGCATAATACTCCCCAGATCCCTCCATGTCATCTCAAAGGGTAAGAGGTCTTTCTTTCTTACAGCTGCATAGTATTCCATTGTGTAAATGTACCACAACTTTTTTATCCACTGATCTACTGACAGACACTTGGGCTGTTTCCAGATTTTAGCTATTGTTAATAGTGCTACTATGAACCTAGGGGTGCAGAAATTCTTTCTGATTGCTGTTTCAGGCTTCTTAGGACATATTCTCAGAAGTGGGATCACTGGGTAAAATAGCAGATCCATTTTTAATTTTTTGAGGAAACACCATATTGTTTTCCATAGTGGCTGCACCAGTCTGCATTCCCACCAGCAGTGTACTAGAGTCCCCTTTTCTCCACTTCCTTGCCAGCACTTGTTGTTTGATGATGTGTTGATAGCAGCCATTCTTGTAACTGTGAGGTCATAACTCATAGTCATTTTAATTTGCATCTTTCTAATGATTAGTAATGTTGAGCCTTTTTTCACATCTCTTGGCTATTTGTATGTTCTGTTTGGAGAGGTGTCTATTCAGGTCCTCTGCCTACTTTTTAATGGATTGTTTATCTTCCCTTTGTTGAGTTGTATGATTACTCTATATTTTTTGGAAATTAACCCCTTATTTGATGTATCATTGGCAATTATGTTCTCCCATACAGTGGGTTCTCTTTGCATCCCCTTTTTTTAAACCTATTTTCTTTTTTAAATCCTCACCTGAAGATATTTTTTCCATCTTACATCAATTGGTTGCCTCCCACATGCCACAGTCAGGGTGGAGATCGAACCTGCAACCCAGGTATATGCCCTTGAATGGAAATTGAACCCGCAACCTTTTGGTATGCAGGCCAACACTCTAATTACTGAGTCACGCCAGTCAGGGCATCCCTTTTCATCTTGATGCTGGTTTCTTTTGCTGTGCAGAAACTTTTTAGTTTGATGTAGTTCATTTATTAATTGTTTTTCTTTGTTTCTCTTGCCCTAGGCAATGCATCAGTGAAAATTCTGCTTCGTGTGATGTCTACAGTTTTACTGCCTGCATTTTCTTCTAGGATTTTTGTGGTTTCATGACTTATATTTAAGTCTTCTATCCATTTTGAGTTTATTCTTGTGTATGGTGTAAGTTGGTGGTTGAGTTTCATTTTTTGCGTGTAGCTGTCCAATTTTCCCAGCACCATGTATTGAAGACACTGTCTTTACCTCATTGTATGCTCTTGCATCCTTTGTCAAATATTAATTAAGTATAATGTCTTCGGTCAATTTTTGCATGCTCTGTTCTGTTCCATTGATCTATATGACTGTTTTTATTGCCAATACCAGGCTGTTTTGATTACAGTGGTTTGTAGTATAACCTGATATCCAGAATGGTGATCTCTCCAACGTTGTTCTTCTTTTTCAAGATTGCTGTGGCTATTTTTGATTCCATATACACTTTTGTTGTATTTGTTCTAGCTCTGTGAAGTATGCTGTTGGTCTTTTAATAGGGATTCATTTAATCTCTAGATTGCTTGGTAGTATGGACATTTTAATTATGTTGGTTCTTCCAGTCTATGAACATGGTATATACTTCCATTGTTTTTTGTTCATTTTTATTTGTTTCCAGGAAGTTTATTTTTTCCTTGATCTCTTTGGTAACCCATTCATGTTTTAATAGCATGCTATTTAGCTTCCATGTGTTTGAATGATTTTGAGTGTTTTTATTGTAATGGATTTCTATTTTCGTGCCACTGTGATGCAAAAACATGCTTGATATGATTTCAGTCTTCTTGAACTAGTAAAGACTTACTTTGTGTCCTAAAATGTGGTCTATCTTTGAGAATGTCTCATGTGCACTTGAGAAGAAGCTTTAGGGTGAAATGTTCTATAATTATCAACTAAATCCATCTGATCTAGTGTGACCTTTAGGGTTTCTGTTTTCTTGTTGATACTTTGGCTAGAAGATCTATCCAGTGATGTCAGTGGGGTGTGAAAGTCCCCTACTTTGATTGTATTGTCAATCTCTCACTTAAAGTCTTCCAGCAGTCTTTTAATATTTTGGTGCTCCTCTATCAGGTGCATATATGTTTACCAGGGTTATATCCTCCTTTTGGATCGATCTTTTAAATATTATGTAGTGCCTGTCTTTGTCTCTTGCTATGGCCTTCATTTTGAAGTATATTTTATCAGATATTAGTATAGCTACACCATCTGTTTTTCATTTTCATTTGCTTGGAAAATTTTTTCCCATCCCTTCATTTTCATCCTGTGTGAATATTTTGTTCTGTGGTGGGTCTCTTGTAGACAGTATATATATGGGTCATGCTTTCTTTTCTTTTTTCTTTTTCTTTTTTTTGGTATGTGCCCCTAGCGGGAACCAAACCCGGTACTCTCTGGTCTGCAGGCCGACGCTCCAACCGTTGAGCCAAACTGGCCAGGACTATGGGTCATGCTTTCTTATCCAACCAGCTACCCTATGTCTTTTGATAGAGCATTTAAGCCATTTATATTTAAAGTTATTATTGATAGTTACTTATTTGTAGCCATTTTTTTATTTATATATATGGCTGATGATTTAATTTACTGCATTTATATTTAAAGTTATTATTGATAGTTACTTATTTGTAGCCATTTTTTTATTTATATATATGGCTGATGATTTAATTTACTGCATTTATATTTAAAGTTATTATTGATAGTTACTTATTTGTAGCTATTTTTTTATTTATATATATGGCTGATGATTTAATTTACTGTTACTTTCCAGCTGAATGTCAAGGTCATAGTGGTTTAAGCTTTCCATTTATAATCATTTTTGTGTTTATGGGTACTAGTTAATTTGATAGCATGTAATTCATAGTGATTAAAATTTAGTGAAATGGTCTTGCCTAATATTTTGAGATTTTTTTTTTGCAAGACTGATATCCATTTCATCTGTGTTTCTATTACTTCAGGTATGTGACTTGTGTGATTCTATGTGTTTGTTTATGCTATCACCCTCCCAATCATCAACATACATACACAGCTTTAGGCTCTCATCAATGTCCTTGGCATATTTCCAGGCAAAAGTGACATTTTACCATTTATCAACACAAGATTCCACAGAACCTCCTAAGTTTACTATTTTGTGTTTGATTAACTTAGTAATATAGGAACGTACCTCTAAAGGGGGACCCTGAGTGCATTAGGCTTATCGCAACTGTGTGCTGAAGAAAATGATCTTTGTAAGTGACTCACTAACTTGATGTACACTTCTGATCAAAGGTTTGCTCTTGCCATTTACGCAAACATTGTCACATATAATGCCATGATAATAAGAGAAATCATTTCAAACATACACCAACTCATGGCAATAGTTACACTGTAAATAAGCAAATCAGAGCAGGTCTTCCTGATAAAGGAACACATAAGGAGGATTAGAGTGAGTCCTACTGATACAAGGGACAGCACTGCATATGAGACCCATATGTGGTTTGGTACTTTTATCATTGAGGATGTGTTTGGCATAGGAAAGAAGAAGCCAGAGAGATGGTAGGTCACACAAACATCTTTTATTGGTAGAAAAGGCCTCAGGTCCTCAATTTGTTCAGTAAACATAAAGGACAATAACAGCCATTGCACAGAAAAAAATGAAATTTTTCATGTCAGATTAACGAAAAGTATTTTAAATTGTTATAAGAAGTTCTTTTTACCAAGTCCCTTACTTCTTTCCTTGTCTCTCTACCTTTTGTTTTTTGTCCTTCTATATTTGTTCTTGCCCCATCCTTGATTTCTACACAATTGCTGACATTCCTACTGTTTTAACTCTGCTTCCTTTTAACCTTTCCAAACAGGCAGAGATTGGTGAGCAAGAGAAGCCTCAGATCAGAACAGGTAGGAACAGGGGAGCAGCTGCAATGGCTTCAGGAGTCCTGGAGAACATAGAGGAGGAGGTGACCTGCCCCATTTGCCTGGAGCTCCTAAAAGAACCCCTGAGCCTGGACTGTGGACACAGCTTCTGTCAAAACTGCATCACTGCCAACAACAAGGAGTCCATGATGGGCCAGGAAGGAGAGAGCCACTGCCCAGTGTGCAGGCTAAGTTACCAGCCTGGGAACCTGCGGCCTAATCGGCATTTGGCCAATATAGTGGAGACGCTTAGGAATGTCAAGTTGAGCCCAAAGAAGGAGCAAAAGATAAATCTCTGCGTGCGCCATGGAGAGAAACTCTTGCTGTTCTGTAAGGAGGATGGGAAATTCATTTGCTGGCTTTGTGAGCGGTCTCAAGAGCACCGTGGTCACCACACATTCCTCATGGAGGAGGTTGCTCAGGAGTACAAGGTAACAGACCAGGATGCAGGAAAGACAGGGCAGAAAATAGTGCTTGATGAAAAATCCCAACTTTGCTTTTAACTCTAATTATCTTGCCACCATAAACATGAACCCTGTGATCATGTTTCTTCCAATACTCACCTTCTAAGGCCTGAAGGACATTTCTGTGCATTCCACGCAAATGATGAGCAGACTCCTCTAAACCAGAAGTAGATATTTTTAGACCTTGTGTTAATAGATGGAGGTTCTATGCCCAAGCATAGCTGTCATTTTTCCTTTGGACAGGAGGGGTAACAGGGCAGCTAGGTGTATTGAGACCTAAGTTTTTTTCCTTGCTACAGAATCAAGTGTTTTATTCTAGGGCAAAGAGAACCAGTCCTCTCTTGACACGGTGATCATGACTTCTATCATTGGAGTCTTAAAGAACACATTTACTACATCAGGTTTTCCTCAAATCACAGATTCTAACTGTTATTTCACAGTCTCTGTAAACTTTAGTCTCTTTAGAAGTCAGCCAGATTTCCTCCCCATTTATCCTCTCTTATGAGGAGAGAGCCCATAGCTTAACCCTGGTGTGATCCCTCTGTCACAGGAGAAGCTCCAGGCAGCTCTGAAAAGGCTAAGGGCAGAGCAGTGGAAAGCTGACAAGTGGGGAGCTGACATCAAAGAAGAGAGAACTTCTTGGAAGGTAGGAGACTCGGAGGGAGTTCAACAAGAATCTGGGCAGGACCTTGGTTGTTAGCCCTTCTTATTTCCTGAATGTTGATATATCCAGATTTATTAGACATTCTTTATCCTTTCCCTGGTAGGGGTTAGGCTGGATATGAACATGTTATACATAAAACCCACAGATTTTAGTTGGCTAGTTATTCTCAGAGAGAGACTGGTGAAGATGGCTAGTGAATTTTGTATTCATTTCCGTCATTATTTTGAGCCTTACACTCTTCCAGGGGAAGACAAAGGCTAATGGCTCATGGCTTTGGCTCTGATGTTCAACCATAGGCAGAAGGTGAGGTTGTGGGGGTCAGGAGTAATGCATGACTGCCTTGAGCAATCTGTGAAAGCTGAGCCACACCCAGGTGTCCATTTTCGTTTAGGGTTGGCCTCAGTAATGCAGACTTGAGGCCATTATTTTAGACGGTTTTGAAGAGGTAATGATAGGAAAAATCAGCCTCCCCCAAAATTGTTCCCCTGCTTTTCATCTCCCTTCCTTCTGAGAACTTCCAAATCAAATACTTCAATTTGTGGCTCCCAGCCTCTGCCTGGTGCCTGAGTCCCTCTCTTTCTTTGTCATTCCTGAAGGATCAAATAGAAAAGGAGAGCCAATGTGTTCAGGATTATTTTGAAAAACTGACAGGAATCCTGGAGAGTGAGAAGCAGAAGGAGCTGCAAAGGCTGAAGAAGGAGGAAGGAAATATTCTGAATTACCTGGCTCATGCTGAGAGTGATCTGGTCCAACAGAGTCAGGTGTTGAAAGATCTCATCTCGGATCTGGAGCATCGGCTGCAGGGGTTACCAGTAGAGATGCTACAGGTAAGACTTGGGAGTAAGCCCCCACATTTGAACTTGAGAAAAATGAAGATTAAGTTTCCTCCTCTGCTGTGTGGCTGTGCTGTTTCTAGTAGTGACACTGAGGTTCCTTTGGTCTTACAGCAACCCTTCTCTGCATCTGTTTCAGAGATTATAGGAATCATTGAATCTATGAATAACAAGGGGGGGAATACCCTCATTTTTATTAATGTATCAATTAAAGAGCTAAAGTGACTGTGGAGAGTAGATCCACTGTGTCAAACTCTATTCAGTAGACTCCTGTATCTGTGATATAGCCTAGACCTTTTTTCAGATACCTCTCAGTGATCCAAGAGGTTTTCATTTTTCTTCATAGAATAAGTTGAAATTTTTATCCTCTTTCTTAATAAACAATTGTTCTCCGTATAAACAATTGAGAAGGATTGGTATTATTTATTCTTTAATTATTTGATTCTCCAGTGAAACCATTTCACTCTGGTTGTTGCTTTTTGGAAAGGTTTAAATATTTTGTTTTTCACTTGTATTAGATTTTCTTAGGATTTTTTACGTTTCTGGAGTCAGTTTCTTTTTGTTGTTGTTTGTTTGTTGTTTTTTGTTGTTTGTTTGTTTTTCTTTTTTAAAGTGGTCGCCACCCACACAACCCCAACCTGGGCCGAGGACAAACTGCAACCAAGATACGTGCCCTTAGTGGGAACGGAACCCAAGACCCTCTAGTCCGTGGGCTGGCGCTCTAACTGCTGAGCCAAACTGGCCAGAGCTGGAGTCAGTTTTTGATAATATACATCTTTGTAGAAATTTGTTCATTCTAAGTCGTCAGATTTGTAACAGGAAGTTAATCATATAATCCTTTAGTATCTCTTTAATTTCTATATTACTCATAGTAATCTCCCCTCTTTAATTCTTGATTTTGGTGATTTGCTTTTTTTCTGGGCAACTATTTATGTTTGGTTAATTTTATTGATGTGTTTCAAGAATAAACTTTGTTTTAGTTATTTATTTATTTAATTCTTTTATATCATAGATTTCTGCTCTCACTTATATTGTTTCCTTTGTGTGTGTGTGTATAAATGCACATGTGTACTTGAATGTGTTTATGTGTTTGTGTGTGTCTGTGTGTATTGTGTTTAACTTGTTCTTTTTCTGGTTTCTTTTTTTTTTTTTATCCTCACCGAGGACATTTTTTGCATTTATCTTCAGATAGAGTGGGAGGGAGAGAGGGGGGAAGAGAGAGAGAGAGAGAGAGAGAGAGAGAGATCGATGTGAGAGAGACACATTGATTGCTTGCCACCCACATGACCCCAACTGGGGCCGGGGACAAACCACAACCGAGGTACATGCCCTTAACAGGAACCAAACCCGGGACTCTCTGGTCCGTGGGTCGACGCTCTAACCGCTAAACCAAACTGGCCAGGGCTCTGGTTTCTTAAAGTGGGAATGTTGACTACTGATTTGATACAATAGTTTTTAATGATATAAATGCATTGTTTTAGCTATATTCCATACTTTTAGATTATTTACTATTTTGATTCAATTCAACTTATTTTCCAACTTTCTTTATCTTTTTCTTTTTTTAATCCTCACCCGAGGACACCTTTGCATTCATCTCCAGATAGATAGATGATAGATAGATAGATAGATAGATAGATAGATAGATAGATAGATAGATAGAGGGAGGGGAGGGAGGAAGAGAGAGAGAAAGAGAGAGAGAGAGAGAGAGAGAAACATCAATGTGAGAGAGACACATCGGCTGGCCGCCACCCACCCAACGCCAACTGGAGCCGAGGACAAACTGCAACTGAGGTACGTGCCCCCAGCAGGAACCAAACCCAGATCCCTCAGATTCACCCTAACCGCTGAGCCAAACTGGCCAGGGCTTTCTTTGTTATCTTATCTTAACCTTTGAAATACTTCAAACTGTGTTGTTTAATTCACTAATACTTGGTGAATTTTTACTTTTCTTTTGCTGTGTATTTTAAATTTAATTCCTTTCTAATCAGAAAACATATTTTTTTTTATTATTTCAATCTTTTAACTATATTGACACTTGCTTTATGGCCTAAAATATTGTGTCCAAATTTTTTATATGAATTTGAAAAGAAAGTGTTGTGCATTCATTGGGTGAAAGGGTTTATAGATGCCAGTTAATCAAGCTGGTTCATAATGTTAGTCATCTCTTATACATCATAAAGATTTTCTTATTTATATTATTATTTTTTTTCTTACATTTCTTTAACATTTCTTATAATACTGTTTTGGTGGTGATGAATTCCTTCAACTTTTTTTTTTTTTTTTTTTAACCTGGGAACCTCTTTATGACGCCTATTTTAAATCATAGCTTTGCTGGACAGAGTATTCTAGGTTATAGGTCATTGATAGTCATCACTTTAGATATTTCATGACAATCCCTTCTGGCCTACAAAGTTTCTGTTGAGAAATTAGGCGATAATCTTATGGATGCCCCTTATAAATAACTAGCTGCTTTTCTCTTGCTGCTTTTAACATTCTCTCTTTGTATTCTTCATTACTCACTGACTCTTTTTTATGTTTTCTAGCTCCTTTTTTAGGCTTCCTGTCTCTTTGTTGAAGTTCTCAGTGAGATCATTTATTATTTCCCTAAGTTAATTGAGCATCCTTATGAGCAGTGTTTAGAATTTGTCAGCTGGTAAATTGCTTGCGTCCATTTTGTTTAGTTATTTTTCTGAAATATTTTTCCTGATCTTTCATTTGGGACATGTTTCTTTGTCTCCTCATTTTGGCTGCCTTCCTAAGTTTATTTCTATGTATTTGGTATATCTGCCACATCTCCCAGTCTTGACAGAGTGGCCTTTTATAGGAGGTGTCCCTTGAGGCTCAGTGGTGCAGTTTTGGTGTTCATCTGAACCAAATTTTCCAGGGGTATAGACTGTTTGGGTTGTCTGTGCTCTCTTGTAGTTGAACCTTTATTGCTGTTGGAACATTGGTGGGTAGGATAGCCCTCAGACTGAGTGGCTATCCCATTTCTTAACCTTCACACAAGGGTGTGTTACCAGCCAGTTTTGTCTCTGCCCTCCTTCCAGTCTCAAGGTGGCTTCTTCTCTATATCCTCAGTTACAGAAGTTCTCTTCAGTTTGTCATCATGTGGTTCTCAAGGGTGGTTATTCTACAATATGGTTATAATTTTGAAGTGGTTCTGGGAGGAAACAAGCACAGCATTTACCTAGTCTACAATTTTGTCCAAGATTCTCTTTTTTCCTTTCACATATCTATGTCTTTGAATCCAAAATATGTCACTTGTAGATAGCAATAATTGAAATTGTTTTTTATCTAGTCCCACAATTTCTGTCTTTGAATTGGTGGATTAAGACAATAACATTTAATACAATTTTCAGTGTAGCTCTATTTAATTTATATTGTGTTATCACCTTCTTTATTTTACCTGTCATTACAGTTGTTCTGTATCTCATTGATTAGCTTCTTTGGAGTTAAAGAGATATTTCTAGTATAAAATTTTGTTTAACTATATTTTTAAATTTTTGTGTTGGTGGCTCGTCAAATTACAATATGTATCTTATTTTATTATGATCTGTTACAGATTAATACTAAATTCATTCCAGTAATATATGGATACTTGCCTCCAACATAGTTTTATATTATTTCAGGAACAACACAGTGATACTTTAAAACATTTTTTTTCCTTCATTGATTTTACAGGGAAGAGGAAGTGAGAGAGAGAGAGAGAGAAACATCGATGAGAGAGAACATTGATTGGCACTTACTGCATACCCCCACTGGGGATTGGGCCCACAACCTGGGCATAAGCCCTGACCGAGAATTGAACCAGTGACCTCTTGGTGCATAGGTTGATGCTCAACCACTTAGCCACACTGGTTAGGCCACAGTGATACTTTTAATATGGGCACTTAATCCATGCAGACTTTGGAATATTTTATATTAGTGGAAGACAACTTACCTTCTTTGGGGGCGATTTATATGAGGAGATACATATTTTTTCTATGAACTGAGGATAAAGTCAATATAGAGGGCATGCATAGAATTTGGAGAATGACATAGACCAGATCCTGATGGCAGTGTTTGAGCTTCAGAATTAAGCTTTGATTAGTGTTACAACTATCCCCCAAATTCCTTTTCTGTACTTCATCTACTTTTCTTTCTTTCTTTATTTTTATTTTTTTGTCATATACAACAAGGCCCAAAGACAGAGAGCAAAACAATTTTTTGTTTGTTTGTTTGTGTGGACCCAGCGGTTGCCTTGTTTTTGGGGGTCATGAAATAAAGGAGCCCAAATATATTTGTGAATATCTGTTAAAAAAAATAATCCTGTGATGATAATGAAGTTCAGAAGACCAAAAACAGTTCTTTATGGACTAAACTGTCTTGTTAGAGACTAAAATGCAGTAAATATTGTAGTGTTACAACAGCGACTGAGTGGATATTGGTAAAAAGAACAAAGGTGTGTGAAAGAGGAGGTATTTGTTTGCTGAATAGTAAGTTACATAGGAAACATCCTAAGTTACTGGTTCCTGTGGCTTCTTATTTTAAATATGTTTTTATTGATTTTTGAGACAGCGAGGAAGGGAGGGAATGATAGAAACATCAATGTGAGAGAGAAATGTGGATCAGCTGCCTCCTGAATGCCCCCTGTTGGGTATGTGCAGCCCAGGTTTGTGCCTTGACTGGGAATTGGACCGGGACCTCTCAGTCCATGGGTCAAAACTCAATCCACTGAGCCACACCGGCTGGGCCCTGTAGCTTCTTTAATAGAGATTATATTCACCTGCATTTTGGAGACAAAATTGAATAAAAATAAAGACTTGTAAATAAATTACAGAAATGCACATGCTGAATTTAAGGATGTAAATAAGATCAGTTGTAGATAGTTGGTGAAACAAGAAAAGAGATTTGAGAAAATATCATGGGCCTCATGCTTTTCTCATAAATATGTTTCATCTCCAGGTACTGGAAGCTCAGGCTGTGCTTCTACCAGGGTCAAAGTTGTTTCTATATTTCAGGAAAACTGACAGCTTCACATGAGCCTTCTGAAATGATTGACCTGGGTCTTGTCTTTACTATTTGCTCTCACATTAAAACCATCTCTATTCCCACCAGTTGAAGGGCTTTGTGGGGATGTGAAGCATTGTAAGTGAGGAGAACTTACTCGTGACTCGTGTTTTCTCTTTCCTCCCTAGGATGTGAATAGCATCATGGAAAGGTATGTGTGGAAGACGAGAGATGGTCTTTTGTGCGGTAAAAAGAGGTTTAAATATTTTTTTATTTTTTTATCCTCACCCAAGGACATTTCTGCATTTATCTTCAGATAGAGCGGAGAGAGAGAGGGAGGAAGAGAGAGAGAGACAAACATCAATGTGAGAGAGACACATCGAGTGGCTTCCACCCACACAACCCCAACCAGAGCTGGGGACAAACTGCAACCAAGGTACATGCCCTTACTGGGAACCGAACCCAGGACTCTCTGGTCCACAGGACAATGCTCTAACCACTGAGCAAAACAGGCCAGGGCAAGAGGTTTAAATCTTTTAATGTTATCTGGTGGTTAATGAGAATAAAATACTGTTCAAGGCAGAAAAATTAAGATGTAGTTTTATCTTAAATTTCTATTTACCTCCCATCGTTTGAGTGTTCTATAAATATTGAGAATGAACCAGATTCTGTGGTAGGGGATTTATTTGGAAAAAAGTTTCAGAATTTGGGTTAGTAGCAGTTAAGGATAAGATATTGATGTATCAGACCTATGTGACTTCATAAATTTTATTCACTCAGCATGCCTGTATTTAACTTAGATTTCTGCCTTTCATTGGTGATTTATTGATCATGGGAATGTTATGTATTCTTTGCCTCATAAGCACCCAGAATTTGAGACAACTCTTTTATATTTAAGGTTCTACTCTGGCAGTAGAAGAGACAAGGTCTTTCTTTATGGTTCTCTTAATTTTTCAAAAACAGACTTGAATATCAAGGATTATCTTGACCCTTCTGCAAACAACTGATCCATCTTGGTCACATACTTTTGAAGCCAGAATGGAAGGGCATCATCTTTGTGTCTAAATTTGCTCACCTACTTGGCTACATCAGTCTCTTCCAAGCACATGACATTCTGACCACTATTAGTATAGTGTTTATAATGTCTTGTTTTCCAAGTGTTATATTTTTTCCCCAGAGACTAAATCTCGGATATTGTTCTGGGTGCCTCGCTTACCGGGGAGTAGAATTTAAAGCTCTTGGCCTTACCCAGACAACATTACCCCACTTGATATACCTCAAACCACACAGAAGCCAGGTTCTGCAACCTCACTTTCTTGTCATATCCCTGGATATTTACATCCATGTCATGACTTTTCCTTGTATTAATGTGTTTCAAGTTACTAAATTTGGCATGGTAAAGAAATCCACTCGGGTATATAATTTCATATGATTTTTAGGATTTTGAGAAGGAGAAGATAGTTATCATTTAGAAAGGAGTGAACTGTATTTCTGAGTGGTCAATGCTTTCCCAAGCTCAAATAGCAGTCTACTGGGAAAGTGGATTAAGCACATTTTATCTGGCTCCGAGGTGAAGGGTCCATGGAAGGGGACTCAAGTGCTCACTGGGATGAATAGGTAAAAGTTCATGGTTTTGGAGAGACAAAAAGTCAGAGGCATGGGGATCTTTTTTTTTTTTTTGTCATCCTTAGGAGTAAAACCTTCACTCTGATGAAGCCAAAAAATGTCTCCAAGAAACAAAGGAGAGTGTTCCAAGCTCCCGACCTGAAAGGGATGCTGCAAGTACTTAACGGTGAGGAATGCCAGAGCAAGTGGGTGGGCTTGAGATTCTTGTTATGTGTGGGTTGAACAGGGAGGAGGGTTCAGTTTCTGGGTGTGGACAGAGGAGACAAAGGATGATGGATGTCTCGTGCTGATGACACGGGCATATTCAATGGGGAGTGGCCAGCTGTCTTGTTCAGCTCGCATTCTTCTGTGTACTGCCTCACATAGACCCCAGTCTTTCCCTGCTTTGGAGAGAAAATAGATTTTAATGTGGACTTCTTTGCCTATATTTAATATTATGGATTTTTGTCATTTCAGAATTGACAGATGCGCAACGCTACTGGGGTAAGGAGAAATCACAGTATTATGAAGATACCCTGTCCTCATCTTTCAGAATTTTGCATTTTCTGCTAGGTCTCATGTGTTCAGACCCATGTTTCCACCCCAGTATACACATACATATTATACTCCTGCAGCATTTTACTGCTCCTCAAGAACCAAACCAAGTTCTTCCCAGTTTCACACTCATTTCATTCTCAAGATCTCTTACAATGTCACAAATAAAGGTACATCCTATTCCTCAACCAACCCTGTATTTTTTCTACAGTTTACGTGACCCTGGATCCTCCCATGCATAAAACAAATGTTATCATCTCTGAGGATCAGAGACAAGTGAGACCTGTTTTTTCTTCCAGAACACTTTATTTGCATCACAGAGACCGTTATGAGGATTATGGTGTTCTGGGATCACCCCGTATTACATCAGGGAAACATTACTGGGACGTAGATGTGTCAGACAAATATGCCTGGGTTTTGGGGGTATATGGTGATAATTGCCCTGATTCTAATATGATGGGTTTTGTAAGACAAGGTAACAGTTATCAACATGTTTGCTCTCGATATCAACCTAAATATGGCTACTGGGTTATAGGGTTACAGAATCATTCTGAATATAAGGCTTTTGTGGATTCTGCCTCTTCCAATGCCTCAGCCTTAACCCTGTCCCTGACTGTTCCTCCCCATTGTGTTGGGGTTTTCGTAGACTACAATGCTGGCACTGTCTCATTTTTCAACATCTCTAACCATGGGTTTCTCATCTATAAATTCTCTTCCTGTTCCTTTCCTAAGAAAATATTTCCATATTTCAATCCTATGAAATGTGTTGCCCCCATGACACTGTGTTCTCCAAGGTCATAAACCTCTTGCACCCTCACCCACTTCTATGTAGTGCCTCGTGCCTTGGCTGCATCTAATGGACTGAGTTTATCTGTACCACTTTTACCATCTTTCCCTTGCTACCTTTTTTTATTCCTAATTGAACACCCTTAGATCACCAATAGGGTGTACAATGTGACTCATGTCATACTTTTTCCCAGTATCTTGTTTGAATTAGTAGGGAATCCTAATTCATCATTTTCTGTAATCATAAAGAAAATGACTATTGCCTCATTAAAAATAGAGACATGTATGGAGGTAGCATCTCTGCCAATTTTTACATCCTCCACCTTTGAGAAGATGAAGGAAAGCTTTTCAACAATGTTTGTGTATCACTTAAGACCTGTATACAAGTCAGTCACTACAGAGTGAGTCCTTAGGGGTGTGTCTCTTTCCGCATGATATTCCTTATTCATCAGGGAATGAAGGAGAAAATATTATAAGTAGTATCTTCTAACATTGTAAACTTTGTGTCCTCATTGTCTGAGTTCATGTCCAATCTCTCCAAATATGCACGGTGAACCTTGAATAAAATACCTTAATGCTGATTTTGTTTTATTTTTTTAACAATCCTGGTAATAAAACCACACCATTGTTAGGATCACTATGAAAAAAATATCATTAAGTGTATAACTTGTAACTGTCTCAACTGAATAAACGTTTTCTCTACTAATTTCTGAGAAATAGAAGCTGTGTCAATGTCTCATGAAGCAGGTTGTGTCTTCAGGGCACTAGGGGTTTTTTTACTGAAGTCTCATGTTTCAGAACCCAGATCCCTCTGAGCTGCTGTCTAGACCACTCCCGCTCTGCCAGTGATAGATAAGGGTGAGTGTGTGTGCATGTGTGTGTGTGTGACAGTGAGAATCATTTCAATTCTTGTGTTACTTACTGTGAGTCCTAATGAAATAAACTAAACTTTAGAGGATTCAGTTTCACATTTGTAAAAAATATGAAATATACTTAATGTATTATTGTGAAAATCAACACAATGTTTTCATTTCTTATACTTTTTAATTGAATTTTTAGAGGAAAGGAGAGAGAGCTAGAAACATCGATGTGAGAGAAACATTAATCAGCTGCCTCCTGCATGCCCCCTACTGGGGGCACTGGGACCTCCCATCCACACTCAGTCCACTGAGCCACATGGCCGGGCTAACAGAATGTTTTTATTTTTTAATTTATTTTGTATTTTATAATTTTTTAAAATATGTTTTTATTGATTTTTTTTTAGAGAGAGAGGAAGGGAGAAAGAGAAACATCAATGAGAGAAAGCTACATCCATCAGCACCCTACTGGGGATCGAGCCAGCAACCCAGGCATGTGCCCTGACAGGGAATCAAACTTACTTGCTGTGAATTACTAGCAATAATCCTCAGTGACTGACAAATCAACTCCAGGGACATCATTTTTCTTTGGTTACTGGAATGCCAGTCCTCCAATTTAGGATTAAGTCCCTAGTTACAAGGAAAAAAAAGACCTGAATTTTTAGATACAAAGTATTTTTTAGGTCCTTGGCACCACCAATGTCAAAAATACTCAAGCTCTGCATCTAATAAATACCCCCCACCCTCCAACACACAGTACATACATATTCACAGGCATACTTTTGCTTTCAGTTGCTTTTTCCTTATTGGCCTCACTCCTTCTAGTGGGCTGACAGACTATGGCAGTCTTCAGGATGGAAGATAAGCCTGTTCCTCCTGCCACCCCAGTGGGAAGGAGCAGGGTTGAATCTGCACTGGATGTTCATGCAGGCCTTGGTGGGACCCCATATCCAGTCTTCAGAAACAGTCGATTTATTGCTCTGAGTAAACTGTATAAGTAGATTTGCTGATGTAGATTGTATGTAAGTTTATTCCGCACACGGATGGACTCATGCAAAGGTTAACAAGGATATTCTGCACACAGATGCCTTGGAGTGCTGCTCAACTCTTAAGAACAATTCAGAGCATGTCCTGTACACAGGCTCCCTCCTCCTTGCCTGCAAACAAGAAGGACAAGTTGTTCTTAAGGACAGCAGCTAACCTTTGAATGGGGGTGATAAGAACCAGCTGGGGTGATACTTAGATTAATTATCTGGAAAGAAACTGGGACCACAGCAGCCTATCTACTTGGTTTATAAGTAAACTACTGCAGGACTTTGGGCTGCAGTCTTGTCTGTCTTTGTGTGTGTTTGTGTTTTTTGTTCACTTCGCAGACCCTCACCGCAACAGTAGATTTACTGGTTTTAGGGTCAATGTATTTTATGCCATTACAAACAGCCAGATTTTTTTTCAAGTGTCTAGTTTTCATTCTCACACTTGAGAAAGAACAGGATGATTGGGCATCTGGTGGTAAGTGCAGAGATATACTGTAGAGTGATTTGTGATATAATCTATATTTAATATACAAATGTTGATGACAATTGAAGGGAGGTGGAGAGCAGCACATGTGGAATGTTTTTCTGTGGAGTGCACAGGGACGTCTAGGATGTGTGCCCCCACAAATCACATGGTCATCATTTTACTGCAGCCTCCCTTTGAATCTGATCTAAGCCACATTCCATCTGGTGTTTTTTTTTTTTTTTTAGCCTCCACGAAAACCCTTTCTTTCAAAACTCAAACTACAACACCTAGTATGCATGTTTGAGTAGGTTGAGGTAGGGTCACTATGGGCTGAAAAGCCTTGGACCCATCTATAACTTGAAAACACCAGATATAATGAGGACTTAATGTCTTTGAACTTGTCTGTGAAGAGAGTATAAAAATGTTATCTGGAAAAAATTAGAAGCCCAGGATAGTGTTGGAGGGCAAGGGGAGTGGTGCGGGTGTCCTGGGACCTCCTCTGAGACATTAGATTTAAGGTGGAGAGACACCAGTAAGGAAATCGGAGGTTGTCAGGTAAAGGCAAGCATCAGTTAATAGGAAATATGAATGAACCTTACTCCTTCCATCACCCAAAGGCCATCTCCAGAGCTACCCATATTGCTGTGGTCCATATGCCAGCATACGATGTTCTGAGGCCCAGGGAATAAGCCACCTTTTCAGTTCTCTGTGTTCCCCTTAGTCCCCACATCTCCTGATGGAGAGAAGTTCTGCCACTTTGGGCATCTTCTTTTTAACTGTTTAGGACTGAAAACAACAGAGGACACAGGAATCTGTGTGCTTAGAGTGTGGTGGTGAAGGTAAACGACAGGACTGAGATATGTGTCTGAGGACATCTTAGCAACAAAACAAAATATGAGAAGAATTGTTCGTTAAAATTTGTCAAGGAGTTTACACAAATGCTAATAACACCAGAATTTGACTACGACCATAGCAATTATGTTCACAGCAACACCACCAATAGAAAAGAACCATGATTATCATCGACATGTTCAATGTAATTAAAATCATATCTATAGCAATAAGAGTATGTATATTTCAATGCCATTCCCATATAATATATGTAATATAATATGTACATAGGATTTTGTAATATCTGACACAATAAAGAATGCCATAAAGAAGGTCCCTTCCTGCCTTCGTAATTCTTACTGTTGTTGGGTTCAGCGCTGCATGAAGAAGGACACTCAATATAGTATTATCTTATGAGAAAGATGATAAAGCAAAAAACGCCAGCTCTCAGAATGTAATTCATGCAAAATTGGCATGCTTATCATTGCACTTTAAAGCACCACCAGTTTATTTGTTAGAAATAACTTCATTCACACCCTTGAAACTAAAACTGTCAACATGATTTAGCCATACGCCTATATAAATTTCACTCCTACCTCAGAGACATGTGAAATCAAGATTTCATAGGGCAAGGTTAGCGTACTCAACTGTGGGGAACAAGTAATACCAAACTATCTGTGCTTTAATTAGAAAATCATCAACATTTCAGTCACCCTCCCTGTCTCTTTAAGTTAATGTGTGAAAATTGCCCAGTCTGAGTCTTGTCTGTCAGGGATCCTTGTCTGGATCTTCGACCATCTTGTAGCTGCAGCTCGTGAAACATGTTCTCAGAAGAAAAGATTGATAACGGGATATGAAAACATGTACAGGAAACAGAAATGTTTCTCTTCTGATTTTGTAAATTAAACTTATTTGTAGTTTTTAAATTTTCATTATAGTACTATGTCATGCATAGGTAGTGCTTTCTTTTAAATTTATTTTCCAGCCCTGGCCAGTTTGGCTCAGCGGTTAGAGCGTCGGCCTGCGGTCCGGAGAGACCTGGGTTCGGTTCCCGCTAAGGGCACGTACTTCGGTTGCAAGTTTGTCCCCGGCCCTGGTTGGTCGTGCGGGTGGCAGCCACTCGATGTGTCTCTTCACGTCGCTGTTTCTCTCTCTCTCTCTGTTCCTCTCTCTCCCTCCCACTCTATCTGTACAAAAAATGGAAAAATATCCTCGGGTGAGGATAAAAAAATAAAATAAATAAATAAATAAATTTATTTTCCATTTTTAATTTTAATACATTTATCAGTTCTGCTTTTGATTGATGGTGTAAAAAGGACCAAACATTTCCCACTTGAGATAGGGTAGGGGACGGTTATGGAGGTGTGAGTGCCACCCAGGGAAAGACTCCACTAGAAGAGCACCACCTGTTAACCTCCATGCTCCTCCTGCCTCCTAGTTGCTGGTGCCATGTCAATGACACAGCTGTACCACACTGGGTCTGGAAGGCTTCCTCCTCTGGCCTGTCTAGAGGAGGAAGTACACTGCTGGTAGACCCCTAAGATTAACTGGTAGACCCCTAAGATTCAATGGTGTTGTAGAAATATTTTTTTTAAATTAATTAATTTATTTATTTTTATCATGGATATGTCTCCTTTTCCCCTCATTGATACCCTCCTCCCCTCTTCCCACCCTGTCCCTTGCTTTGTAGTCCATGTCCATTGGTCATGCATACATGAATATAAATTCTGTGGTTTATTTCTCCCCTCCACCCCCTCTTCTGGGGATTGTCAGTCTGTACCCGACTTCCACATCTCTGGGACTACCCTGTTCTTCAGACTGTTATGTTCATTATATTCCACAAATAAGTGAGATCATGTGATATTTGTCTTTCTCTGCTTGGATTGTTTCACTTAGGATAATACTGTCCAGATCTCTCATGTAGTCTCAAAGGATAAGAGATCTTTCTTTCTTACAGCTGCATAGTACTCCATTGTGTATATGTACCACTGCCTTTTTATCCATTCATTTACCGATGGACACTTGGGCTGTTTCCAGATCTTAACTATTGTAAATAGTACTGCTATGAACATGGGGGTGCATATATTCTTTCTGATTGGTGTTTTAGGCTTCTTAGGGTATATTCCTAGAAGTGGGATCACTGGGTCTAATGGAAGTTCAATTTTTTACTTTTTAGATAACAACATATTGTTTTCCATAGTGGCTGGACCACTCTGCATTCCCACCAGCAGTGAAATACAGTTCCCTTTTCTCCACACCCTTGCCAACACTTGTTTGATGACTTGTTGATGGTGGCCATTCTGACAGGTGTGAGGTGATACCTCATTTTTGTTTTAATTTTCATCACTTTGATGATTAGTGATATTGAGCATTTCTTCATGTCTTTTGGCCATTTGTATGTCCTGTTTGGAGAGGTGTCTGTTTAGTTCCTCTAACCATTCTTTTTAATTGGGTTCTTTGTCATCCCTTTGTTGAGATGTATGAGCACTCTATATATTTTGGATATTAACCCCTGACAGTGGGTTGCCTTTCCATTGTGATGGTTGTTTCTTTTGCTGTGCAGAAGCTTTTTAGTTTGATGCAGTCCCATGTTTTCATTTTCTCCTTTGTTTCTGTTGCCTTAGGCGATGTATCAGTGAAAATTCTACTGCGTATGATGTCTGAAATTTTGTTGCCTACATTTTCTTCTAGGATTTTTATGGATTCATGAGTCACATTTAAGTCTTTTATCCATTTTGAGTTTATTCTTGTGTATGGTGCAAGTTGATGATTTAGTTTTATTTCTTTGCATGTAGCTGTCCAATTTTCCCAAAACCATTTATTAAAGAGGCTGTCTTTACTCCACTGTATGCTCTTGCCAACTTTGTCAAATGTTAATTGAGCATAATGTCTTCAGTTCATTTCTGGGTTCTCTATTCTGGTCCATTGATCTATCTGTCAGTTCTTGTGCCAGTACCAGGCTGTTTTGATTATAGTGGCTTTGTAGTATAACCTGAAATCTGGTAATGTGATCCCTCCTATGCTTGTCTTCTTTTTCAAGATTTCTGTGGCTATTTGGGGTCTTTTTTTGTTCTATATCAACTTTGCAGTGTTTGTTCTAGTTCTGTGAAGTATGCCCTTGGTATTTTGATGGGGATTGCACGGAATCTATAGATTGCTTTGGGTAGTATGGACATTTTAATGATGTTAATTTTTCCAATCTTTAGCTAGACTCACCAAGAAACAAAGAGGGAGAACCCAAATACACAAAATAAGAAATGAAACAGGAGAAATAATAACTGACATCACAGAAATACAAAGGATTGTTTAATATCATGAATAATTATACAGCAACAAATTCAACAATCTAAGCAAAATGGACAAATTTCTAGAAATACATAGTCTCCCAAAACTGAACCAGGAAGAGACAGAAAACTTGAACAGACCAATAACAACAAAAGAAACTGGAAATGTAATCAAGATTCTCCCAGAAAACAAAAGCCCAGACCCCGATGGCTTCACAGGGGAAATTTACCTAACATTCAAAGAAGAACTAATACCCATTCTCCTCAATCTATTTCAAAAAATTCAAGAAGAAGGAAGTCTTCCAAAGTCATTTTATGAGGCCAGCATAATTTTAATTCCAAAACCAGAAATAGACACTACAAAGAAAGAAAACTACAGGCCAATATTCCTGATGAACATAGATGCCAAAATCCTGAACAAAATACTAGCAAATCGAATCCAGCAATACATCAAAAAAATTATTCACCATTACCAAGTGGGATTCATCTCAGGAATACAAGCTTGGTACAATATTTGCAAATCAATAAATGTGATCCACCACATAAACAAAATGAAAAATAAAAATCATATCATATCAATAGATGCTGAAACAGCATTCGACAAAATCCAGCACCCATTTCTGATAAAAACACTCAGCAAATTGGGAATAGAGGGATCATATCTCGACATCATAAAGGCCATATATGAAAGACCTACAGCCAACATTATACTCAATGGGCAAAAATTAAAAGCATTTTCTTTAAGAACAGGAACAAGGCAGGGATCCCCACTTTTGCCACTGTTATTTAACATAGTACTGGAAGTCTTAGCCACAGAAATCAGACAGGAAGAAAAAATAAATGGGATCCAAACTGGAAAGGAGGAAGTGAAACTGTCATTATTCGCAGATGACATGATATCATATGTAGAAAATTCTAAAGATTCCATCAAAAATTTACTAGACTTAATAAATGAATTTGGCAAAGTAGCAGGATACAAAATTAATGTCAACAAATCGATGGCATTCTTATACACCAATGATGAACACACAGAAAGAGAAACTAAAAAAAAATCCCATTTACCATTGCAGCAAAAAAATTAAGATACCTTGGAATAAACTTAACCAAAGAAATAAAGGACCTATTCACAGAAAACTACAGGAAACATTTTTTTTCCCCAATGGGTTCAAACACTTTCTAAATAGTAGCTCTTTCAACTGCTGTTTAGGAAGAAGAATGTTTTACAAAATGTCAGTTTGCCTTCCCAAATGGTAGCTGTTACCACTCAGCTCTAATGAACTGAGCTCTACCACTGATGATCCTCCCATCACACTCTGCTTTACTAAGGGCAGGGACCCAGACTTTCTGGATCATGATTTTATCCCTAGTAAGTATCGTGGGACATAAATATAAAATAAGCTTAAATAATAGTTGTAGACTCCAATTAATTTGCGAGTGTTCAGGCAAGCTGTAGAACGTATCATTTTAATTAACATTCTGATTCAAATATTGTTGCTGGAATAATCTACAAAAGGGATAAAAACATAGTGATTGAGTGCGGAGCTTGTTAGATTTTAGAACATACTGAAGCATTAACTTCCCCAAGTGCCCTCGGTGGTGACTTCCCATTGGTGGTTTTCTTAAGGTTCTGTTCTGCTTCCTGTGTTTTATTTTCAGTCCTATGAACTTCACTTTCATTTCTCACTCCTCTCCGGTGGGGGAACTCCTCTGTGAAAAGCTGGTCTCTGTCTTGGTGAGTGAATCTTGACCAGACTTACACCTGATATTCTTCACTGAGTTAAGACTCGTGTACCTCTACTAAAAGTAAGTGGGCTGATTTCTAAGGACAAGGACAGGAGGCTGATGTGTTTGGTGTCTCAAACTGTGGTTCTGCAACTGCTCTCCTCGTAGGTGTCTCTTCTGGTGGTGGGAAAGAGGAACCCTGAGTCTGGGGGAAGAGTGATCTTTAAAGAAGGGAGGGTTAAAAGAGCAAAGAGTCTTATTTTTTTCTTGAAGGGACCCTTTTTCTCCAGGCAGAGCTACCCTCATCTTCTTCCTATTCTGTAGTTTGAAATTTTTACCTTTTCAGTGTGAGCCAGAATACTCTTTTTTTCCCCACAAACGGAAAATCTCTTCCTCCTTTTCTCCAGTGAAGCCTGTGAGATGGAGCCCTGTTTTCCCTCTCCATTAAGCCCAGCCTCCACCAGAGGGCCAGCAGAAGTGAGAGGCCTAATCTGGATGCTAGTGGGAGGGACTGGATCCTAGCAGCTCTGCCAGGGATCAGATCCTGTTGAAGCTGGTCCTTTTATTCTTTTGATAAATTTCCATTACTTTTTTTTCCCAAATGTTGATTCTTTTGTTTAAACTTATCTCTTTTGGAAATTTCCCTCCTTTCCCCCCATTGACCCCTTGCTTCCTGCTCCTTCCCATGTCCTGCCCCTCTCCTGCCTTCCCCACTCTATTGCCTGTGTCTATTGGTTATACATATATACTTATAAGTTCTTCGGTTTATCACTTCCTGTGCCCCCACCACACTCCGTTTCCTTTGAGGTTTGTCACTCTAACAACCGATTTGTACGTCTTAATTTTTTTACCTTTTTAACCCATCCTCCCAAACCCTCTTATCTGCAACAAAAAGTTCTCTGTATCTATGAGTCTGTTTCTGTTTGGCTTGTTAATTTTGTTTGTAGATTCAATTGTTGATAGATAGTTATTTATTGCCATTTCATACTTTATATTTTCGATCTTCTCTTTTTTGCATGAAGACCCTTCAACATTTCATATAGTACTGCTTTGGTCATGATGAACTCCTTTACCTTTGTCTTGTCTGGGTAACTCGTTATATGTCCCTCAATTCTAAATGATAGCTTTGCAGGATAGACTAATCTTGGTTATAGATTCTTCCTTTTTATCACTTTGAATATTTCTTTCCACTCCCTTGCGGCTGCAATGTTGCTTTGAGAAATTCCGCTGACAGTCTTATGGGAGCTTTCTTGTAGGTAACAGACTGCTTTTCTCTTGCTGCTTTTAAGATTCTCTCTTTGTCTTTAAACTTTTGCATTTTTCTGATGATGTGTCTTGGTGTTGGCCTCTGGGGGTTCATTTTGCTTGTGACTCTCTATGTTTCCTGGACGCATATGTCTGTTTCCTTCACCAAGTTAGAGAAGTTCTCTGTCATTATTTTTTCAAACAATTTTTCAATTTTTTTTCTTTTTCTTTTTATCTTCTCCCGAGGACATTTTTGCATTTATCTTCAGATAGAGTGGGAGGGACAGAGGGAGGAAGAAAGAGAGAGAATCACTGATGAAAGAGACACACTGACTGGCCACTACCCACACGACCCCAACCGGGGCCGGGGACAAAGTGCAACTGAGGTAGGTGCCCTTAGTGGGAACCAAACCCAGGTCTCTTTGGTCCACAGACAAAAGTTCCAACCACTGAGCCATACCAGCCAGGGCTAAATTTTCAATTTTGTGTTCTCTCTCTTTTACCTCTGGTATGAACATTATACGAGTGTTGGTACGCTCTAAGATGTCCCAGAGCCTCCTTACACTATCCTCATTTTTTTGAATTCTTTTCTATTTTTGCTGTTATGATTGGGTGTTTTTTACTTCATTATTTTCCAAATCGATGGTTTGCTTCTTGGATTTACCTACTCTATTATTGATTCCCTGTAAATTATTCTTTATTTCAGTTAGTGCCTCCTGCATGTCTGACTGTGTTTCCTTCATTTCTGACCGGTCCTCTTTTATGCTCTTGAGGCCCTCACTAAGTTCATTAAGCATCCTCAAAACCAATGCTTTATACTCTGCATCTGTTAGATTACTTATCTCCAATTCATTTAGTTCTTCTTCTGTAGTTTTGTTCTGTTCTTTCATTAGCGACATGTTCCTTTGTCTTCTCATTTTGGTTGCCTTCCTGTGTTTGTTTCTATGTATTAGGTAAGTTGCTATGTCTTCTAGGCTTGCTAGGGTGGCCTATTGTAGTAGGTGCCCTGTACAGTCCAGTAGCACAGCCTCCCTGATTACCCCACCTGTGCCCTTGAGGTGCACCCCTTATGTGGATTGTACAGCCTTCAGTTGTAAAGAAGCCTTGTTGCTGTTGGCACGCCAATGGGAGGGGTTTACTCTGCCTGATCAGCTTCAAGGGCTGGCTGTGCCCACTCACCACTAACTTCGGACCAAATGGGGGATCAGCTATGCAGGGGCCCACAACCCAGAGCAAGACTTACTCAGCAGGACTCTGGTACCCTCTGAGCCCACTACTTGAGTGTGTCATTTGTGGAAGTGGTTGGGTGATGGTGCTTCGCTGTGGTCTGAAGCTGTCCACTGGGGGTGTTGGCTCTGAAGTAAAGTCATCCGCTGCCTGTGTTCTACCCAGGGCCATCAGGCATAAGCTACAAATCAGACAACAGATGGCTGCTTCTTTTGCTGAGTGTGGAAGTACCCAGGCAAAGCTAAGTTGTAAACCAAGGCTGGCTTCTCCTAGTGCCTCACCTGGGGCACTTAGTGAGAGGTATGGGCTCGCTGAGGCCAGATGCTGCTTTTGTGAGAGAATTAATGAAAATCTGAAACAGGAGCCAAGTCAGGCCATTCCTATGGTAAAGTCACTGGAAACAGCTTGGGTGGGCTAGAAAGTTGGGTAGGGCAGAGCCTCACAGAATCATCAGGGTGGTGCAAATACTGTGATCCAGGTTACAGAAGTCCCAGATATGATGCCTGTCTGCTGGCCCCATGAGGGAAGGGCTCATGCAAAGACCAAGGGCCTCTGCCAGCACGTCTGTCTAGGAGAAAGCTGCCCTACAGCTCTCACCCCAATGCCAAACGATTCAGTCCTTCCCTGTGTGTCTCTGGTGTCTTTAAAGATGCCTCTGCAATGCTGGAGCCTAGAGGGAGTGGGTCTGAGTAATCCGTGTTTGGACCCTTTAAGAGGAAATGCCTGCATGCTATCCCAGAATCATCAGCCTCTCTCAGCCTCAATTCCCTCTGGTTCTTACAGCCAGAAGTTAAGGGGACTTTTCTTCCTGGCACTGGAACCATGAGCTGGGGCGGGGGGGTGTGAGGAGGGAACCCCTCACTTCTGAGCAAGAACTTCACAGCTGACATATGCCTCCTGATTTTTATCTGCCACACATGGGTATGGGACTAGCCCATCCTCACCTCCATCCCTCCTGTCAGTCTCCATGTGGTCTTCTTTAATTTTGTAGTTGGAGGGCTTCCACTGAGATCATTTTGAGGTGGTTCTGAGTGATGGTTGTTCTGTAGTTTAATTGTAATTTTGATGTCCAATTGTTGATTCTTAAATGCGGTAAACTGCAGACAATATTGTTTTTTGAGGTGGAATAACTAGATAAAGGAACCACATCATTTTTTTTTTTTTTAATCCTCACCCGAGGACATTTTTGCATTTTTTGTTCAGACAGAGCGGGAGGGAGAGAGAGGAAGGGAGAGAGAGAGAAACATCGATGTGAAGGGACACATCGAGTGGTTGCCACCCGCACGTCCAACCAGGGCCGGGGACAAACTGCAACCGAGGTACGTGCCCTAGGCGGGAACCGAACCCGGGTCTCTCCGGACCGCAGGCCGACGCTCTAACCGCTGAGCCAAACCGGAAAGGGCTGGAACCACATCATTTTTAATCTCAACTTTTTGAACAATAAGTATTTTGTTTTGAAATTTTCAAATATGTTTTATGTTAAAATTAGTTTTTGTTTTTTTCCTCACACAAGGATATTTTTCTATTTATCCTCAGATAGAGTGGGAGGGCAAGCAAGGCAGAGAAAGGAAGCGAGAGAAACATCGAAGTGAGAGAGATACTTCAACTGGTTACTTCCAGCACGACCCTGACCAGGGCCGGGGGTGAATGTCAACCCAGGTATGTGCCCTTGACCAGAATCTACCCAGCGATTCATTGGTCCGCAGGCCGGCACTCTGACCACTGAGCCATACTGGCCAGGGCAAACTTAGGTTTTTAGTATAAAATTCTAGGTTTTAATTTATTTTCTCTACATTCTCTTTGAATTTGCTGCTTAACAGTTTGTTATCAATCACATCGTATTTTTTTATTGTGGTAAAATACTTACTCTGAGATCAAACCTCTTAACATTTTAAGGCATTGCAGTTAAGCAGGTTTAAACATTCAGTTTTACAACATGAATAAATTTTAGAGATGTACTATATAACCTTCTGCCCATAGTTAACTATTATTCATTGTGCATTTAGTAATCATTCTTTTTTTGTGATTACTAAAACTAAAGTTTCAAGTTTTTTTTGTACATACCTACTCTTTTGCTTTAAGTACTAGAATAGCTTTTTTAAATCTGTGGGACTACACTAGATAAAATTTGATTTGACCTTCTTTTCTATTTCCATAGTAATTCACTTTCATTAGAAAGTCCTTTCTCTATTTGCCCAGGTATGTCTCCTGTTTCAGAAGTTGGTTCACATTATGACGTACAGTGACAGAGGTAGGGTGAGGTATTCTGTATGAGCTCCTCAGCAACAGCATATGTAGGTCAGTGTTTCCTTTCCTGGACAGCCCCCTTTGCCAAGGAGCTGAAAGGCTGCAGATGTCCTCAGGAGTGGGCAAAGCCTCTTTTCCTCCTCCTCCAGTGAGACAGCAGGGTAGATGCTACGGGAGTGACTGTTCTTGCAGCAGGTGTCTCTGGTATTTCCACTTCCCACTCTCCCCACCCCACTTATTAGCCAAGAGAAATAGGAATACTGGGCTACATGTCCGGTATCTGCTCTGGTGCCTTTCTCACAAGAAATTCTTCAGTCTGGAAGACCTGTGGTAGGAGAAGATTTCTAAGTTAGATACCTCCAGTCTCTCTCTTCTCATTACATACACACACACACACACACACACACACACACACACACTCCTCTCTGAGACAGTGGGGAAATCTGATTCTTATCCATACTCCCTTTGACCTCTGCTTTCTATCACCCTATTACCACAAGGAATGAATCCATAACTCATTAAGAAAAAATGTACTCTGGACTTATACAACACTCATCTCTCCAACCATATTCATGAATTTTTCCCCTGGGATATTCAGGATCCCAGGTTAAGATGTAAAACAAGTTACAGAAAAAGTACTCGAATTAGCAAACACAAAGGAAAAGTTCATCACACTGAGACATCTTTAGAAAAATGGAAAAAACAGCATGCATTCCCCCAACTGAAGCCTACTCCTTTCAGAGTATGAAGACTGCAAATATCTTTTATGTAAATTGTTTCCTCTCAGCAAATGTCCTGAGAAGGGACTCTGGATTCCAAATAAAAATCCATTGTGCATCAAGTGAGGATTTTCTCATGATCCAAATATCACGTCTAGGGATTTTCTTTCTTACCTCTGAACCTCTGAGTGACAAATATTCATATGTTTGGGACCTTAGGAAAATACTGGGACATGAATTTGGGAGATCGGGGTCCAAAATACATATTTGAAGGGTGAAATTATTATTCTGGGGAATAAGCAGGCTTCATCCAGGATATTCATCCATGGAAAGAGAGCAGGCAGTAGTACCCAGAACTGCCATAAGTTGTAGACCTGGGGGATCTGATGTCCCTTTTAGTATAGAGGCAGTTGATCTATACTTGATGATATTGGATTCCAATGATCATCTATTTTGCCCAATATTCATGATGTGAAGTCTACTGATGAAGACTCCTAATCTGTTCATATTGTCCATTCAAAGGCCTGTTTTTATATCACACATACAGTCACTCCCACAAGCCTTTCAGTGCTTTGATCCCTCCCAGACCAGGTGTCTCATTTAGTCACCCTGGCATGAAAAGCAAGGTATTGTTTATCTTTTCAGGGTAGTTTGTTGTTGGATATTATTTTAAAGAGAGGTATAATATAATTTTCTACTTATTAATTGCTAGCTAATTAAATATAATTAATTGCCTTTCAATATTGGTCTTGAGTCCTATGTCTTTGCTTAATTTACTTGAATAATTTAGTACATTTTTCTAAATTTATTTTGGTTTTCTACATAAATTTTTATATCATCTGTATATAAAGACTCTTTTATTTCTTCTCCAATAATTGTGTTTATATTCATTTTTCTTGCCTTATTTCTTGGGCTAGGGTCTGCACTTCAATTCTGATAATTAGGTGTGAGTGTTACCATGTTTCTTAAAATGTCCCTAATTATAGATAGAATTTATTCAATATTTGACCACTAAATATGATGTTAACTGTAGCCTCTTTCATATTTTTCTATACAGGATTGATAGTCCTAAATTATTATTAGGAGGATCAGTTATTGAATTTTGTGTGATATTTTGCTGCATACATTGAAGTGAACATACAATGTTTACCTATTTGTTTTGCCTTTAAATATGCTATCTTCATATTTTATTACTGTTGTATTTTAGCAGTTGCTCTGTGGATTAAGGCAATGTTATTACTTTGATGATTTTTACTGATTTGAGGACATATTCATTATTTTCATCTCGGATAATTTCTATAAAGCTACATTTAATTTTAGTTAATCTTTCTTTTGTGATTCTGAACTTCTCATAAGCCATCCTGGATTTGCTTTGGGGCTGATTGCACTTTGCCGTTTGAAGTTTTAATATTTTAGTTAAATTAAAAAACTATTTTCACTTCACTTCTGATATTTCCTTTTTTGTGGTTATTATAAGCATATTTTCTTCTACATCCTTCACCCTACAAACAATGGCTGCTGTAAAGTTCTTTTATCATAATAAAACATCTGGATTTTTTTCAGAGTTGGTCTTTGTTGATTGCCTTTCTATTGAATATGAGCCATGTCCTCTACCTTTTTGTACATAGAATAATTTTAGATTGCATCTACAATTCCCTTAGGGAAATTGTCAACAAGATGTAGGGACTCTGGATCTTTTTTTTTTGGGGGGGGAGACTTTTTTTTTTATTAATTCACTTTTGTTATATATGTTTCTCCTATTTTTCCCCCCTGACAACGTCCTCTCCATCACCCCCACCTCACACACTGGTCTGTTGTTTGTGTCCATCGGTTATGCGTACGTGCACATAAATTCTGTGCTTTATTTCTTCCTTCCCCCCACCACCTCTCTTCTGAGGGTTGTCAGTCTGTACCCTACTTCCATGTCTCTGGGTCTATCCTATTCCTCAGATTGTTATAGTCACTATATCCACAAATAAGTAAGATCATGTGATATTTGTCTTTCTCTGCTTCGCATGTTTTACTTAAGATAACACATTCTAGGTCCCGTTTTGTTGTCTCAAAGGATAAGAGACCTTTCTTTCTTACAGCTGCATAGTACTCCATTGTGTATATGTACCACTGCTTTTTTTAAAAAATTTATTTATTTTTTATTAATTAATTTTTGTTACAGATGTTTCTCCTTTTTTCACCCACTGATTCCCTCCTCCTCTTCCCTCCCTGCCCTATCCCGATTGTTGTCCATGTCCACTGTTCATGCATACATGCATATAAGTTCTGTAGTTTATCTCTCTCCCACCACCTCCTCTTCTGGGGATTGTCAGTCTGTACCCCACTTCCACGTCTCTGGGACTACCCCGTTCCTCAGACTGTTAGGTTCATTATATTCCACAAATAAGTGAGATCATATGATACTTGTCTTTCTCTGTTTGGCTTGTTTCACTTAGGATGATATTTTCCAGGTCCCTCCATGTAGTCTCAAAGGATAGGAGATCTTTCTTTCTTACAGCTGCGTAGTACTCCACTGTGTATGTGTACCATGGCTTTTTTATCCATTCGTCTACTGATGGACACTTGGGCTGTTTCCAGATCTTAGCTATTGTAAATAGTGCTGCTACAAACATGGGGGTACATATATTCTTTCTGATTGGTGTTTCAGGCTTCTTAGGGTATATTCCTAGAAGTGGGATCACTGGGTCAAATTTTTAATTTTTTGAGGTAACACCATATTGTTTTCCATAGTGGCTGCACCAGTCTGCAGTCCCACCAGCAGTGTACTAAAGTCCCCTTTTCTCCACAACACTTGTTGTTTCTCCACCCTCGCCAACACTTGTTGTTTGATGATTTGTTGATGGCGGCCATTCTGACAGGTGTGAGGTGATACCTCATTGTTGTTTTAATTCGCATCTCTCTGATGATTAGTGATGATGAGCATTTCTTCATATGTCTCTTAGCCATTTGTATGTCCTGTTTGGAGAGGTGTCTATTAATTCCTCTGCCCATTTTTTAATTGGGTTCTTTGTCTTCCTTTTGTGGAGTTGTATGAGCACTCTCTATATATTGGAAATTAACCCCTTATCTGATATATCATTGGCAATCATGCTCTCCCATACAGTGGGTAGCCTTTCTGTTTTGATGATTGTGTCTTTCGCTGTGCAGAAGCTTTTGAGTTTGATGTAGTCCCATGTGTTTATTTTCTCCTTTGTTTCTATTGCCTTAGGTGATGTATCAGTGAAAATTCTGCTGCACACGATGTCTGAAATTTTGTTGCCTACATTTTCTTCTAGGATTTTTATGGATTCATGAGTCACATTTAAGTCTTGTATCCATTTTGAGTTTATTCTTGTGTAGGGTGTATGTTGATGGTCGAGTTTCATTTTTCTGCATGTAGCTGTCCAATTTTCCCAGCACAATTTATTAAAGAAGCTGTCCTTACTCCACTGTATGCTCTTACCACCTTTGTCAAATATTAATTGAACATATTGCTTGGGCCCATTTCTGGGTTCTCTGTTCTGTTCCACTGGTCTATATGCCTGTTCTTGTGCCAGTACCAGGCTCTTTTGATTACTATCGCTTTGTAGTATAACCTGAAATCTGGTAATGTGATCTCTCCAACTTTGTTCTTCCTTTTCAAGATTGCTGTGGCTATTCGAGATCTTTTTTGGTTTCATATGAACTTTTGAAGTACTTGTTCTAATTTTGTGAAGTATGCCGTTGGCATTTTGATGGGGATTGCATTGAATCTATAGATTGCTTTGGGTAATATGGACATTTTAGTGATGCCCAATTCAGTTAAAATTATATGTACAGTGATATATCTATATATCTACATATCACTCTTCCAGTGCAGATCATTCTAATAGATATGAGGCATAAGTAAAAAATGAAACTGGCAGTTGTAGGTGCAAGGTGGGGTGTGCAGGAGAACACTAATGACAGCACAAGACTAGGCTCCCCACTGCAGTCTTCATATTGCCTTCAAATTATGAGTTTTCATTTTCTAACTCCAGGTACACTAACTGAGTTATGACCTTTAGGAGTAATCCTTATTCCTGATTTGAAAACATGGGGAACTAGTATATTCTGAAAAGTCCTTGCAAGAAAGCCCTAGAGAAGGAGCTTATGGAGTCTCCCTGTGCCACAGCCCAAGCTTCTGGACCAGTTCTGCACAGACTAGTAGAGAAGAGAGCTATGCCTGGCTCTGCTCAGGAACAAAAGGAGAGAGTTTGGAAAAGAAAACAGAAAGTCACAGAGTACTTTGAAGTTTTGTAATCTAACACCTATAAGTGTAATGATGTAGGATTTCATCATGTCTGTTCTCATGAATTCCTAGTGCTCTGTCTTCTCTGGGTTTGTGAACCTTAACGGTGTGACAGAGGCCCTGCTCTGGAGCTTCTTTTGTATTTACTAGTCCCAAATGTTTTTCAAGTTCAAACCCACAGATTTACTGCAGTTCCTGAAAAATCACTAAGCATGCTCATTTTATTCTTGGGACATGTCTCACCCCGAAACAGAGGTCATCTGAGAGAGCAGAAACAGCAGAAGCACATAGGAAGAATGTCCATACAGGGCGTCTTGAAACCATTTGATACAACATAATGAGATGCTTGTTGGTGTTAGTTGTCTGAAAAGATGCCAGATGAACTGTCATGACAACAAATCCTTAGATCCATGAGAAAAGAGAGTTAAAGTAGGGAAGAAGGAATGAGTCTTTACTTATTTATTTAACCACTTCTTACTCCTGTTAAAGACATAGCTTTTTCCCGGAATAAGCTACACCTCAGACTTACTCACCAGTTAAAACTTATTTTTCTCCTTCTTCTTTTTTTATAATCTAAGATTTTATTGATTTTTCAGACAGAAGAAGAGAGAGAGATAAAGGAACATTTATGAGGGAAATATTCAAAGATCAGCTGCCTCCTGTCCACCCCTCACTGGGGGTCAGCTCACCACCTGGGCCTGTTCTTTGACCTAAAATCTATCCAGTGACTTCTTGGTGCATGGGGATGATGCTCAACCAACTGAGCCACACCAGCTGGGCTCTTTCTTTCTCTCTTTCTTTCTCTTTCTTTCTTTCTTTCTTTCTTTCTTTCTTTCTTTCTTTCTTTCTTTCTTTCTTTCTTTCTTTCTCTCTCTCTTTTCCTTCCTTCCTTCCTTCCTTCCTTCCTTCCTTCCTTCCTTCCTTCCTTCCTTCCTTCCTTCCTTCCTCCCTTCATCTCTCCCTCCCTCCTTCCCTCCTTCCTTTCTCTCTTTCTTTCTCTTTCTTTCTCTCTTTCTCCCTTTCTTTCTTTCTTTCTTTCTTTCTTTCTTTCTTTCTTTCTTTCTTTCTTTCTTTCTTCCTTTTACTTTCTTTCTTTTTTTCATTTTATCTGGCTTCTCCTTATCAGACCTGCTCTTATTACATTAAGGATGACTTTCTGTATTCTCACCTCTGCAACATTCTCCTTGTATCCTTAAGTGACCAAGTAATATTTAGGCCCCTAATGGGAACCGAACCCAGGTCTCTCTGGACCGTAGGCCGACGCTCTAACCGCTGAGCCAAACCGGCCAAGGCTATTTCTTATATGTTTTAATTGAATTTTTAGAGGAAAGGAGAGAGCTAGAAATAACAATGTGAGAGAAACATTAATTGGCTGCCTCCTGCATGCCCCCTACTGGGGATAGAGCCAGCAACCCAGGTATGTGTCCTGGTCAGGAATCGCACTGGGACTGCCCATCCATGGGGCAACACTCAGTCCACCGAACCACATGGCAGGGATAACAGAATGCTTTTATTTTTTTAATTTATTTTTTATTTTTATAATTTTTAAAAATCTGTTTTTATTGATTTTTGTTTGTTTGTTTTAGAGAGAGAGGGAGGGAGAGAAGGAAACATCAATGTGAGAAAGATACATCCAACAGCTGCCTCCTACACGCGTCCTACCGGGGATGGAGCCAGCAACCCAGGCATGTTACCAAGAATCCAACTTACTTGCTGTGACTACAAGCAGTACTCCTCAGTGACTGACAAATCAACTTCAGAGACATTCATTTTTCCTCAGTTACTGAAATGCCAGTTCTCTAATTCAGAATGAAGTCCCTAATTACCAGGAAAGAAGGACCTGAATTTTTAGATACAAAGTATTTTTAGGTCCTTGGCACCACCATTGTCAAGAATTCTCAAACTGTGCATCTAATAAATACATATATCCCCAAACACACACACACACACACACACACACACACACACATACACACACACACACCGTAGAAGTATTCACAGGCATATTTTTGCTTTGAGTTGCTTTCTCCTTATTGGCCTCACTCTCTCCAGTGGGCTGACAGACTATGGCAGTCTTCAGGATGGAAGATAAGCCTGTTCTTCCTCTCCTCCCGCCCCCCCCCCGCCCTGGCCCCATTGGGAGGAAGTGGAGTTGAATCTGCAGTGGATGTTCATTCAGGCCTTTGTGGGATCCCATGTGCAGTCTTCAGAAACACAGACAATTTATTGTTCTGAGTAAACTGTATAAGTAGACTTACTGATTTTAGGGTCAGTGTATTTTCTGCCATTACAAACAGCCAGATTTCTTTCAAGTGTCTAGTTTTCATTCTCACACTTGAGAAAGTGGAACAAGATGATTGGGGGTCAGGTGGTAAGTACAGAGGCATACTGTAGAATGATTTGTGATGTAATCTATATTTGATCAACAAATCTTGTTGACAACTGAAGGGAGGTGGAGGGCCCCCCATGTGGAGTGTTTTTCTGTGGAGTGCACAAGGAAGGCTAGGATGTGTGCCCCCACAAATCACATGGTCATCGTTTTACTGCTGCCTCCCTTTGAATCTGATCTGAGCCACATTCAGGTCCCCAGAGAACTAATATGTTTGCTCCAGACTCTGTGTGAGATGTTCCTATGAAAGGTTGTGCTTTTGGAATGAGAAGAAACAGATTTTGTTGTTGTTGTTGTTAATAAGTTTCTACATAGAAGCTGGCTCTTTATCAGGTATTTTTCTTTAGCCCCCAAGAAAACTCTTCCCTTCAAAACTCAAACCACAACACCTAGTATGCATTTTTGAGTAGGTTGTGGTAGGACTGCATTGAGCTGAAAAACCTTCGACCATCTATAATTTGAAAACAGCAGATAAAAAGAGGACTTAATGTATTTGATCTTGTCTGTGAAGAGAGTATAAAAGTATTATGTGAAAAATATTGGAAAAATTCAGAAGCCCATGAGAGTGTTGGAGGGCAAGGGGAGTGGTGCTGGTGTCCTGGGACCTCCTCTGAGACATTAGATTTAAGGTGGAGAGACACCAGTTAGGAAATCAGAGCTGTTCAGGTAAAGGCAAGCATCAGCTAATAGGAAATATGAAAGAACCTTACTCCTTCCATCACCCAAAGGCCATATCCAGAGCTAACCATATTGCTGTGGTCCATATGCCAGCATACGATGTTCTGAGGCCCAGGGAATAAGCCACCTTCTCAGTTCTCTGTGTTCCCTTTAGTCCCCACATCTCCTGACGGAGAGAAGTTCTGCCACTTTGGGCATCTTCTTTTTAACTGTTTAGGACTGAAAACAACAGAGAGCACAGGAAGCTGTGCGCTTAGAGTGTGGTGGTGAAGGTAAACGACAGGACTAAGATATGTGTCTGAGGACATCTTAGCAACAAAACAAAATATGAGAATTGTTTGAAATTTATCAAGGAGGCCCTGGCCAGTTTGGCTCCGCGGTTAGAGCAGCAGCCTGTGGACCACAGAGTCCCAGGTCCAGTTTCCACTAGGGGCACGTACCAAAAAAAAATAAGTAAATAAATAAATAAACTGTCAAGAAGTTTGCATAAATGCTAATAACACCAGAATTTGACTATGACCATAGCAATTATGTTCACAGCAACACCACCAATAGAACAGAACCATGATTATCATCAGCATGTTTAATATAATTAAAATTGTATCTATAGCAATAAGAGTATGTCTTTCTATTTCAATGCCATTCTCATATAACATATGTAATATAATATATACATAATATTTTGTAATATCAGACACAATAAAGAATAACATAAAAAAGGTCCCTTCCTGCCTTCGTAATTCTTACTGTTGTTGGGTGCAGGGCTGCATGAAGAAGGACACTCAATATACTATTATCTTATGACAAAGATGATAAAGCAAAAAACGCCAGGTCTCAGAATACAATCCATGCAAAATTTGCATGCTTATCATTGCACTTTAAAGCACCACCAGTTTATTTGTTAGAAATAACTTCATTCGCACCCTTGATACTAAAACTGTCGACATGACTCAGCCATAAGCCTATATAAATTTCACTGCTACCTCAGAGACATGTGACTCAAGAAGACCCAATAGAGAGCAACGTTAACTTAATTCTATTGTGGGAAACAAACAATACCAAACTATCTTTGCTTTAATTAGAAAATCATCAACGTTTCAGTCGCCCTCCCTGTCTCTTTAAGTTAATGTGTGACGGTTGCCCAGCTCTGACTCTTGCCTGTCAGGGATCCTTGTCTGGATCTTCGACCATCTTGAAACTGCAGAACATGAAACATATTCTCAGAAGAAAAGATCGATGAGAGGATATGCAAACATGTGAAGGAAATAGAAATATTTCTCTTCGGATTTTGTAAATTAAACTTATTTTTATTGTCATTTTATTTTTATTATAGTACTATGTCATGCAGAGGTTCTACCTTCTTATAAATTTATTTTCAATTTTTAATTTTAATACATTTTTCAGTTCTACTTTTGATTGATGATGTAACAAGGATGAAATATTTCCCACTCAAGGTAGGGTAGGGGACGGTTATGGAGGTGTGAGTGCCACCCAGGGAAAGACTCCACTAGAAGAGCACCACCTGTTAACCTCCATGCTCTTCCTGCCTCCTAGTTGCTGGTGCCATGTCAATGACACACCTGTACCACACTGGGTCTGGAAGGCTTCCTCCTCTGGCCTGTCTAGGTCACAAACAAAAGCTGGTAATTAACTGGTGGACCACAAAGATTCAGTGGTGTTGTGGAAACTTTTTTCAGTGGGTTCAAACATTTTCTAAATAGTAGCTCTTTTAACTGCTGTTTAGAAATGAGAATGTTTTACAAAATGTCAGTTTACCTTCCACAATGACAGCTGCTACCACTTAGCTCTAATGAACTGAGCCCTCCCACTGATTATCCATCACACTCTGCTTTACAAAGGGCAGGTACCCACACTTTCTGGATCATGATTTTATCCCTAGTAAGTATCTTGGGACATAAATATAAAATAAGCAGAACAAATACTTGTAGAATTCAATTAAATTGTGAGTGTTCAGGCAAGCTGTAGAATGTATCATTTTAATTAATACTCTGATTCAAATATTGTTGCTGGAATAATCTACAAAAGGGATAAAAACATAGTGATTGAGTGCTGGTTAGGTCCTAGAACATACTGAAGCATTAACTTCCCCAAGGGTCTGGGTGGTGACTTTCCTGGAACTGTTGTTTTTCTTAAGGTTCTGTTCTGCTTCCTGTGTTTCATTTTCACTTCTGTGACCTTTACCCTCATTTCTCAGTCCTCTCCAGTGGGGGAATTCCTCTGTCAAAGGCTGGTCTCTGTCTTGGTGAGTGAATCTTGACCAGACTTACATCTACTATTCTCCACTAAGTTAAGACTCGTGTACCTCTACTAAAAGTAAGTGGGCTGGTTTCTAAGGACAAGGACAGGAGGCTGATGTGTTTGGTGTCTCAAACTGTGGTTCTGCAGCTGCTCTCCTCGTAGGTGTCTCTTCTGGTGGTGGGAAAGAGGGACACTGAGTCTGGGGGAAGAGTGATCTTTAAAGAAGGGAGGGTTAAAAGAGCAAAGAGTCTTATTTTTTTCTTGAAGGGACACTTTTTCTCCAGGCTGAGCTACTCTCATCTTCTTCCTATTCTGTAGTTTAAAATTTCTACCTTTTCATTGTGAGCCACAATACTCTGTGTTTTTTTTTTCCCCTCACAAATGTAATAACCTGTTCCTATCACTCTGTCCTGATTAAATCAGCAAAAGGCCAAATATGAAGCTTTCAGAGGCAACCTGAGGAAGTACCAGCTGGCCTGATACTCCTCTAAATGAATGTGTCCTCTAAGCGTATTTGTTAGTTTTTAGAACTTAGATAATAGAATAAATAGCAGGATAGATGTATGCTGACCCAGTTCACCCAGTTCCCTTTGCCTCAGCTCCCTCCCACCTCTGTTCCCTCCTGCTTATGGCTAACTGCCTCCACTTCCATACATGTAGCTTGCCTGCTCTGCTAAACTGTTGAATAACCCCTGTCCTATGTAAGCAACCCTCCCCCTGAGCTCAGGGCTGCAGTTCTCCTCTGCGAAGGTTGACTGCAGTGCCTGCGCAGGTAATAAAGCTCCTAATATTCAAAATTACTTTGTGTCTGAGTGAGGTTGATTCTCCTGGGTTACAACATTTGGAGGCCCCAGCGAGATCACCGCGAGGACCCCCTCCCTTTGGGGTAGACCTCCTCGGGCTAGGCGAAGGAAGCCTCCATATCCTTTGCTTCAAAATGGCTTTCGATTTGACTAGGAGCTTTTCGGATCCGTCCCGGGAAGTCTGGAGGTAAGGGAAACACCATCTCTTTCCATTTGATTCGGTTGTTTCCTTGAAGGACTGTGTCCTGTGTTCGGCGGGCAGGACGCTGCAGAACTGCCTCACCCTGGTTGGGACAGGGCGCCGTTCCCCCCCTTATGGCTTATGTTTGGGATCTGCTTGCGGATTCGGCTGGTGAATGAAAGTGAACGTTCAGTCTGTTATTGTCTGTCCTTGTGTTGTTATTGTTGTGTGCCGGCTACTTTTCTTTCCTACAGAATGGGGCAAGCCCACTCGGAGGCCCGAGCACCCCTCCAATGCATGCTGAATAACTTTTCTGATTTCTTTAAGCGCTCCTGTGACTATGAAAAGCCTGCCGATCCTGGTTTCCTGAGAGTACTCTGTGAACTTGAATAGCCTGACTAAGGGGTTAATTGGCCACCAGAAGGTAGTTTCAATTTGCATTTGGCTTTTATGGCCCATCAGAAAATATACAGGAGCCCTGGTTACCCAGAACAAATGCCATATATTGATATTTGGATTGATTTAAGTACTGACAAACCCAATTATATTAAGAAATGTAAGTGTCCAGAGGTTCAAATGAAAGGAAAAACACTTTTGTTAACAATGCCTCAGCCTGCTCTGAAGGACAGTAACTCCTCCCAGCCCCCAAGGAAATTATATGGCATTCTGTCCTTCAGGACCCCCCTTGAGGATACACTAAAATGTCGATTAACCTGAGTTTCCCTACTCTGGGTTCTTATTACAGAAAAGCTAGATGAATTTCGATCTGTTAATGATCTATTGATTTGAAAAATGTCTATTGAAAATATGAATCTATTTGCCAGTCAAATGAATGTCAATTACTTGTACTTGTCAAAAGAAAAAAAATTCAACATTTCTAAAAGTTAAAAGTTCAGATTAAGTTAGAAAAAAATTATATGGTATTGATGAAAAAAAAATATAGGATATGGAAATATATATATTCTTTAAGAGAAAATTGTTCTAAAACTGGTTATTTCTGAATGGATAAAAAGGTTTATGAAAATTAAAAGATTTGTTAAGAAAAATCTTAGAAGGAAATTATAAATAAAATAAATAATGAATTTAATAAGATACCTGAATCTAAAATAAATTAATATAGAATTTATTTGGTTCTTTTTCAGACCCTTAAAAGGGAAAAGGGTTTTTTCCCCCAATATTTGCCTGGGAAGCAAAAGTTATGTATATTATTGAAATGGTTTTATGTTATGTTAATCAAGTACTTGACTCCTTAAAGACCTATTTTCTTAAGCATAAGAAATGAAGTTTCACTGACCTATGTTTATGTTTAACATCTGTCGTTGTCACTTTAAATGAATAAATAATTGAATACTATTTAATAATAATACTATATAATCTTTTGGTCAATTATGTTTGACAACCTTCTCAGGATTTGAATTTAAAAAACTTTTTCTTGACCTGGAATTAGCTTTGAGTCATTTCAATAAGACCTGGAATTCCTCAAGGATTTGTTTTCTTTCCTTATGAAAGGAAACCAAATCAGTGCAGATGGTTTAACACAGTCTGTTTCCCCACTGGAGTAAGGGTAAGGGGACAACAAACTCCAAATGCAAGAGCAAACACATTACTTAGAGTGATTATTTGTTCACTTAGCAGATGCATAGAATGCCTCTTTTATGTGGGTCTCTGCTAATGCTATGGGTTATACAAACAGTCCTCACTTTAAAGGGGCATATAATATAAGATATTTTGTAAAGTCATACTTAGATTATTTAAAGAAAGAACATGATTAAGGCCCCAGAGGCCTGAAGATCAAGCTCTTTTTAGTTTAACTAAGAAAGTTTTTTCTTTCATGGTGCTACAATGTACTCACATACAAAAAGAAAAAATAAATAAATCTGAACTATGATTACTATAATATGAATAAAATGATACCTGTGATGTACTTGGGTCTCCACCTGAGAAGGGCTTTATGAAAAGGAAATTATAAAATAATAAAGATTTAAAATTTATGAATAATAGGAGATAAAAAATTGACATGAAAGAATAAAAAAGATGGTGATTCTTTACCACTTTCTGCTGCCTTGTGGGCAGGGAAGGCTTCTCTCAGAGCCTCCCTTGTGTGTTCCCTGTGTATGGATATAGATGTATTCCAATGTACTGGCTTCTTTATGATGAGGTCTCAAGGCCTCTCTACAAGGCTTATTAACATTCTCACAGGCAAACTGTTTAACCATTGAAATGCCAGCCTAGGCTGCTCATCTGCAACAGGTTCGATGGCAACTAATTTCTAACAGGCTTCTCTGAACTTTGGGGCATTAAATATAGGGATCCCAGGCAGGGATGCAAAATGTGCTTAGAGAATTAAAAAACACTCTGCCCCACGTAGACATACATCTTAGGACGTCGCTCCCCTTTCCTGCATCCTTCTGTAAACCTGGGGTCAGAGGAAATGTTCCCATTTCTCTGCCCACAGTAGGACCCAAATACTGTCGGGGGAAGGGCTTCCTCAGACACTTTTCACTGTGTGGTCTCCTGTTAGGCCTATTGGCCCAATTGGCTGAATTAACAAAGGTAATAATAACAGCCTTAAAGGACACAGGGCCCATAGAAAAGGATCACCCTAGGAAGGGAAACATGAAGAAGGGTCAGGACAGCAAGCCTAGGTCCCAATTAGGAATAGAAAACACAAGGACAAAATCAGGTCTAGAGGAACAAAATAAAAAGCAGTCCTTAATTTAGGAAAATGGCAGGGCTAGGGCTCCTTCCAGCTGAGCCCTCTGGAGCCCAGAATAATACAAGACAATAGGGGACAAACTAGTTAGTTTCCTGGTAGATACTGGTGCAGCAGACTCAGTCTTGACTGAGCAAATAGGGCCCTGACCTACCCCTGGACCTCAAAGTGGACTATAGACCTTGGGAAAAATACTGTGACTCATTTGTTTCTATTCCTGCCAGAGCGCCCATACCACCTACTTGGACATGATCTCCTCCAGAGATCATTCTATTGCTGGCCACTGCCGCTCCAGGCCAGCCCCCACATCAAGTTCCACAAGATGTTGGCCATCAATTCTGCCAGCCTGCCCCCAGATGATAACCCGGAGAAACCTCTGCAGGACTGCCTGGAGGCAATCGACACTGCAGACGACCGCCCAGTCCTCAGGGATGACCCACTGCCATCATCAGATGAAATATTGTTCACGGACAGGAGCAACTATGTCCAGGAAGAAATTGGGTATGCTGGGACAGCAGCAAAAACGCTAGACCATATCATTAAGTAGGGGAACTTCAGCCCAATAGGCTGAATTTATAGCCCTAATCCAGGCTCTCTGATGAGGCAAGGGGAAACCATGCTGCAAATAAGGAAGCTCTACATATGGCCCTAAAACCAGTGGGGACCTCTTCAGATATCAGTCACCATGCCAAACCCAAGTTTGCCTCTGACGCCTACTAACACTGGGCAGAAAATGACTTAACCAAGCAGAAACAAGTCATAAAGGAAATCAACAAATGATAGGCGCTACCCGATGGGAGATTATTGGTCCCAGAGACTCTAGGTCAGACTTTAGTCAACCAGCTGCACCAAACTACCCACTTAGGTTACACCAAGCTTACTGAACTCCTGAGAGGCAGGTGATGTCCAGTAAGGTCTCAGGGAAAAGGAGAAGGTGGAAGGAAGCAGGAATATATAAGTCTAAGTAGGGAAGAAGAGAAGAAAAGCTGGGGAATATGCAGACAGCAGATAGATTGAACAAGCTTTTAAATTCCTGTCAGGGGAGGGAATAGAAAAGTCACAGAGGGTCTATGTAAATTGAAGAAGGATTATGTAAATCATAGAGGGTCTATCAGCAAGCTGAAGAAGGATTATGGAGAGGGAAAAAAATAAAAAGAGAAAGATTATGCAGAGGAAATAAGATAAGAAAAGATAAAAGAAAGGGACATACATATTACAGGAGGACAGGACATTGGAAGGACACTCAAGAAGGAAAGAAAATAGGACACTGAGAGAGGGGGAACTTGCCCCTAATAATAAAATAACAGTCTAAGATATATTAAAGGGAATAACAGATTTAGGCTACTCCTGACCCTTAGATCAGACAATGACGCCGCCTTGATAACAAAGATATCACAGGATATCTCTAAAGGATTAAATTTAAATTAGAAGCCCCATTGTGCTTACTGCCCACAGAGTTCCAGGCAGGTAAAGCACATGAACAGGACTTTAGAAACCTGTGAAGACTGGACCACTCTACTCCCCCTCGCCCTGTTACAGTTCTTGCCGACCCTGCAGTCTACCCAGAAGGCCATCCTTAAACACATCTGTGATGCCCTGCCTGTGCCCACCTCAAACCTTATGCACCCTTTCTAGCCCAGGGACTCAATATAAATAAAGAAATTCACCACCCAGGGACTAACGCCGGCCTGGAAGGGACCATACACTGTCATCCTGTCTGCACCAACAGCTGTCAAGGTCAACAGCATCTCGGTCTGGCTGCACCATTCCTGGCTGAAGGCGGAAAAAAACAAAATGGACGACGCAGGCCTCTCCAGATCCCTTAAAAATAAGACTCTTACATTTA
>NW_023425348.1:49077662-49269665 GCF_014108415.1 Molossus molossus
AGGTGATTATTGATATGCACTTATTTACTGCCATTTATGTTTAATGTGGTTATATTTTTCTTTCTATTTATTCTACTAGTTACAGCAGTCCTTTTAATATTTCTTGCAGTGTGGTTTCATGCTAATGTATAACCTTGACCTTTTTTTTTGTTTTTTTGTTTGTCTGGGAAACTCTTTATTTGACCTTCTATTTTGAAAGATAGCCTTGTTGGGTAGAGTAGTCTTGGATTCAGATCCTTGTATTTCAGGACCTTGATTACTTCATGCTATTCCCTTCTGGCCTGTAGTGTTTCTGTTGAGAAGTCAGCTGATAGCATTATGGGTTTTTTTTCTTTCTTTTTTTTTTTTTGTTGGTAACTTGTTGCTTATCTCTTGCTGCCTTTAGGATTCTCCCTTTGTCTTTAATTTTTGGCATTTTAATTACTATGTGTCTTGGTGTGGGCCTGTTTGGGTTCTTCTTACTTGTGGCTCTCTGTGCTTCTTGAACTTGAATATTTTCTTCCTTCACCAAATTAAGAAAGTTTTCTGTCACTATTTCTTCAAATATATTCTCTGACCTTTGCTCATTTTCTTCTTCTTTGGGGACTCCTATGGTGCGAATATTATTACTGTTCCAGTTGTCCCACAATTCCCTTAAACTGTCTTACTGTTTTTCAATTGTGTTTTTTCTCTTGGTTTTCTGATTGGTTGATTTTTTTGTACCCTGTCTGTAATTCACTGATCTGGTCCTCAGCTTCCTCTGCTCTGCTGTTTAGTCATTTCACTGTGTTCTTTATTTCTGCCATGTCATTCTTCATTTCTACTTGGTGTTTTTTCATTTCCAATTGGTTGATTTTCAGTGTTTTTATGTCTTTACTCCTGGTGTTAATGTCCTTACTCATGCTGGAGCTTCCTCAAGATCATGGCTCTGAATTCTAGCTCTGTTAACTTGCTTAACTGCATTTCATTTATCTCATCCTTGGTACAGGTCTCTTCTTTTTTCATTCGAGATTTGTTTCTTTGTTTCACCATTTTGGCTATCTTAGTGGATTTTGGAGTCTGCCAAATTTTTTTCTGTAGGTGTTGGTGTTATGCTGTTTGTGGCTCCTTCTGCTGGGTTTGGATGAGTGTGGGAGGACCCACTTTAAACACCACTACTGTCAAGTCTTACTTTCCTTGGTAGAGTTCCAAGACCAGGAATGGTTCTGCTATTCTTTAGCTTTTTGCCTGGAAGCTACTTGTCATGGTAACTTGAAGATCTGTTGGGTTCTCAGTTGAATAAAAAACTCCCTGAGGTTTTCAGAGTAAAGGTATTTCCAGAGGGTGTAGCAGATGGTTGTTGATAATGAGCCTCAATTTTCATTTCAGTGGCCCACCTGGATGTGGTTCAATCTCTGAGGGAGGGAACACTGCCTCTCCTCAGAGCCCTCAGAAAGAATAAGATGGCCACAGTCTTCTGTGGCTGCAACTCAGCAAAAGTTCTGAGCACCCTCCAAATTCTGAATGTTTCAAAACAGTTCCAGTGCAATATGCCCTCCCTCTGCCAGAGCCCAAGTTGAGGAGCTATGGCTATTTTAGTGCTCTGTCCCGGCTCTCTGCACTGTGGATCAGGCTTGGGAGCTTAACCCTGAGGGCACTGCTCACAGCTAAGACCACTGCTGTCCTTGGGCTCCCAGCCCCACTCTCACACCTTTGCAATTCCACCAGGATCGATTCGGTGTCCCTGGTTATGTGGTCCTCGCAAACTGCTTTTCTGTTGCTTCTTCCCAACGATTTGTCTTTGTTTTAGTTTTAATTCCAGTTTGGTCCTGGGAGATGGTCTGTTTAGCTTCTATTCACCCCGCCACCAATTTGAAATCCCAGGAGTCTAGATCTTGTTGATTATTGTTTGTTTTTATCAGTGATTTAACTTTGTTGATTTTAAAATAAAATATTTACCCTGCATTTTTCAGGGTAAGAAATCTATGACAATTTTTATTAACCCTAATATAGATCTTGTCATCTATATTAAATAAGTCTAGTTCAGAGATTTCATTATAGTTTTTCTATACAATTTGCCATTTCTGCCACTGATCTCCCCTTTAAAAATGTTCTATCACTATCTAGTTCCTGGAATAATTTGAAATTACGTACTCTTTCAGCCAATAATCTGTATATTGCAAAATGAGATTTAACTTTCCACCTATTACCAATTGATATTTGCCTTAAAAAAAATCATAAGACTAGGAAAATCCTTCAGTATTGTTCCCTCCTTCCACATGTCTATTTGTCTGTACACCATAGACTCTGACTGCCTTTCTCACACTCTGGTGCCTCCAGGTTTAGTTCTCTCTCTCTGTCTCTCTCTCACACACACACATACACACACACACTTCCTCACCTGATCTGAGGATGTTGACATGCTCCACATTCCAGCACATTATGTTCTGGGTTGCAGGGAAAATGAATCCTCCTCTGGGCTTTGTGTTTTCAGGTCAGACAGGACATTTCTTGCGTATAGAAGAACAAGATTAAATATCTTTTATTTTGGGCTATGTGTAGTTAATATTTTTTATTTGAGAAATCCTTGGGGCAAAGTAAAAGTTAATGTTGTTAAAGCATGATAGTGGAGATACAGTAAACGCAAATCCCAGTGAGCCTTAGGAAGAAAACAGAAGATATGAGAAATTGTTGGTTTAAATTTCAAAGGAGAATCATAGATATGTGCATAATACCAGAAGAAGAGCTGAATTTCATTATGTGACAGAGAAATTTGTTATAATTAGGAATAGTTTATAGGAAGCATGATTTATCACCTAGATGCTCAATTCAGTTAAAATTATATGTACAGTGATATATCTTTATATCTACGTATCACTCTTTCAGTGCAACACATTCTAATAGATATGAGGCATAAGTAACAAATGAAACTGGCAGTTGTAGGTGCAAGGTGGGTTGTGCAGGAGATCACTAATGACAGCACAAGGCTAGGCTCCCCACTACAGTCTTCATATTGCCTTCTAATCATGTGTTTTCATTTTCTAACCCCAGGTACACTAACTGAGTTATGACCTTTAGGAGTAATCCTTATTCCTGACTTGGAAAACGTGGGACTAGTAAATCCCAAAAAATCCTTGCAAGAAAGCCCTAGAGAAGGAGCTTCTGGAGTCTCCCTGTGCCACAGCCCAGGCTTCTGGACCAGTTCTGCACAGACTAGTAGAGAAGAGAGCTATGCCTGGCTCTGCTCAGGAACAAAAGGAGAGAGTTTGGAAAAGAAAGCAGAAAGTCACAGAGTACTTTGAAGTTTTGTAATCTAACACCTATAAGTATAATGATGTAGGATTTCATCATGTCTGGTCTCATGAATTCCTAGTGCTCTGTCTTCTCTGGGTTTGTGAGCCTTAACAGTGTGACAATGACCATGCTCTGGAGCTTCTTTTGTATTTACTAGTCCCAAATGTTTTCCAAGTTCAAACCCAAAGATGTACTGCAGTTCCTGAAAAATCACTAAGCTTGCTCATCTTATTCTTGGTCCATGTCTCACCCAGAAACAGAGGTCACCTGAGAGATCAGAAACAGCAGAAGCACATAGGAAGAATGTCCATACATTTGATATAACATAATGAGATGCTTGTTGGTGTTAATCGCCTGAAAAGATACCACAAGAAGTGTCATGACAACAAGATCCTTAGATTCATGAGAAAGAGAGTTAAAGTAGGGAAGAAGTGGTGTGTCTTTATTTACTTCTTCCTCATTTAAAGACATAGCTTTCTCCAGGAATGAGCTGCACCTCAGCCTGAATCACTCAGTTAAAACTTATTTTTCTCTTTCTTTCTTCTTTTATAATGTAAGTTTTTATTGATTTTTCAGAGAGAGGAAGGGAGATACAGGAACACTTATGAGAGAAATATTCAAAGATCAGCTGCCTCCTGCTCACCCCTCACTGGGAGTCGGCCCACCACCTGGGCCTGTGCTTTGACCTAAAATCCATCCAGTGACTTCTTGGTGCATGGGGATGATGCTCAACCAACTGAGCCACACCATCTGGGCTGGGCCGTCCTTCCTTCCTTCCTTCCTTCCTTCCTTCCTTCCTTCCTTCCTTCCTTCCTTCCTTCCTCTTTCTTCTTCCATCCTTCCTTCCTTTCTTTCTTTTTCTCTTTCTTTCTTTCTTTCTTTCTTTCTTTCTTTCTTTCTTTCTTTCTTTCTTTTTCTCTTTCTTTCTTTTTCTCTTTCTTTCTTTTTCTCTTTCTTTCTTTTTCTCTTTCTTTCTTTCTTTCTTTCTTTCTTTCTTTCTTTCTTTCTTTCTTTCTTTCTTTCTTTCTTTCCCCTCCCTCCTTCCCTCCCTCCCTTCCTTCCTTCTTCCCTCCCTTCCTTCCTTCCTTCCTTCCTTCCTTCCTTCCTTCCTTCCTTCCTTCCTTCCTTCCTTCCTTCCTTCCTTCCTTCCTTTTTCCCTCTCTCTCCCACTCACCCTCCCTCCCTCTCTCTTTTTTTCTTTCTCTCTCTTCCTCCCTCCTTCCCTCCTTTTCTCCCCCCCCTTCTCTCTTTTTTTCATTTTATATTGCTTCTCCTTATCAGACCCGCTATTACTAAATTAAGGATGACATTGTGCATTCCCACCTGTGCAACATTCTCCTTGTACCCTTAAGTGACCAAGTAATTATTAGGCACACATGTTATGAAATTGCAATGTTCAGCTGAGTCATGGTCATTATCATGATTTACCTGTGTCACTTAGCACATAATTTTAGAATTTTTCATTCCATATTAGTCAGGGTTGTCCAGAGTAACAGAATGAATACCACATATAGGCTTCACATAAATGAAAAAGGTTAATTATCAGAAATTGGCTAATGTGATTGTGGCATCTGAATAGTTCCTGGCCCTGCTGTTTGCAAATGAAGACCCAAAAAATCTGGTACTGAAATTTAGTCCAAGCTCAAAAGTTTGAGACCCAGGGTAGTTAATGGTGTTAGTCCTAGGAAACCTATATCCCAAACCAAGCAGGCAGGTAGAAAGCAGAAGGAAGCCCTGCCCCTTTTTCCTTCCGCCTGTTTGTGCTGCTTATGCCCTCAATTTATTTTAATGAGTCCAAAGATCCAAATACTAATCTCATCTCTAAACAACACTGAGAAATAATGTTATATCTAATCAACCAGTGGCCATTCATGTTGACTCATAAAGTTATTTTTGACATTTATATTCCTGGTTCATTTTTAATATGTGAAGACTACAAAGATTGTGTTAAATAATATTAGATGACATTACTCAACAAATGCCACTTAATGAAGTTTGATCTTTGCCCTCCATTTAGAAAAAAGGTCATCTAGTCCTTTGAATCCAGGTTCTGACAGTCAGCATCAGGTGCCACCACTCTGTGACAGTGCATCTGGCTGACCACCTGAGGACATTTCAGATGTGGGCAGCCCTTCCCTCTCACTTGGCTGACAGGACACAGACTCACTTAGCTTAGCTACAAGATCCAGGACAGGAGGGAGCTTCCAGGATCACTGCCTCTGGGGAGCCTTAAGTGAGGGTCCTCACTGTGATAAAGGAGGAAGTTCTTTTCCTCCTCCTGACATGTCATTTGTAAGGGAACAAAATGGGGTTAATGTGGGTGAAATTGCACAGCTCAGAGAAGCCTACCTCCGCAAAAGATGAATTACTTTGTTTCCCTCTGCTCTCTGAGCAGTCCCTGGAGGCTGGTCGCCCACCCAAAACTGTATATCCCATTGCTTCAGACCATGGGGCATCGAAATGCACCCTCTTCCACATAGCCACTGGAGCCTGGTGCTCTAGGGTCAAACTGTATGATGGCTGACAAGGCCCAATGATTTGGATGGGGGCTTGGGGGCAGAAGGCACTCCAGTAGAGTTGGAGTGGTGGGGCAGTGGTAATCACCCTAAGATTGTATATTTGTTCATGGCCCATCCCTGATTTGTACACAATTGGTGACATTTATTCCTCCTCTTCTTATTCTGCACCCCTTTAACCTTTCCCATCAGGCTGAAATATATGAGCAAGAGGAACCTTGGATACCAGAACAGGTAGGAGCAGGGGAGCAGCTGCAATGGCTTCAGGAGTCCTGCTGAACATAACGGAGGAGGCAACCTGCCCCATCTGCCTGGATCTCCTGAAAACACCCATGTGTCTGGACTGTGGGCACAGCTTCTGCCAAGCCTGCATCACTACCAACAACAGATTGTCCATGATGGGCCAGGAAGGAGAGAGCCACTGCCCAGTGTGCAGACTAAGTTACCAGCCTGGGAATCTGCGCCCTAATGTGCATTTGTCCAATATAGTGGAGAGGCTTAGGAAGGTCAAGTGTAGCCCAGAAAAGGACCAAAAGAGAGATCTCTGTGTGCGCCATGGAGAGAAACTCCTGCTGTTCTGTAAGGAGGAAGAGAAGATCATTTGCTGGCTTTGCGAGCGGTCTCAAGAGCACCGTGGTCACCACACATTCCTCATGGAGGAGGTTGCCCAGGAGTACAAGGTAACAGACCAGGATTCAGGAAAGACAGGGCCCAAAATAGTACTTGATGTGAAAGCTGCACTTTGCATTTGACTCTCATTACCTTGCCACCATATCCCGAGGCCTGTGATCACTTTTATTTCTATGCTCAGGTTCCAAGGTCTGAAGGATATTTCTGATGAGCAGACTCTAAATCAAAAGTACATATTTTTATACCTTGTCCTAATAGGTAGAGGTTTGGTGCCCAAGTAAAGTTGTCATTTTCCCTTTGGACAGCAGGGGTAACAAGGCTACTGGGGGGATCAAGACCTAAGTTCTTTCTTTACCACAAGATCAAGTTTCTTCTTCCAGGACATAGAGAATGATGAGTCTTTTCTTGACATGGGAATGGTGACTTCTATCATCTGAATCTTAAAGAGCATATTCACCACACTAGGTTTCCTTCAAATCACAGATTGTAATTGCTAGTTCACCATTTCTGTAAACTCTAGACTCTTTAGAGATCAACCTGATTTCCTCCCCATGTATCCTCTCTTCTGAAGCCGAGAAAGCCAATACTTTGACCTCAGTGCAATTCCTCTCTCACAGGAGTACCTCCAGGAAGGCCTTAAATCACTGAAGGCGGAACAGCAGAAAGCTGAGCAAATGGGAGCCGACCTCGAAAAACAGAGAACTTCCTGGAGGGTAGGAGAAGACACTTCCAAAGAAAGTCACACAGGAATCTGGGCAGGACCTGGGTTGTTAGTCACAAGGAGCTCCTTTCCTTCTTTTTTCTTGATGGTTGATATATCCAGTTTCATTAATTAGCCATTCTTTATTCTTCCCATGATAGGGGTGGGGCTTGCATTGAACATGTCACAAAGTAACAGAGATATCTGTAGGTTGGTTATTCTCATTGAGAGACACTGTGGTGAGGACGGCTAGTGCATTCTGTATTCATTTCTGTCATTACTTTATGCCTGTAACTCTTGCAGGGAAAGACAATTGCCCATGGCTCATGGCTCTGTCTCTGGTGCTCAACATTAGGAAGAGGGTGAGGATGGGGGACAGGAGTAATAGAGGGAGGCATGACTGTCCTGGGCAGCTCTGTGAAATCTGAGACACACCCAGGTGGCCTTATTTGGTTCTGACTAGCCTCATTAATGTTGAACTGAAGACATTATTTTGGAATGTGATGGAGATGAAATAATAGGAAATATCAGCCTCCACGAGAATTCCTTCCTTGCTTCCATCTCCTTTTCCTCTGAGAACATCCGAATCAAATACTTCTATTTTTGTCCCCAGCCTCTGCCTGATGCCTGACTCCCTCTCTCTTTTTCTCATTCTTAAAGGATCTAATAGAAAATGATAGGCAAAGTATCCAGGATTCTTTTAAAAAACTGAGAGAATTCGTGGACAGTGAGGAGCAGAAGATGCTGAAAATGCTGAAGGAGGAGGAGACAGATGTTCTCAATGACTTGGCTCAGACTGAGTGTGAGCTGGTCCAGCAGAGCCAGTTGTTGAAAAATCTCATCTCAGATCTGGAAAATCGGCTGCAGGGGTCAACACTAGAGATGATGCAGGTAAGACTCGGGAATAAGCCCCAGTATGTGAACTTGAGGAAAATAAAGACTAAGTTTCCTCTTCTGCTATGTGGCTGTGTTTTTTCTGGTGATGATACTGAAGTTCCTTTGGACTTGCAGTAACCCTTCCCTGCATCTATTTCAGAGGTTCTAGAAATAATTAAATGCATGAATAGCTAGCGAAAATCTAATTTTATTAATGTATCAACTACAGTGCAAAAGTGACTCTGGGGAGAAGATCCATTGTGTCCAAATATATTCAGTAGGCCCTATATCACTTGATCTAATCTAATTTTTTTTTTTTTTTTTTTGCATATACCTCTTCAAGATCCTAGGTGTTCTTTTTTTGTTTGTTTTTTAATGGAATGAGTTGAGATTTTTCTTTACTTTCTAAATTTTATGAATAAACAATTGTGAAGAATTATTATTATTTATTCTTTAATTATTCAATAGATTCACTAGTGAAGCCATCTCACTCTTATGATTTTTGGTGGGGAGAGATGGGAAGGTTCAAAATATTGTATTACTTATATTAAGTTTTCTTTTTTTTTTAATGTTTCTTGAGTCAGTGTTTGATGATTTATGTCTTTGTAGAAATTTATCCATTCTAAGCTGTCAAATTTGTAAACATGTAATTAGTCATAATTTCTTAGAGTCTCTCATTTCTACAGTATTTACAGTAATGACCCATTTTTATTCCTGATTTTATTGATTTTGAGGGGTCAATTTAGTTACATTTGGTTAATTTTGTTGATGCTTTTCAAGAATAACCTTTATTGCTTTATTTATTTATTTACTTTTAACCTTTCTATATCATAGATTTCTGCTCTGACTTCTATAGTTTGCTTCATGTATATGTATAAATGCACTTGCCTGCATGATTTTGCTGTCTCTGTTGTGTTTAACTTACTGTTCTTTTTCCTTTCCTGAAAGTGATATTTTTGCCACTAGTCTGACATAATGTCTCTTGTTACAGTTTTTAATGATATAAATGTATTGTTTTAGCTATATTCTTTACTATTGGATTATTTACTTGTTCTTTTGATTCAATACAACTTATTTTCAAATTTTGTTTGGTACTTTCATCTTAACCATTGAAATATTTGAAACTGTGTTTTCTAATTTACAGACATGGTGATTTTTACTTTTTCTTCTGCTGCATATTTCAAATTTAACTCCTTTCTTATCAGAAAGCATATCTTTGATTATTTCAATCTTTTAAATGTATTGACAGTTCCCTTATGGTCTAAAATACAATATGTATATTTTTTATATGAAATTGAAAATAATGTGTATTGTGTATTCATAGTGAAAGAGTCCATACATGCCAGTTAGGTTGAGCTAGTTTATCATGCTGGTCACCTCTTCTATACCATGATGGTTTTCTTATTTATATTATTTATTTGTTGTTCTTTCTTTAAAGTATCTTTCATATTTATTGTATTACTGGTTTGGTGGTAAGAATCTCATTTAGCTTTTTCTTTTTGGGATGCTCTTTCTGTCTCCTTCAATTCTAAACACTAGCCTTGCTAGGTAGAGTCATCTAGATTGTAGGTCCTTGATTTTTGTAACTGAGTATTTCATTGCACTCCCTTCTGCCTGCAAAGTTTCCTTTGAGAAATCAGCTGATAATCTTATGGGAGCCTCCATGTAGGTAACTAACTGCTGTTGCTTTGCTGCTTTTAAGATTCTCTCTTGGTATTCTTTATTTATCACTGGGTCTTTCTATGCTATCTCCCTTTTTATGGTTCGTGTCTCTTTGCGGAAGTTTGCGGGGAGATTATCTATTCATTCTCTAAGTTCACTGACCATCTTTACAATGAGTGTTTAGAATTCTTCATGTGGGAGATTCTTTGCCTCCATTTTTATTAGTCAGTTTTCTGAAATTTTGTCCTTATATTTCATTTGGGACATGTTTCTTTATCTTCTTATTTTGGCTGCCTTTTTATGTTTATTTCTATATATTTGTATTATCTGCTGCATCTCTTTCTTGGCAGAGAGGCCTTATGTAGTGTGTGTCCCTTGGGGCCTGGAGGTGCAGTTTCTGCGTTCATCGTAACCATGTTCTGTAGGGGTGTACACTGTATGTGTTGTCTGTGCTCTCTTGTTATAGTTGAGCCTTGATTGCTGTAGGCACATCGGTGGGGAAGATAGCCCTCCAACTGAGTGGCTATCCCATTTCTTAATCTCCACACATGGGTGTGTTGCAAGCCAGTTTTATCTCCACCCTCCCACCAGTCTTCATATCCTTAGATAAAGGAGTTGTCTTCAGTTTATCATCATGTGGGTCTCAAGGGTGATTTCTCTATAATGTAGTTATAATGTTGATGTATTGAGAGGAAACATGCACAGTGTTTCCCTAGTCCACTATTTTATCTAAGATTCTCTTTTTTACTTTTGAAATATCTGTGTCTTTGAATCCAAAAGATGCCATTTGTAGATAGCAGAAATTGAAATTACTTTTATTCTAGTCCACCAATCTCTGTCTTTTAATTGGTGAATTAAGACTATAACATTTAGTGCAATTGTCAATGTAGTTATATTTAATTTACATTGTGTTATGAGCTTCTTATGTCACCTGCAATTATCATTGTTGTCTTTGTCATTGTACATCTTCTTTTCAGTTGAACAGATGTTTCCAGTAAAAAATGTTGTTTTAATATGTTTTATTTTTGTGGTGGTGGCTCAACTTAGAAATTGCATCCTATTTTATTATGATCTATGACAGATTAATATGAAATTAATTTCAGTAAAGTATGTATACTTGCCTCCAATATTGCTTGACTCATTGATACTTTTAATATATGGGCACTTGTTCTAATGTGGACCAACACTATGCAGGCCTTAGAATATTTTATATAACTGGGAAGACCACTTACCTTTTTGTGGGAAAATTTATATGAGAGATACTTGTTTATTTCTATGAACTGAGGATAAAATTAACACAGTGGGCGTATAAAGAATTTGGAGAATGACATAGACTAGATCCTGATGATGGTGTTTGAGCTTCAGAATTATGCTTTCATTAAAGTTACAGTTCACAAAATTCCTTTTCTCTACTTCATCTAGTTTTAATTTTGTGTGTGTGTCTGAGAGATACCAAAACAAGGTCCAAATACATAAGAGCAAAACAATTTTTTGTTGTTTTGCTTTTGCATCCTTGGACCTAGCAGTTGGCCTAGTTTTCTGTGCCATGCAAAAAATCTGAGACAAAGGAGATGAAAGATATTTGTGCGTATCTGTTCAACAAAATATACCTATGATGATAAAGAAGTTCCGATAACTAAAAACAGTTAACCAAATGGACTAAACTATTTTGTTAGACATTAATATCCAGTAAATGTTGTACTGTTTAGAACAACTGAGTGGATACTTGTGACATGGACAATGGTGTTAAAAGAGGAGGTAATTTGCTTCCTGAATAGTAAGTTCTATAGTAAACATCCTAAGTTACTGGTTCTTGTGGTTTCTTTACTTGGGATTATATAAACGTACATTTAAGAAACAAAATTGAGTAAAAATAAGTTCTTAGAAATAAATTACACATACATGCATGCTGAATTTAAGGGTGTGGATAAGATCAATGAGAGATAGTAGGTGAAACAAGAAGCAAGATATGAGAAACACTGACATTAGTATATTTATTAGTTTGTACCCTCAGCAGAAGCCATGTAAACTGCTTGAGGAAAGCTATAACTACTGATCTTTGATTTTCCCAATTAGGGCATAATGCTGCTCAAGTAACAGTACACCACTTCACATGTGTATTGATAAATGAAAAAACCATGAGTTCTTCAAATAATCTCATGAGGCACCTTGTGAACATGGTGAAAATATCATGGACCTCATGCTTTTCTCCTAAATATGTCTCATCTCCAGGTACTGGAAGCTCAAGCCATACTTCCACAGGGGTCAAAGTTGTTTCTATATTTCAGTAACCCTACAACTCGACATGACTCTTCTGAAATGATTGACCTGTGTCTTGTCTTTACTATCCACTCTCACGTTAGGACCATCTCTATTTCCTCCAGATCAGGGTGTTTGTGGAGATGTGATGAAGCTTAATCAGTGAGGAGAACTTATTCTTGACTCATGTTTTCTCTTTCCTCCCTAGGATGTGAATAGCATCATGAAAAGGTAGGTGTGGAAGACCAGAGATGTTCTTTTTTGTGCTGTGAAAAGAGGCTTAAATTGTTTAATGTTATCTGGTGGTTAATTAGAGCAAACTATTGTTCAAGGCAGATAAATTAAGAAGTAGTTTTATCTTAAATTTCTGTTCACCTATCATGATTTGAGTGTTCTATAACAATCGAGAAGGAACCAGATTCAATGGTAGGGAATTTACTTTGGGAAAAGTTGAAGACTTTGGGTTACTAGCAGTTAAGGATAATATATTGCAATATCAGACCTATGTGACTTCATAAATTTTATTCACTCAGTGTGCCTGTATTTTACTCAGATTTCTGCATTTCATAGGTGATTGAATTATCATGGGAATGTCATGTCATCTTTGCCTCATAAGCACCCAGATTTTGAGACAACTCTTTTATATTTAAGGTCCTTCTCTGGCAATAGAAGGGATAAGGTCGTTCTGTGCGGTTCTCATTATTTACCCAAAACAGACTTGAATATCAAAGATTATCTTGACCCTTCTGTAAACAACTGATCCATCTTGATCGCATACTTTTGAGGCCAGAATGGAAGGGCATCATCTTTGTGTCTAAATTTGCTCCCCTACGTGACTACATCAGTCTCTTCCAAGCATATGACATTCTGACCACTATTAGTATAGTCTTTATAATGTCATGTTTTCCAAGTGTTATATTTTTTCCCCAGAGTAAATCTTGGATATTGTTCTGGGTGCCTCCCTTTCTGGGGAGTAGAATTTAAAGCTCTTGGTCCTACCCAGACAACATTACCACACTTGATATACATCAAACCACCGGAAGTCAGGTTCTGCAACCTCACTTTCTTGTCTTATTCCCGCTTATTTACATCCATGCCATGACTTTTCCTTGTATTAATTTATTTCAAGCTACTAAATTTGGCACGGTAAAGAAATCTACTAGTGCATATAATTTTATATGATTTTTAGAAATTAGAGAAAGAGAGGATAGTTATCATTTTGAAAGGAGTGAACTGTATTTCTGAGTGGTCAATGCTTTCCCACGTTCAAACAGCAGTTCACTGGGAAAGTGGATTAAGCACTTTTCTTCCGGCTACAAGGCCAGGGGTCCTAGAAACAAGACTCATGTGCTCATTGGGATGAATAGTAAAAAGCCATGGTTTTGGAGAGACAAAAAGTCAGAGGCATGGGGATCTTTTATTTTTTTGTCATCCTTAGGATTAAAACCTTCACTCTGATGAAGCCAAAAAATGTCTCCAAGATACAAGGAAGAGTATTCCAAGCTCCTGACCTGAACGGGATGCTGCAAGTCTTTCACGGTGAGGAATGCCAGAGCAAATGGGTGGGCTTTGAGATTCTTGTTATGTGTGGGTTGAACAGGGAGGAGGGTTCAGTTTCTGGGTGTGGACAGAGGAGACAAAGAAGGATGGATATCTCGTGCTGATGACACGGGCATATTCAATAGGGAATGACCAGCTGTCTTGTTCAGCTCTCATTCTTTTGTGTACTGCCTCACGTTGACCCCAGTCTTTCCCTGCTTTGGAGAGAAAATAGATTTTAATGTAGACTTTTGTGCCTATATTTAATATTATGGAATTTTTCATTTCAGGACTGACAGATGCGCAACGTTACTGGGGTAAGGAGAAATCACAGTATTATGAAGCCACCCTGTCCTCATCTTTCAGAATTTTGCATTTTCTACTAGGTCTCATGTGTTCAGACCCATGTTTTCCACCCCAGTATACACATACATATTATACTCCTGCAGCATTTTACTGCTCCTCAAGGACCAAACTAAGTTCTTCCCAATTTCCCACTCATTTCATTCTCAAAATTACTTATAATGTCATAAATGAAGGTACATCCTATTCCTTAACCAACCCTGTATTTTTTCTACAGTTCCTGTGACCCTGGATCCTTTCCTGCATAAATCAAATGTTATCATTTCTAAGGATCAGAGACAAGTGAGACCTGTTTTTTCTTCCAGAACACTTATTTTCCATCAGAGAAACCGTTATGAGGATTATGGTGTTCTGGGATCACCCCGTATTACATCAGGGAAACATTACTGGGACGTAGATGTGTCAGACAAATATGCCTGGGTTTTGGGAGTATATGGTGATAATTCCCCTGATGCTAATATGATGGGTTTTGTAAGACAAGGTAACTGTTATCAACATGTTTGCTCTCTATATCAACCTAAATATGGCTACTGGGTTATAGGGTTACAGAATCATTCCGAATATAAGGCTTTTGTGGATTCTGCCTCCTCCAATGCCTCAGCCTTAACCCTGTCCCTGACTGTTCCTCCCCAGCGTGTTGGGGTTTTCATAGACTACAATGCTGGCACTGTCTCATTTTTCAACATCTCTAACCATGGGTTTCTCATCTATAAATTCTCTTCCTGTTCCTTTCCTGAGAATATTTTTCCATATTTCAATCCTATGAAATGTGTTGCCCCCATGACACTGTGTTCTCCAAGGTCTTAAACCTCTTTCACCCTCACCCACTTCTATGTAGTGCCTCTTGCCTTGGCTACATTTAATGGACTGAGTTTATCTGTACCACTTTTACCATCTTTTGCTACCTTTTTTTTTTTCTAATTGAACACCCTTAGATCACCAATAGGGTGTACAATGTGACTCGTGTCATATTTTTTCCCAGTATCTTGTTTGAATTAGTAGGGAATCCTAATTCATCATTTTCTATAATCATAAAGAAAATGGCTATTGCCTCATTAAAAATAGAGACATGTATGGAGGTAGCATCTCTGCCAATTTTTACATCCGCCACCTTTGAGAAGATGAAGGAAAGCTTTTCAACAATGTTTGTGTATCATTGAAGAGCTGTATACAAGTCAGTCACTACAGAGTGAGTCCTTAGGGGTGTGTCTGTTTACGCATGATATTCCTTATTCATCAGGGAATGAAGGAGAAAATATTATAAGTAGTATCTTCTAACATTGTAAACTTTGTGTCCTCATTTGTCTGAGTTCATGTCCAATCTCTCCAAATATGCACAGTGAACCTTGAATAAAATACCTTAATTTTGATTTTGTTTTATTTTTTTTAACAATCCTGGTAATAAAACCACACCATCGTGAGGATCACTATGAAAAAAATGTCATTAAGTGTATAACTTGTAACTGTCTCAACAGAATAAACGTTTTCTCTACTAATTTCTGAGAAATAGAAGCTGTGTCAATGTCTCATGAAGCAGGTTGTGTCTTCAGGGTACTAGAGGTTTTTACTGAAGTCTCATGTTTCAGAACCCTGATCCCTCTGAGCTGCTGTCTAGACCACTCCTGCTCTGCCAGTGATAGATAAGGGTGAGTGTGTGTGCATGTGTGTGTGTGTGTGACAGTGAGAATCATTTCAATTCTTGTGTTACTTACTGTGAGTCCTAATGAAATAAACTAAACTTTAGAGGATTCAGTTTCACATTTGTAAAAAATATGAAATATACTTAATGTATTATTGTGAAAATCAACACAATGTTTTCATTTCTTATACTTTCTATTGAACTTTTAGAGGAAAGGAGAGAGATTTAGAAACATCAATGTGAGAGAAACATTAATCAGCTGCCTCCTGCATGCCCCCTACTGGGGGCACTGGGACCTCCCATCCACACTCAGTCCACTGAGCCACATGGCCGGGCTAACAGAACGTTTTTATTTTTTAAATTTATTTTTTATTTCATAATTTTTTAAAATATGTTTTTATTGATTTTTTTTTAGAGAGAGAGGAAGGGAGAAAGAGAAACATCAATGAGAGAAAGCTACATCCATCAGCGCCCTACTGGGGATCGAGCCAGCAACCCAGGCATGTGCCCTGACAGGGAATCAAATGTACTTGCTGTGAATTACTAGCAATAATCCTCAGTGACTGACAAATCAACTCCAGGGACATTTTTCTTTGGTTACTGCAATGCCAGTCCTCCAATTTAGGATTAACTCCCTAGCTACAAGGAAAAAGAGACCTGAACTTTTAGAGACAAAGTATTTTTTAGTTCCATGGCACCACCAATGTCAAGAATACTCAAGCTCTGCATCTAGTAAATACCCCCCCCACACACACACACACGCACCACATACGTATTCACAGGAATTATTTGCTTTCAGTTGCTTTCTCCTTATTGGTCTCACTCCTTCTAGCAGGCTGACAGACTATGGCAGTCTTCAGGATGGAAGATAAGCCTGTTCCTCCTGCCACCCCAGTGGGAGGGAGCAGAGTTGAATCTGCACTGGATGTTCATGCAGGCCTTGGTGGGACCCCATATCCAGTCTTCAGAAACAGTCGATTTATTGTTCTGAGTAAACTGTATAAGTAGATTTACTGGTTTTAGGGTCAGTGTATTTTATGCCATTACAAACAGCCAGATTTTTTTCAAGTGTCCAGTTTTCATTCTCACACTTGAGAAAGAACAGGATGATTGGGCATCTGGTGGTAAGTGCAAAGATATACTGTAGAGTGATTTCTGATATAATCTATATTTAATCTACAAGTGTTGTTGACAATTGAAGGGAGGTGGAGAGCCCCCCATGTGGAATGTTTTTCTGTGGAGTGCACAGCAAAGAATAGGATGTGTGCCCCCACAAATCACATGGTCGTTGCTTTACTGCTGCCTCCCTTTGCATCTGTTCTGAGCCACATTTGGCGCCCCAGTGAACTAATGTGTTCGCTCCAGACTCTGTATGAGATGTTCCTATGAAAGATGCTTTTGGAATGAGAAGAAACATATTTTTTTGTTGTTAATAAGTTTCTACACTGAAGTTGGCTCTTTACCAGGTGTTTCTCTTTAGCCCCCAAGAAAACCCTTTCTTTCAAAACTCAAACCACAACACCTAATATGCATTTTTTAGTAGTGGAGGTAGGGTCACTTTGGGCTGAAAAGCCTTGGACCCATCTATAATTTGAAAACACCAGATATAATGAGGACTTAATGTCTTTGAGCTTGTCTGTGAAGAGAGTATAAAAATGTTATCTGGAAAATATTGGAAAAAATCAGAAGCCCAGGAGAGGGTTGGAGGGCAAGGGGAGTGGTGCTGGTGTCCTGGGACCTCCTCTGAGACATTAGATTTAAGGTGGAGAGACCCCAGTGAGGAAATCAGAGCTGTTCAGGTAAAGGCAAGCATCAGCTAATAGGAAAAATGAATGAACCTTACTCCTTCGATCACCCAAAGGCCATATCCAGAGCTAACCATATTGCTGTGGTCAATATTCCATCATACGATGTTCTGAGGCCCAGGGAATAAGCCACCTTCTCAGTTCTCTGTGTTCCCTTCAGTCCCTACATCTCCTGATGGAGAGAAGTTCTGCCACTTTGGGCATCTTCTTTTTAACTGTTTAGGACTGAAAACAACAGAGGACACAGGAATCTGTGTGCTTAGAATGTGGTGGTGAAGGTAAACGACAGGACTGAGATATGTGTCTGAGGACATCTTAGCAACAAAACAAAATATGAGAAGAATTGTTCATTAAAATTTGTCAAGGAGTTTACACAAATGCTAATAACACCAGAATTTGACTATGACCATAGCAATTATGTTCACAGCAACACCACCAATAGAAAAGAACCATGATTATCATCAGCATGTTCAATGTAATTAAAATATCTCTAGCAATAAGAGTATGTCTATTTCAATGCCATTCCCATCTAATATATATAATATAATATATACATAGTATTTTGTAATATCTGACACAATAAGGAATGCCATAAAGAAGGTCCCTTTGCCTTTGTAATTCTTACTGTTGGGTGTAGGGCTGCATGAAGAAGGACACTCAATATAGTATTATCTTATGAGAAAGATGATAAAGCAAAAAACGCCAGCTCTCAGAATGTAATCCATGCAAAATTGGCATGCTTATCATTGCACTTTAAAGCACCACCAGTTTATTTGTTAGAAATAACTTCATTCACACCCTTGAAACTAAAACTGTCGACATGATTCAGCCATACGCCTATGTAAATTTCACTCCTACCTCAGAGACATGTGAAATCAAGAAGATTCCATGGGGCAAGGTTAGCGTACTCAACTGTGGGAAACAAGTAATACCAAATTATCTGCGCTTTAATTAGAAAATCATCAACGTTTCAGTCGCCCTCCCTGTCTCTTTAAGTTAATGGTGAAGATTGCCCAGCTCTGACACTTGTCTGTCAGGGATCCTTGTCTGGATCTTCGACCATCTTGTAGCTGCAGCTCGTGAAACATATTCTCAGAAGAAAAGATTGATAATAGGGCATGACAAACTGTACAGGAAATAGAAATGTTTCTCTTCTGATTTTGTAAATTAAACTTATTTGTAGTTTTTTTTTTTTAATTTTTATTATAGTACTATGTCATGCATAGGTTGTACTTTCTTTTAAATTTATTTTCAATTTTAATTTTAATACATTTATCAGTTCTGCTTTTGATTGATGGTGTAAAAAGGACCAAATGTTTCCCAAAGAAGGTAGGGAAGAGGACGGTTATGGAGGTGTGAGTGCCATCCTGAGAAAGACTCCACTAGAAGAGCACCACCTGTTAACCTCCATGCTCTTCCTGCCTCCTAGTTGCTGGTGCCATGTCAATGACACACCTGTATCACATTGGGTCTGGAAGGCTTCCTTCTCTGGCCTGTCTAGGTCAGGAACAAAAACTGGTAATTAACTGCTGGACCACAAAATTCAGTGGTGTTGTGGAAACATTTTTTAAAATTAATTAATTAATTTTATTTTATTACAGATGTTTCTCCTTTTCCCCCCATTGACACTCTCCTCCCACCCCCTCCCCACCTTGTTCCCAGCTTTGTTGTCCATGTCCATTGGTCATGCATACATGCACGTAAGTTCTGTGGTTTATTTCTCCCCGCCACCCCCTCTTGTGGAGATTGTCAGTCTAAATCCAACCTCCATGTCTCTGGGACTACCCTGTTCTTCAGACTGTTATGTTCATTATATTCCACAAATAAGTGAGATCATATGGTACTTGTCTTTCTCTGTTTGGCTTGTTTTGCTTAGGATAATACTTTCCAGGTCCCTTCATGTTATCTCAAAGGATAAGAGATCTTTCTTTCTTACAGCTGCATGGTACTCCATTGTGTATATGTTCCACAGCTTTTTTATCCATTCGTCTACTGATGGACATTTGCACTGTCTCCAGATCTTAGCTATTATAAATAGTCTTGCTACTAACATGGGGGTACATATATTCATTTCGGTTGTTGTTTTAGGGTTCTTAGGGTATATTCCTGGAAGTGGAATGACTGGGTTAAATGGCAGTTTAATTTTTAATTTTTTGAGGTAACACCATAATATTTTCCATAGTGGCTGCACCACACTGCATTCCCACCAGCAGTGAACTAGACTCCCCTTTTCTCCACACAACACTTGTTGTTTGATCATTTGTTGATGGCGGCCATTCTGACAGGTGTGAAGTGATACCTCATTTTTGTTTTAATTTGCATCTCTCTGATAAGTGATGTTGAGCATTTCTTTATATGCCTCTTAGCCATTTGTATGTCCTGTTTGGAGAAGTGTCTATTTAGGTCCTTTGCCCATTTTTTAATTGGGTTCTTTGTCTTCCTCTTGTTGAGTTATATGAACACTCTATATTTTGTAAATTAACCCCTTATCTGATATATCATTTGCAATTATGCTCTCCCATAGAGTGGGTTCCCTTTCCATTTTGACAGCTGTACCTTTTGCTATGCAGAAGCTTTTGTTTGATGTAGTCCCACATGTTCATTTTCTCCTTTGTTTCTGTTGCCTTAGGTGATGTATCAGTGAATATTCTGCTGCGTATGATGTCTGAAATTTTTTTTGCCTACATTTTCTTCTAGGATTGTTATGGATTCATGACTCACATTTAAGTCTTTTATCCATTTTGAGTATATTTTTCTGTATGGTGTAAGTTGATGATCTAGTTCTTCTTTTGCATGTAGCTGTCCAATTTTCCCAACACCATTTATTAAAGAGGCTATCTTTACTCCACTGTATGCTCTTGCCACCTTTGTCAAATGTTAATTGAGCATATTGTCTTGGGTCCATTTCTGAGTTCTCTATTCTGTTCTATTGATCTATCTGCCTGTTCTTGTGCCAGTGCCAGGCTATTTTGTTTAGAGTGGCTTTGTAGTATAACCTGAAATCTGGTAATGTGATCCATACTACTTTGTTCTTCTTTTTCAAGATTGCTGTGGCTATTCAGGGTCTTTTTTTTTTTGTTCTGTATGAGCTTTTGAAGTATTTATTCTAGTTCTGTGAAGTATGTCCTTGGTATTTTGATGGGGATTGCATTGAATCTATAAATTGCTTTGAGTAGCATGGACATTTTAATGATGTTAATTCTTCCAATCCTTAGCTAGACTCACCAAGAAACAAAGAGAGAGAACCCCAATACACAAAATCAGAAATAAAAGAGGAGAAAAAAATAACTGACATTACAGAAATACAAAGTATTGTTAAATATTATGAACCATTATACGGCAACAGATTCAACAATCTAAGCGAAATGGACAAATTTCTAGAAAAACATAGTCTCCCTAAACTGATCCAGGAAGAGATAAAAAACTTGAACAGAACAATAAAAACAAAAGAATTTGAAGATGTAATCAAGATTCTCCCAGAAAACAAAAAGCTAGGCCTGGATTGCTTCACCAGGGAATTTTACCGAACATTCAATGAAGAACTAATACCCATTCTCCTCAAACTTTTTCAAGAAATTCAAGAAGGATAACGTCCATACTCGTTTTATGAGACCAGCATAATTCTAATTCCAAAACTAGAGAAAGACACGACAAAGAAAGAAAACTACAAGACAATATCCCATTGATGGCAAAATCGTGAACAAAATACTACCAAAAGAAATCCAACAATACATCAAAAAATTATTCACCATGACCAAGTGGGCTGTATCTCAGCAATGCAAGTCTCGTACAATATTCTCAAATCAATAAATGTGATACACCACATAAACAAAATGAAAGATAAAAATCATATGATCATATCAATAGATGCTGAAAAACCATTCGATAAAGCCAGCACCAATTTCTGATAAAAGCACTCAGCAATTTGGGAATAAAGGGATTATATCTTGACATAATAAAGGCCATATATAGAAGACCTACAGCCAACATCATACTCAATGGGCAAAAACTAAGAGCATTTCCCTTAAAACAGGAACAAGACAAAAATGCCCACTTTCGCCACTCTTATTTAACATAGTACTAGAAATCCTAGCCACAGCAATCAGACAGGAAGAAAAAATAAAAGGGATACAAATTGTAAAGAAGGAAGTGAAACTGTCATTATTGGCAGATGACATGTTATTATACATAGAAAACCCCAAAGACTCCATCAAAAATTAATAGACTTAATAAATGAATTTGGCAAAGTAGCAGGATACAAAATTAACGTCAACAAATCGACGGCATTCTTATACACCAATGATGAACACACAGAAAGAGAAACTAAAAAAACAATCCCATTTACCGTTGCAGCAAAAAAATTAAGATAGCTAGGAATAAACTTAACCAAATAAATAAAGAACCTATTCACAGAAAACTACAGGAAACATTTTTTTCAATAGGTTCAAACATTTACTAAATAGTAGGTCTTTCAACTGCTGTTTAGAAAGTAGAATGTTTTACAAAATGTCAGTTTACCTTCCCAAATGGTAGCTGTTACCACTGAGTTATAATGAACTGAGTTCTACCACTGATTATCCTCCCATCACACTATGCTTTACTAAGGGCAGGGACCCAGACTTTCTGGATCATGATTTTATCCCTAGTAAGTATCGTGGGACATAAATACAAAATAAGCTTAAATAATACTTATAGAGTTCAATTAAATTGTGAGTGTTCAGGCAAGCTGTAGAATGTATCATTTTAATTAATACTCTGATTCAAATATTATTGCTGAAATAATCTACAAAAGGGATAAAAACATAGTGATTGAGTGCGGAGCTTGTTAGATTTTAGAACATACTGAAGCATCAACTTCCCCAAGTGCCCTCGGTGGTGACTTCCCGTTGGTGGTGTTCTTAAGGTTCTGTTCAGCTTCCTGTGTTTTATTTTCAGTCCTATGAACTTCACTTTCATTTCTCACTCGTCTCTGGTGGGGGAACTTCTCTGTGAAAAGCTGTTTTCTGTCTTGGTGAGTGAATCTTGACCAGACTTACACCTGATATTCTCCACTGAGTAAAGACTCGTGTACCTCTACTAAAAGTAAGTGGGCTGGTTTCTAAGGACAAGGACAGGAGGCTTTGAGGGAGCAGACTGATGTGTTTGGTGTCTCAAACTGGGGTTCTGCAGCTGCTCTCCTCGTAGGTGTCTCTTCTGGTGGCGGGAAAGAGGAACCCTGAGTCTGGGGAAAGAGTGATCCTTAAAGAAGGGAGGGTTAAAAGAGCAAAGAGTCTTACTTGTTTCTTGAATGGACCATTTTCTCTCTAGGTTGAGTTAACCTCATCGTTTTCCAATTCTGTAGTTTGAAATTTCTACCTTTTCATTGTGAGCCAGAATTCTCTCTCTCTCTTTTTTTTTTTTTTTTCCCTCACAAATGTAATAACCTGCTCCTATCACTTTGTCCTGATTAAATAAGCAAAAAGCCAACTATGAAGCTTTCAGAGGCAACCTGAGGAAGTACCAGCTGGCCTGATACTCCTCTAAATGAATGTGTCCTCTAAGCGAATTTGTTAGTTTTTAGAACTTAGATAATAGAATAAATAGCAGGATAGATGTATGCTGACCCAGTTCACCCAATTCCCTTTTGTCTCAGCTCCCTCCCACCTCTGTTCCTTCCTGCTTTTCGCTAACTGCCTCCACTTCTGTACCCGTAGCTCGCTTACTCTCCTAAACTCTCGAATAACCCCTGTCCTATGTAAGCAACCCTCCTCCTGAGCTTGGGGCTGCAGTTCTCCTCGGCGAAGGTTGGCTGCAGTCCCTGCGCAGCTAATAAAGCTCCTAATATTCAAAATTACTTTGTGTCCCAGTGAGGTTGATTCTCCTGGGTTACAACAACAAACAGAAAATCCCTTCCTCCTTTTCTCCAGGGAAGCCTGTGAGATGGAGCCCTGTTTTCCCTCTTCATTAAGCCCAACCTCCACCAGAGGGCCAGCAGAAGTGAGAGGCCTAATCTGGATGCTAGTGGGAGGGACTGGATCCTAGCAGCTCTGCCAGGGATCAGATCCTGTTGAAGCTGGTCCTTTTACTCTTTTGATAAATTTCCATTACTTTTTTTCTCCATATGTTGATTCTTTTGTTTAAACTTATATTTATTGGAAATGTATGACAAATGTCCCTCCTTTTCCCCCTATTGACCCCCTGCTCCCTGCTCATGCCCCTGTCTTGCCCCTACCCTGCCTTCCCCACTCTATTGCCTGTGTCCATTGGTTATACATATATATTTATAAGTTCTTTGGTTTATCACTTCCTGTGCCCCACCACACCTCCATTGCCTTTGAGGTTTGTCACTCTAACAACAAATTTGTACTTCTTAATTTCTTTACCTTTTCACCCATCCCCTCAAACTCTCCTATCTGGCAACAAACAAAAAGTTCTCTATATCTATGTGTCTATTTCTGTTCAGCTTGTTCATTTTGTTTGTAGATTCAATTGTTGATAGATATTCATTTATTGCCATTTCATAGTTCATATTTTTTATCTTCTTTTTTTTGTGTGAAGACCCTTTAACATTTCATATAGTACTGCTTTGGGCATGATGAACTCCTTTAGCTTTGTCTTGTCTGGGTAACTCTTTGTACGTCCCTCAATTCTAAATGATAGCTTTGCAGGATAGAATAATCTTGGTTGTAGATTCTTGCTTTTCCTCACTTTGACTATTTCTTTCAACTCCCTTGCGGCTACAAAGTTTCTTTGAGAAATTCTGCTGACAGTCTTATGGGAGCTTTCTTGAAGGTAACAGACTGCTTTTCTCTTGCTGCTTTTAAGATTCTCTCTTTGTCTTTAAACTTTTGCATTTTGCTGATGATGTGTCTTGGTGTTGGCCTCTGGGGGTTCATTTTGCTTGTGACTCTCTATGCTTCCTGGACTTGTATGTCTGTTTTCTTCACCAAGTTAGGGAAGTTCTCTGTCATTATTTTTTTAAATAACTTTTCAATTTTTTATTTTTCTTTTTATCTTCTCCCGAGGACATTTTTGCATTTATCTTCAGATAGAGTGGGAGGGAGAGAGGGAGGAAGAAAGAGAGACAATCATTGATGAGAGAGACACATTGACTGGCTACCATGCACACGACCACAACCAGGGCCAGGGACAAAGTGCAACCGAGGTAGGTACCCTTAGTGGGAACCAAACCCAGGTCTCTTTGGTCCCCGGGCCAACGCTCCAACCACCGAGCCAAACCAGCCAGGCCTAAATTTTCAATTTCTTGCTCTCTCTCTTTTCCCTCTGGTATAAACATTATATGAGTGTTGGTATGCTCTAAGTTGTCCCAGAGGTTCTTTACACTATCCTCATATTTTTGGATTCTTTTTTCGTTTTGCTGTTCTGATTGGGTGTTTTTTGCTTCATTATTTTCCAAATCGATGGTTTGCTTCTTGGATTTACCTACTCTACTATTGATTCCCTGTAAGTTATTCTTTATTTCAGTTAGTGCCTCCGGCATGTCTGACAGTCTTTCCTCCATTTCTGACCGGTCCTCTTTTATGCTCTTGAGGCCCTCACTAAGTTCATTAAGCATCCTCAAAACCAGTGCTTTATACTCTGCATCTGTTAGAATGCTTATCTCCAATTCATTTAGTTCTTTTCCTGGAGTTTTGTTCTGTTCTTTCGTTCTTTCATTAGGGATATGTTTCTTTGTCTTCTCATTTTGGTTGCCTTCCTCTGTTCGTCTCTATGTATTAGGTAGAGTTGCTATGTCTTCTAGGATTCCTAGGGTGGCCTATTATAGTAGGTGCCCTGTACAGTCCAGTGGCACAGCCTCCCTGTGCACCTTGAGGTGCACCCCTTAAGTGGACTGTACACCCTTCAGTTGTAATGGAGGCTTGTTGCTGTTGGCACATCAATGGGAGGAATTTACTCTGCCTGATTAGCTGCAAGGGCTGACTGTGCCCACTCACCACTAACTTCTGACCAAATGGGGGATCAGCTATGCAGGGGCCCACAACCCAGAGCAAGACTTACTTCAGCAGGGCTCTGGTACCCTCTGAGTCCACTACGTGAGTGTGTCATTTGTGGAAGTGGTTGGGTGATGGTGCTTCACTGTGGTCTGAAGCTGTCCACTGGGTGTGTTGGCTCGGGGTAAAGTCAACCACTGCTTGTGTTCTACCCAGGGCCACCAGGCATAAGCTACAAAGCAACCTGCAGATGGCTGCTTCTTTTGCTTAGTGTGGAGGTACCCAGGCAAAGCCAAGTTGTGAACCGAGGTTGGCTTCTCCTAGTGCCTCACCTGGAGTCACTTAGTGAGAGGTATGGGCTGACTGAGGACAGATACTACTTTTGTGAGAGAATTAATGAAAATTTGAAACAGGAGCCAAGTCAGGCCATTCCTATGGCAATGCAACTGGAAATTGCTTGGGTGAGCTTGAAATTTGGGTGGGGCAGAGCCTTACAGAATCATCAGGGTGGGGCAAATACTGTGATCCAGGTTGGTGCCTGTCTGCTGGCCCCATGAGGGAAGGGCTCATGCAAAGACCAAGGGCCTCTGAAAGCACCTCTGTCTAGGAGAAAGCTGCCCTACAGCTCTCACCCCAATGCCAAACGATTCAGTTCTTCCCTGTGTGTCTTTGGGTCCTTTCAAGATGCCTCTGCAATGCTGGAGCCTGGAGGTAGTGGGTCTGAGTAATCCGTGTTTGGATCCTTTAAGAGGAAATGCCTGCATGCTATCCCAGAATCATCAGCCTCCCTCAGCCTCAATTCCCTCTGGTTCTTACAGCCAGAAGTTAAGGGGACTTTTCTTCCTGGTACTGGAACCATGAGCTGGGGACCTTGTGTGGGGTGGGGACCACTCTCTCCTCAGGGAGGACTTTCATAGCTGAGGTATCCCTCCTGATTTTTTCTGCCACCCCTGAGTGTGGCACCAGCCCATCCTCTCCTCCATTCCTCCTATCAGTCTCCATGTGGCTTCATTTTTCATTTCTTAGTTGAGTAATTTCCACTCAGCTCGATTTTAAGTGGTTCTTAATGATGGTTGTTCTGTAGTTTAGTTGTAATTTTGATGTCCAAAAGTTGATTCTTAAATGCAATAAACTGCAGACAACATTTTTTTGTTTTTTGAGGTGGAATAACTAGATTAAAAAACCCCATCATTTTGAATCTCACCTTTTCGAACAATAAATATATATATTTAAAAATTTTAAAATATCCTCACCCAAGGATATTTTTCTATTTATCTTCAGATAGAGTGGGAGGGCAAGTGAGGCAGAGAAAGAAAGAGAGAGAGAAACATCGAAATGAGAAAGACACTTTGACTGGTTACCTCCAGCACAACCCTGATCAGGGCCAGGGATGAAAGGCAATTGAGGTACATGCCCTTGTCCAGAGTCTAACCAGTGATTCATTGGTCTGCAGGCCGACACTGACCACTGAGCCATAGTGGCCAGAGAACACCTAGGGTTTTAGTATGAAATTCTAGGTTTCAATTTATTTTCTCTATACTCTCTTTGAAATTGCTACTTAACAGTGTGTTATTAATCACATTGTATTATTTTTATTGTGCTAAAATACTTAATCTGAGATCAAACCTCTTAAAATTTTAAGGCATTGCAGTTAAGCAGGTTTAAACATTCAGTTTTGCAACATGAATAAATTCTAGAGATATACTGTAGAACCTTCTGCCCATAGTTAACTATTATCCATTGTGCAGTTAGTAGTCATTTCTTTGTGATTACTAAAACTTAAAAAAAGTTTTACTTTTTTTGTACCTACCTACTCTTTTGCTTTAAGTACTGGAATAGCTTTTTTTTTTTTTTTTTTTTTACTTTCTTTCTTTCTTTCTTTCTTCCTTCCTTCCTTCCTTCCTTCCTTCCTTCCTTCCTTCCTTCCTTCCTTTCTTTCTTTCTTTCTTTCTTTCTTTCTTTCTTTCTTTCTTTCTTTCTTTCTTTCTTTTATGAATTTTTATTTATTTTTTGTTACAGATATTTTACCTTTTTACCCCATTGGCACCCCCCACCCCACCCCACCTCCGCCCCGTCCCCGGCTTAGTTGTCCATGTCCATTGGTCATGCATACATGCATATAAGTTCTGTGGTTTATCTCTTCCCACCCCCCCCACCCCCCATCCCCTCTTCTGAGGGATGTCAGTCTGTGCCCTACTTCCATGTTTCTGGGTCTACTGTATTCCTCAGACTGTTATGCTCATTATATTCCGTATATAAGTGAGATCATGTGGTATTTGTATTTTTCTGCTTGGCTTCTTTCACTTAGGATAATACTTTCCAGGTCCCTCCATGTCGTCTCAAAGGATAAGAGATCTTTCTTTCTTATCGCTGCATAGTACTCCATTGTGTATATTTACCACTGCTTTTTTATCCATTTGTCTACTGGTGGACACTTGGGCTGTTTCCAGATCTTAGCTATTGTAAATAGTGCTGCTATGAACATGGGGGTACATATATTCTTCTTGATTGGTGTTTCAGGCTTCTTAGGGTATATTCCCACCAGTGGGATCACTGGGTCAAATGGAAGTTCAATTTTTAATTTTTTGAGGTAGCACCATAGTGTTTTCCATAGCGGCTGCACCAGTCTGCATTCCCACCAGCAGTGTATTAGAGTCTCCTTTTCTCCACACCCTCGCTGACACTTGTTGTTTGATGATTTGTTGATGGCGGCCATTCTGACAGGTGTGAAGTGATACCTCATTGTTGTTTTAATTTGCATCTCTCTGATGATTAGTGATGTTGAGCATTTCTTCATATGTCTTTTGGCCATTTGTATGTCCTGTTTGGAGAGGTGTCTATTCAGCTCCTCTGCCCATTTTTTAATTGGGTTCTTTGTCTTCCTTTTGTGGAGTTGTATGAGCACTCTATATATATTGGAAATTAACCCCTTATCTGACACATCATTGGCAGTGATGTTCTCCCATACAGTGGGTTGCCTTTCCATTTTGATGATTGTTTCTTTTGCTGTGCAGAAGCTTTTTAGTTTGATGTAGTCCCATGTGTTCATTTTCTCCTTTATTTCTGTTGCCTTAGGTGATGTATCAGTGAAAATTCTGCTCCATATCATGTCCGAAATTTTGATGCCTACATTTTCTTCTAGAATTTTTATGGATTCACGGGTCACATTTAAGTCTTTTATCCATTTTGACTTTATTTTTGTGTATGGTGTAAGTTGATGGTCTAGTTTCATTTTTTTTTTGCATGTAGCTGTCCAATTTTCCCAACACCATTTATTAAAGAGGCTGTCTTTACTCCACTGTATGCTCTTGCCACCTTTGTCAAATATTAATTGAGCGTATTGCCTTGGGTCCATTTCTGGGTTTTCAGTTCTGTTCTGCTGGTCTATGTGCCTGTTCTTGTGCCAGTACCAGGCTGTTTTGGTTACAGTCGCATTGTAGTATAACCTGATATCTGGTATTGTGATCCCACCTACTTTGTTCTTTTTTTTCAAGATTGCTGTGGCTATTCGGGGTCTTTTTTGGTTCCATATGAACTTTTGAAGTATTTGTTCTAGTTCTATGAAATATGTCGTTGGTATTTTGATGGGGATTGCATTGAATCTATAGATTGCTTTGGGTAGTATGGACATTTTAATGATGTTAATTCTTCCAATCCATGAACAGGGTATGTGCTTCCACTTTTTTATATCTTCCTGTATTTCTTTTTTCAATGACCTGTAGTTTTCTGCAAAAAGGTCCTTTACTTCTTTGGTTAAGTTTATTCCTAGGTATCGTAATTTTTTTGGCGCGATGGTAAATTGGATTGTTTTTTCAGTTTCTCTTTCTGTGAGTTCATCATTGGTGTACAAGAATGCCGTCGATTTCTTGATGTTAATTTTGTATCCTGCTACTTTGCCAAATTCATTTATTAAGTCTAGCAGATTTTTGATGGAGTCTTTAGGGTTTTCTAGGTATAATATCATGTCATCTGCAAATAATGACAGTTTCACTTCCTCCTTTCCAATTTGGATCCCTTTTATTTGTTCTTCATGTCTGATTGCTGTGGCTAAGACTTCCAGTACAATGTTAAATAAGAGTGGTGAAAGTGGACATCCCTGTCTCGTTCCTGTTCTTAATGGAAATGTTTTTAGTTTCTGTCCATTGAGTATGATGTTGGCTGTAGGTCTTTCATATATGGCCTTTATTATGTCGAGATATGATCCCTCTATTCCTACATTGCTGAGCGTTTTTATCAGAAATGGATACTGGATTTTGTCGAATGCTTTTTCAGCATCTATTGAAATGATCATGTGTTTTTTATTCTTCATTTTGTTTATGTGGTGTATCACGTTTATTGATTTGCGAATATTGTACCAGCCTTGCATCCCTGGAATGAATCCCACTTGGTCATGGTGAATAATTTTTTTGATGTATTTCTGAATCCGATTTGCTAATATTTTGTCCAGGATTTTGGCGTCTATGTTCATCAGGGATATTGGCCTGTAGTTTTCTTTCTTTGTAGTGTCTTTTTCTGGTTTTGGAATTAGAATTATGCTGGCTTCATAGAACGAGATTGGAAGTCTTCCTTCTTCTTGAATTTTTTGAAAGAGTTTGAGGAGAATGGGTGTTAGTTCTTTTTTGAATGTTCGGTAAAACTCCCCCGTGAAGCCATCTGGGCCTCGGCTTTTGTTTGCTGGGAGAGTCTTGATTACCTCTTCAATGTCCTTAGTTGTTATTGGTCTGTTCAAGTTTCCTATCTCTTCCGGGAATAGTTTTGGGAGACTGTGTGTTTCTAGAAATTTGTCCATTTCGCTTAGATTGTCGAATTTGTTGCCATATAGTTGTTCATAGTAGTTGTTAACGATCTTTTGTATTTCCGTGGTGTTGGTTGTTACGTCTCCTCTTTCATTTCTTATTTTGTGTATTTGGGTTCTCTCTCTTTGTTTCTTGGTGAGTCTAGCTAAGGGTCCATCAATCTTGTTTATCTTTTCGAAAAACCAGCTCTTTGTTTCATTGATCCTTTGAATTGTTTTTTTTTGGTCTCTATGTCATTTATTTCTGCTCTCATCTTTACTATTTCCTTCCTTCTACTTGCTCTGTGGTTTCCTTTCTGTTTGCTTTCTAATTCTTTAAGTTGTGAGGTTAGACAGTCAATTAGAAATTTTTCTCATTTTTTGAGGTAGGCCTGTAGTGCTATGAACTTCCCTCTCAGAACTGCTTTTGCTGCATCCCATAGATTTTGTGTTGTTGTGTTTTCATTTTCATTGGTTTCCAGGAAGTTTTTGATTTCTTCCTTGATCTCCTCGGTTACCCATTCATTGTTTAATAACATGCTATTTAGCCTCCATGTGTTGAAATGTCTTTGAATGTTCTTGTTGCAATTGATTTCTAGTTTCATGCCATTGTGATCTGAGAAGATGCTTGATATGATTTCAATCTTCTTGAACTTGTAAATATTTAGTTTGTGTCCCATCATGTGGTCTATCTTTGAGAATGTCCCATGTGCACTTGAGAAGAATGTGTATTCTGTAGTTTTGGGGTGTAATTCTCTGTAGATATCTATTAAATTCATTTGGTCTAGTGCTTCATTTAGAGTCTCTGTTTCCTTGCTAATTTTTTGCGTAGAGGATCTATCCAGTGCTGTCAACGGGGTGTTGAAGTCCCCTGCTATGATTGTATTGTTGTCGATTTCTCCTTAGAAGTTCCCCAGAAGATTTTAATATATTTTGGTGCTCCAATATTGGGTGCATATATGTTTATCAAGGTTATATCTTCCTATTGGATAGATCCTTTCAATATTATTTAGTGGCCTTCTTTGTCTCTAGTTATGGTTTTCATTTTGAAATCTATTTTATCAGATATGAGAATTGCTACCCCAGCTTTTTTTTGCTTTCCATTTGCTTGGAAAATTTTTTTCCATCCCTTCACTTTGAACCTATGTGAGTCTTTTGTTGAGAGGTGGGTGTCTTGTAACCAACATATAGATGAGTCATGCTTTCTTATTCAATCAGCTACTCTGTGTCTTTTTATGGGAGCATTCAATCCATTTACGTTTAAGGTGATTATTGATATGTACTTATTTATTGCCATTTTTGTTTAGTGTGGTTCTATTTTTCTTCCCATTTCTTCTGCTAATTACAGCAGTCCTTTTAACATTTCTTGCAGTGCTGGTTTGGTGCTAATGTATTCCCTTAGCCTTTTTTTGTCTGGGAAGCTCTTTATTTGATCTTCTATTTTGAATGATAGCCTTGCTGGGTAGAGTAGTCTTGGATTCAGATTCTTGTTTTTCATGACTTTGATTACTTCATGCCATTCTCTTCTGGCCTGTAGTGTTTCTTGTGAGAAGTCAGCTGAGAGCCTTATGGGGTTCCCTTTGTAGGTAACCTGTTGCTTATCTCTTGCTGCCTTTAGGATTCTCTCTTTGTCTTTAATTTTTGGCATTTTAGTTACTATGTGTCTTGGTGTGGGCCTGTTTGGGTTCTTCTTACTTGGGACTCTCTGTGCTTCTTTTTTTTTTTTTTTATCCTCACCCAAGGATATTTTTCCATTTTTTTGTACAGATAGAGTGGGAGGGAGAGAGAGAGAGAGAGAAACATCGATGTGAAGGGCACATCGAGTGGCTGCCACCCGCACGACCAACCAGGGCCAGGGACAAACTGCAACCTAAGTACGTGCCCTTAGCGGGAACCGAACCCGGGTCTCTCCGGACCGCAGGCCGACGCTCTAACCGCTGAGCCAATCTGGCCAGGGCCTCTCTGTGCTTCTTGAACTTGAATGCCTTCTTCCTTCACCAAATTAGGGAAGTTTTCTGTCATTATTTTTTTGAATATATTTTCTATCCCTTGCTCATTTTCTTCTTCTTCCGGGACTCCTTTGATGCGAATATTATTACGTTTTCAGTTGTCCCATCGTTCTCTTAAGCTGTCTTCCTGTTTTTTAATAGTTTTTTCCTTTTGTTTTTCTGATTGGTTGATTTTTTTCTACCCTGTCTTCTAATTCACTGATCCGGTCCTTAGCTTCCTCTACTCTGATTTTTAAACCTTCCAATGTGTTTTTCATTTCTGATATGTCATTTTTTATCTCTTCTTGTTGGTTTTTAATTTCCAATTGGCTTATTTTCAGTGTCTCTGTGTCCTTACTCATGCTGTTCAGCTTCCTCAAGATCATGGCTCTGAATTCTAGCTCTGTTAACATGCCTAATTGCTCCACATTGATCTCATCTTTGGTGGAGGTCTCTTGCTCTTTCATTTCGCTTCTGTTTCTGTGTTTCACCATTTTGGCTATCACTGTGGGCTTTGGAGCCTGTCAAGTTCTCCCTGTGGGTGTTGGTGTTCTGCTGTTTGTGGCTCCCTCTCCTTTGTTTAGATGAGCGAGGGAGGACCCACGTTGAACACCACTGTCAAGTCTTACTTTCTTGTTTAAAGTTGTCATCCCAGGAAAGGTACTGTTATCCTCTAGCTTTTTGCCTGGAGGCTAGCAGTCTAGGTTACTTGATGAGTTTTGGGTTGTCAGTTGATTGAAAAACTCCCTCTGGTGCTCAGCCAAGGGGCTTTCAGGAGGGCGGGACAGATGCTGGTTGTTAGTGGGTCTCAATTAGCACTTCAGTGGCCCCCAGGGAGGGGTTGGATCTCTGAGGGAGGGGCTGCTGCCTCTCCTCAGAGCCCTGGGAAGGAGCAATGTGGCCAGGGTCCTGAGTGGCTGCACTCAGCCAAAGCTCTGAGCACCCTCCAGATCCCGAGTGTCCCCACATAGTTCCAGTCCAGTCTCCCCTCCCTCTGCCAGAGCCCAAGGTGAGTGGCTGTGGCTGTTTCAGCTTCTGTCCCAGCTCTGCGCTGTGGAGCCGCCTGGGAGTGTGACCCGAGGGCCCTGCTCCCAGCTAAGGCCGCTGCCCAGCTGCCGACCGTGGGCTCCCAGCCCCCATCTCGCGCCTTTGCAAGCCTACCGGGATGGAGTCAGTGTCCCTCGTTGTATGGTCCTCGCAAGCCGCTTTTCTGTTGGTTTTTCCCGTCAATTTGTCTGCGTTATAGTTGTAATTCCAGTTTGGTTCTGGGAGACGGTCTGTGTAGCTTCCGTTCACTCTGCCGCCATTTTTCCTCTTCTGTGGAATAGCTTTTTAAAATCTAAGTGACTATGTCAAATAAAAATTGATTTGACCTTCTTTTTTGTTTCCATAGTAATTCTTTCATTAGAAAGTCTTTTCTCTGTTTGCTCACGTATGTCTCCTATTTCAGAAGTGGGTTCACATTATGATGTACAGTGACAGAGGTAGGGTCAGGCGTTCTGTACAAGCTCCTCAACAACAGCATATGTAGGTCAAGGTTTTTCTTTCCTAGTCAGCCTGTCTTTCCAAGGAGCTGAAAGGCTGCAGAGGTCCTCAGGAGTGGGCAAAGCCTCTTCTCCTCCTCCAGTGAGACAGCAGGGTAGGTGCTACAGGAGTGAGTGTTCTTGTAGCAGGTGTCTTTGGTATTTCCACTTCCCACTCTCCTCACCCCACTTATTAGCCAAGAGAAATAGGAATACTGGGATACATGGCCAGTATCTGCTCTGGTCCCTTTCTCACAAGAAATTCTTCAGTTCTCCATTTCTGGAAGACCTGTGGTAGGAGAAGATTTCCAAGTTAGATACCTCCAATCTCTCTCTGTCTCTCTCTTCTCATTACACACACACACACACACACTCCTCTCTTAGAGACAGTGGAGGAATCTGATTCTTTTTTTTTTTTTTCATGTATCAAAGATTTTATGTAACTTACTAGTTAACAAGGGGACCAGTAAGATGATACAATGGGCTTAAGGAGAATTCAAGAAACACAAACAATGCAGCCAATAATGCTGCAATGAATTTAAAGACAGGTGCAAACTGAATTTATCCACGAGGCAATGATAAATTGCATTTCCCTTGGCATTTTTATTTTCATTTCAATGGACAAAGTGATTTGTTATCAGTTTCCTACATCTTACAGAGTTGCAGAATACCCCAAAAATTATAACTCAGATCATACCTACTTTTCCATCGAAGATACCCAGTAACCTCTTGGGCCCATTTCAAAGTCTTTTCTCACAATTGGGGAATCTGATTCTTATCCATACTCCCTTTGACCTCTGCTTTCCTGTCACCCTGTTACCACAAGGAATGAATCCATAACTCATTAAGAAAAAGGTGTACTCTGTATATTCATACAACACTTATCTCTCCAACCATATTCATGAATTTTTTTCCCCTGGGATGTTCAGGATTCCAGGTTAAGATGTGAAACAAGTTACAGAAAAGTATCGAATTAGCAAACACAAAGGAAAAGTTCTTCACACTGAGACATCTTTAGAAAAATGGAAAAAACAGCATGCATTTCCCCAACTGAATCCTACACCTTTCAGAGTATGAAGACTGCAAATTTATTTTATGTAAATTGTTTCTTCTCAGCAAATGTCCTGAGAAGGGACTCTGGATTCCAAATAAAAATCCATTGGGCATCAAGTGTGGATTTTCTCATGATCCAAATATCAGGTCTAGGGATTTTCTTTCTCACCTCTGAACCTCTGAGCGACAAATACTCATATGTTTGAGACCTTAGAATATTGCTGGCACATTAATTTGAAAGACAGGTGTCCAAAATACAAATTTGAAGGGTGAAGGGTCAATTAGTATTTTTGGGAATGAGCAGGCTTCATCCTCTAGATTCATCCATGGAAAGAGAGCAGGCAGTAGGATCTAGAGCTATCATAAGTTGTAGACCAGAAGTTTCAAAATCTGGGGGACCTGATGTTCCTTTTAGTATAGAGGCACTTGATCTGTACTTGATGATATTGGAGTCCAATGATCATCTACTTTGCCCAACATTCAGGATGTGAAGTCTACTGATGCAGACTCCTAATCTCTTCATATTGTCTATTCATAAGCCTGTTTTTCATATCACACATACACATACAGTAACTCCCCCAAGCCTCCCTGTGCTATGATCCCTCCCAGACCAGGAGTCTCATTTAGTCACCTGGCATAAGTGGGGTATTGTTTATCTTCTCAGGGTAGTTTGTTTTTGGACATTACTTTAAAGAGAGGTATAATTTAATTTTCTACTTATTAATTTCTAGCTAATGAAATATAATTAATTTCCTTTTAATATTGGTCTTGAGTCCTATGTCTTTGCTTAATTTACTTGAATAACTTTAGTACATTTCTCTAAATTTATTTTAGTTTTCTACATAAATTTTCATATTATCTGCTAATAAAGACTTTTATTTCTTCTCCAATATTTGTGTTTTTATTTATTTTTCTTGCCTTATTTCTTGGGGTACGGTCTATAATTCAATTCTGACAATAAGGTGTGAGTGTTGCCATGTTTCTTGAAGTGTTCCTAATCATAGAGAGAATTTATTCAATATTTGACCACTAAATATGACATTAACTGTAGCCTCTTTCATATTTTTCTATACAGCATTGATAGTCCTAATTTATTATTAGGAAGATCAGATATTGAATTTTATGTGATGTTTTTGTGCATACATTGAAGTAAACATACAGTGTTTACCTATTTGTTTCACCTTTAAGTGTGCTATCTTCATATTTTATTACTGTTGTATTTTAGCAGTTCTGCGGGTTAAGCCAATGTTATTACTTCAGTGGTTTTTACAGATTATTGAGGACATGTTCATTATTTTCATATTGGAATATTTCTATAAAGCTACATTTAATTTTAATTAATCTTTCTTTTGTTATTCTGAACTACTCATAAGCCAAACTTGATTTGCTTTGGGGCTGATTGCACTTTGAAGTTTGAAGTTCTAATATTTCAATTAAATACAAAAACGATTTGTATTTCATTTCTGACATTTCCTATTTGGGGTAATTATAAGCATATTTTCTTCTACATCCTTCACCCTACAAACAATGGCTGCTGTGAAGTCCTTTTATCATAATACCACATCTGGATTTTTTCAGAGTTTGTCTTTGTTGATTGCCTTTCTATTGAATATGGGCCATGTCATCTAATTTTTTAGTATTTAGAATAATTTTAGATTGCATCTACAGTTCCCTGAGGGAAATTCTGAACAATATGTGGGACTCTAGATCTTGTTGATTTTCTGAATTATTGTGTATTTTTATCAATGGTTTAAGTTTGTTGATTTAAAAATAGAAAATTTACCCTATATTTTGCAGGGTCAGAAATCTGTGACAATTTCTATTAATCCTAATATGGATCTTGTCATCAATATTAAATAAGTGTAGCTCAGAGATTTCATCATAGTTTTCATGTACAATTTGCCATTCCTGCCACTGATCTCCCCTTAAATGATGTTCTTTCACTATCTAGTTCCTGCAGTAATCCCAAATTGCTTTACTCTTTCAGCCAGTAAGTCTGTATTTTGCAAACTTAGCTTTAACTGTCCACCTATTACCAATTGATGATTGCCTTCAAAAAATCATTAGACTAGGAAAATCCTTCAATATTGTTCCCTCCTTCCACGTGTCTGTTTGTCTGTACACTATAGAGTCTGACTGCCTTTTTCACACTCTAGTGCCTCCAAGTTTAGTTCTCTATCTTTCTCTCCCTCTCTCTCAATACACCACACACACACACACACACACACACACACACACACACACACACTTTCTTACCAGATTTGAGGATGTTGGCATACTCCACATTCCAGCACATTCTGTTCTGGGTTGCAGGGAAATTTAATCTTCCTTAGGGCTTTGTGTTTTCACACCAGTCATGACATCTCTTGCCTATAGAAGAACATGATGAAATATCTTCCCTTTTGGGCTATGTATTTTTAACATTTTTGATTTGAGAAATCCTTGGAGTAAAGCAAAAGTTAATATGGTTAAAGTGTGACAGTGGAGATACATTAAAAACAATTCCCAGTGAGACTTAAGAAGAAAACAAAAGATATGAGAAATTGTTGGTTAAAATTTGTCAAAGGTAGAGTAGCAGCCCAATCAGAGATTAGACACACCCCAGCAACAGAGGCTGGGGAGCAGACATCCATCCCCAGGCAATAGAAGCACAGATCACCAGCTGAGACCCATTCCCAAAAACTACAGAAAAAGCTGAGCAGGAGTTGAGCCTTACAGGGCAGCAGCACTCCCCTGCCACCAGCAGCGGGACCTGGGGCTCCACAGAGGCCTGTGTGGTCCAGTAGCTTACAAGAGCAGTGGGAAGCCAAAGCCCAAGAGAGACTGGTGCTATCCAGCTGCCTACCCATGGGAACTGCAGGGTGTGGGGGCACAAGAGAGGCCTGTGTGACCCAGCAGGGATTATGCAATCCAGTTACCCACGGGACCTGTAGGGTGCTGAAGCACCAGAGAGGCCTGTGCCACCCAGCAGAGACTGTGCAATCTAGTTACCCCCAGGACCTGCTGGGTGCTGAAGCACAAGAGAGGTCTGTGTGACCCAGCAGGGAATGCACAATTTAGTTACCCATGGGGCCTGTGGGGTACTGAAGTACCAGAAAGGCCTGGATGACTCTGCAGGGACTGTGTCATCCAATTACCCATGGGACCTGTGGGATGCTGAAGCACAAGAGAGGCCTGTGCGACCCAGCAGGGACTGCACGATCTAGTTACCCATGAGGCCTGTGTGACTCAGCAGCCCATAACATAGGCATAGAGCTGGGTCCCCAAAGGGACTGTGCAATCCAGTTACCTGCAGAACCTGAAGGGTGCAGGGGCACCACGAAGGCCTGTGTGACCCAGCTACACACAAGATAGGCTAAGAGGATGTGAAAATGGAGGTGGAGTAAATAGAAGCTACACAGACAATCTCCCAAGACCAAACAGGAATTACAATTAAAATAAAGACAAATCCTCAGAAAAAAGTAACAGAAAAGCAGCAGGACATGACCCTATAACCCGGGACACTGGTAGAATCTGCAGAAGCAGAAGAGGGTGGTGGGCTGGGAGCCCACTGACAGCAGCCGTCTTAGCTGTGAGCAGCGCCCTTGGGGAATAAAGACAAAGCCTGCTCCACAGCCCAGAGAACCAGGACAGAGTGCTAAAATAGCCATAGCCACTCACTTGTGGGCTATGGCAGAGGGAGAACAGACTGGGCTGAAACTCTGTGGGGACACACTGGATTTGGAGGGCATTCAGAGTTTTTGCTGAGATCAGCCACAAAGAATGGTGGCTAGTGTGCTCCTTCCCAGAGCTGTGGGGGAAAGCAGAAGCCCACCCCTCCCTTGGAGATTCAGCCTTTCCCAGGTGAGGCAAAGAAATGTAAATTGAGACTCATTAATAACCAGCATCTATCCCAACTTCTGGAAATCCTCTTATGCAGAACACCAGGGCTACATTCCAAGGCACTGAGTAACTGAGACTACTAGCCAACAGGAAAAAGACTAGAGGATAAATGAACCCTTCCTGGGCTTGCAAATCTAACCAGGAAAGTAGTACTTGACAGTAGTATTTAATATGGACTCACTCAGGCTCATCCAAACCCAGTAGAGGGAGCCACAAACAGCAGAATACTAACACCCACAGGGAAAATTTGGTAGGCTCTAAAACCCACTGAGATAGCCAAAACGGGGAAACAAAGAAACAAATCACAAATGAAAGAACAGGAGAACTCTATCAAAGATGAGATCAATGATATGCAGCTAAGCAAATTATCAGAGGAAGAGTTCAGAGCCATGATCTTGAGGAAGCTCAACAGCATGAATAAGAACATCAGCACCATGAGTAAAGATATAGAAATATTGAAAACCAACCAAGTGGAAATGAAGAATGACTTAGCAGAATTTAAGAACATATTGGAAGGACTAACTAGCAGAGTAGAAGAAGTCGAATACTGGAGCAGTGAATTAGAAGACAGGGTAGGAAAAATCAACCAATCAGAAAACCACAAGGAAAAAACAATTAAAAAGGAGGAAGACAGCTTAAGAGAACTGTGGGACAACTGGAAACATAATAACATTCGCATCATACGAATCCCCAAAGAGGAAGAAAATGGGCAATGAGTTAGGGAATGTATTTGAAAAAATAGTGACAGAAAACTTTTCTAACATGGTGAAGGAAGAAGGCATTCAAGTTCAAGAAGCACAGAGAGCCCCAAGTATGAAGAACCCAAACAGGCCCACACCGAGACACATAATAATTAAAATGCCAAAAATTAAAGACAAAGAGAAAATTCTAAAGGCAACAAGAGATAAGCAACAGGTTACCTACAAAGAAAACCCCATAAGGCTATCAGCTGACTCTCTACAAAAACACTACAGGCCAGAAGGGAATAGGATGAGGTAATCAAGGTCCTGAAAAACAAAGATCTGAATCCAAGACTACTCTACCCAGCAAGGCTATCATTCAAAATAGAAGGTCAAATAAAGACCTTTCCAGACCAAAAAAAAAAAAGGCTAAGAGAATATATTAACACCAAACCAGCACTGCAAGATATGCTAAAAGGACTGCTGTAATTAGTAGAAGAAATAGGAAGAAAAATAGAACCACACTAAACAACAATGGCAATAAATAAGTACATATAAATTATCACCTTTAACGTGAATGGTTTGAATGCTCCGATAAAAAGACGCAGAGTAACTGACTGGATAAGAATGCATGACTCATCTATATGTTGTTTACAAGTCTTTTATCTATTTTGAGTTTATTCTTGTGTATGGTGTAAGTTGATGGTCTAATTTCCTATTTTTGCATGTAGCTGTCCAATTTTCCCACCACCATTTATTAAAGAGGCTGTCTTTACTCCACTGTATGTTCTTGCCACCTTTGCCAAATATTAATTGAGCAATGCAGACTGGTGCAGCCACTGTGGAAAACACTGAGGTGTTACCTCAAAAAGTTAAAAATTGAACTGCCATTTAACCCAGTGATCTCACTTCAAGGAATATATCCTAAGAAGCCTGAAACATCAATCAGAAAGAATATATGTACCCCTATGTTCATAGCAGCACTGTTTACGATAGACAAGATCTGGAAACAACCCAAGTGTCCATCAGAAGATGAATGGATTAAAAAGCTGTGGTATGTGTACACAATGCAATACTATGGAGCTGTAAGAAAGAAAGATCTCTTATTCTTTGAGATGGCATGGAAGGACCTGGAGAGTATTATGCTAATCGAAACAAGCCAAGCAGAGAAAGACAAATATCACATGATCTCACTTATTTATGGAATATAATGAACCAAAAAAACTGCTGAACAAAATTAACCCAGAGACATGGAGGTGGGGTACAGACTGACAAGCCTCAGAGGAGAAAGATTGTGGGTGAAGAGATAAACTACAGAACTTACATGCATGTATGCATGACCAATGAACATAGACAACAAAGCTGGGGTTGGGATGGGGGGAAGGGGAGGAGGGTGTCAGTAGGGGAAAAGTAAGAAACATCTAGCCCTGGCCAGTTTGGTTCAGTGGTTAGAGTGTCGGCCTGCGGTCCAGAGAGAACTGGGTTCAGTTCCCGCTAAGGGCACGTACCTTGGTTGCAGTTTGTCTCCAGCCCTGGTTGGGTCGTGTGGGTGGCAGCCACTCGATGTGTCCCTTTCACATCGATGTTTCTCTCTCTCTCTCTCTCTCTCTCTCTCTCTCTCCCTCCCACTCTATCTGAACAAAAAATGAAAAAAATGTCCTCAAGTGAGGATAAAAAAAAAAAAGAAACATCTGTAACAAAAAAAAATTAATTAAAAAAAAAAAAAGCTGTGGTACATATATACAATGGAACACTATGCCGCTGTAAGAAAGAGAGATCTTGTATCATTTGAGATGAAATGAAGGGAACTGGAGAGTATTATGCTAAGTGAAATAAGCCAGTCAGAGAAAGACAAATACCACATGATATCACTTATTTGTCACATATAATGAACAAAAAAGCTGATGGTGTGGGGTGGGAAGAAAGAATGAGATAAACCAAAGAACTTATATGCATATGTAACCAATGGACATAGTCAACAATGTTTGCGGGGCAGGGTTGGGGGGTGGGTTAGGGAAGAGGGTGTCTGGGGGAAAAAGGAGAAACATCTGTAACAAAAATAAATTAATTAATAATAAAAAATATATTAATTGAGCATAATGTCTTAGGTCAATTTCCAATTTCTCTGTTCTGTTCCACTGGTCTCTATGCCTGTTCTTGTGCCCAGTGCCAGGCTGTTTTGATTACAGTAACTTTGTAATATAAGCTGACATCCAGTATTCAGATCTCACCTACTTTGTCCTTCATTTTCCAGATTGCTGTGGCTATTTGGAGTCTTTTTTGATTCCATATGAACTTTTGAAGTATTTTTTCTAGTTCTGTGAAATATGTCATTGGTATTTTGATAGGGATTGCATTGAATCTATACATTGCTTTGGGTAGTATGGACATTTTAATGATGTTAATTCTTCCAATCCATGAACAAGGTATGTGCTTCCATTTTTTATATCTTCCTCTATTTCTTTTTTCAACGTCCTTTAGTTTTCTGCAAATAGGTCCTTTACTTCTTTGGTTAAGTTTATTCCTATGTATCTTAATTTTACAAAAGGCCAACTTATTAGAAGAGTAAACCAATATTACCTTTATAGGTGGAAAGAGCTCAGGCCTATTGAATTGTTGTTCTCAGGTGTCTAATAGAACTGCCAGTCCTTTCCTCTTACCTCATTCTGCGCCTCACTCACAACATCTTCTATTTGCTTCATCTCCTGTCCTAAAAGCTATCATCATCTCTCCCCTGGGCAACTGTGCACTCATCCTACTCATCCTCTTCATTCCACACTGGATCCATCTAACATTCCACAGCCCAACACTGACAATGTGTTTTACTCTTGAAAAAGTGTCCCTAAATGTTACATAACTGAGGAAGTGCCATGTGTCATGGTCACTGCAGGCGTGTGTGATACCAAAAGCCTGGCAGTTTTCTCACACCAGCCACACTGGCATTTTTTTTTTTTTTTTTTTATCCTCATCCGAGGATATTTTTCCATTTTTTGTACAGATAGAGTGGGAGGGAGAGAGAGGAAGAGAGAGAGAGAGAGAAACATCGACGGACGTGAAGGGACACATCGAGTGGCTGCCACCCGCACGACCAACCAGGGCCGGGGACAAACTGCAACCGAAGTACGTGCCCTTAGCAGGAATCGAACCCGGGTCTCTCCGGACCGCAGGCCGACGCTCTAACTGCTGAGCCAAACCGGCCAGGGCCACACTGGCATTTTTTATCTCAGACAAGGGCATGCATCTTTCATGAACAAGTAATTTCCTCTAGCTGTAACAATTTTTTGTCTGTCCCATATGCCATATTTACTTTATCTTCTTCAGCTTTCAGTTCAACTCTTATGTTTTCAAGTTGGAATTGCTGGACAATCCTTTATCTGTATCCGTTGTTTGATTTCCTAACTGCATGCACATCTCTCTAGTAGTGTTTTTCACATCCGTGTGTGTGTGTGTGTGTGTGTGTGTGTGTGTGTATATATATATATATATACACACACATATATATGTATATATATATATAGCTGATGATTTAATTTACTATTACTTTTCATGTGAATGTCATAGTCATAGTGATTTAAATTCTGTTTAGATGCATTTTTGTGTTTATGGGTATTAGCTTAATTGTTAGCATGTAATTAACAGTGATTAAAATTTAGTTGAATAATTCTGCCTAATATTTTGAGATCTTTTGCAAGATCTCTATTTTTTTATTTGTATTTCTATATTTTCAGATATGTGACTTGTGTGATCCTATGAGTATATTTATGCTATCACTCTCCCCATCATTAACATACACACGCAGATTTAGGGTCCCATCAATGTCCTTGGCATATTTCCAGGCAAACGTGAAATTTACCGTTTATCAACACAAGACTCCCCAGAACCTCCTAAGTTACCTGTTTTGTCTCTGATTAACTCAGTAAAGTAGGAACAGACAACTAAAAGGTGACTGTGAGTATATTATGTTCATTGCAACTGTGTATACTGAAGAAAATGATCTTTGTAAGTCACTCACTAACTTTATGTATACATCTGATAAAGGGTTTTCTCTTGTCACGTTCGCAAACACATTGTCACATATTATGTCATAATAATAAGAGAAATCATTTCAAACATATAGCAAATCATCGGAATGGTTACACTATAAATAAGCAAGTCAGAGCAGGTCTTTCTGATAAAGAACATGTAAGGAGAGAGTGAAGTGAAAGATGAGAGTGGATTCTACTGATACCAGGGACAGCATTGCCTGCTGAGAGAAGAGCATGTATAAAAGCCCAGACCCATCAGTGGTTTAGTGCTTTTATCATTGAGGATGTGTTTGACATAGGGAAGAAGATGCAGGAGAATTGTTGGGTAACACAAATGTCTTGTTTTGGTAGAAAAGGCCTCAGGTCATCATTTTGTTCAGTAAAAGTAAAGGACAATAACAACGATTACAGAGATAAAAATGAAAAATTTCAAGACATATTAACTTAAAATATTGAAAATTGTTTTGAAAAGTCCTTTTTACCAGGTCACCATACTCTTTTCCTTATCTTTCTACTTTTTCCTTTTTGTCCATCTATATTTTTTCTGGCCCCATCCTTGATTTCTACACAGTTAACAATATTTATTATCGCGGTTCTTACTCTGCCTCTTTTTAACCTTTCCCATCAGGTAGGTTGGTGAGCAAGAGGAGCCTCAGATCAGAACAGGTAGGAACAGGGGAGCAGCTGCAATGGCTTCAGGAATTCTGGTGAACATAAAGGAAGAGGTGTCCTGCCCCATCTGCCTGGAGCTTCTGAAAGAACCCCTGAGCCTGGACTGTGGGCACAGCTTCTGCCAAGCCTGCATCACTGCCAACAACAAGGAGTCCATGATGGGCCAGGAAGGAGAGAGCCACTGCCCAGTGTGCAGGCTAAATTACCAGCCTGGGAACCTGCGGCTAAATCGGCATGTGGCCAACATAGTGGAGATGCTTAGGGAGGTCAGGTTGATCCCAGAAGAGGAGCAAAAGAGAAATCTCTGTGTGCGCCATGGAGAGAGACTTCTGCTGTTCTGTAAGGAGGATGGGAAGATCATTTGCTGGCTTTGCGAGCGGTCTCAAGAGCACCGTGGTCACCACACATTCCTCATGGAGGAGGTTGCCCAGGAGTATAAGGTAACAGACCAGGATGCAGGAAAGACAGGGCAGAAAAATGTACTTGATGGGAAATCCAAACTTTATTTTTGACTCTAATTATCCTGCTACCATAACCCTGAGGCTTATGATCATGTTTCTTCTGATGATCACCTTCCAAAGCCTGAAGGACATTTCTGTGCATTCCACACAAATGATGAGCAGACTCCTCTCAACCATAAGTAGATATTTTTATACCCTGTGCTAATAGGTGGAGTTTTGGTGCCCATGAAATGCTGTCATTGTCCCTTTGGACAGGAAGCTTAACTAGGCATCTGGGTGGATCAGAACCTAATTTCTTTCCTTATTATAGGATCAAGTGTTTTCTTCTGGGGCAAAGAGAATAAGTCTTCTCTTGACATGGGAATGGTGACTTCTATCATCTGAATGTTATCACCACATCAGGTTTCCTTCAAATCAAAGATTATAATTGTTATTTCACAGTTTCTGTAAACTCTAGTCTCTTTAGGGATCAGCCTCATTTTTACCCCCATTTTATTCTCCCTTCTGATGAGGACAATCCATAGCTTGACGCTGGTGTGATTCCTCTCTCACAGGAGAAGCTCCAGAGAGCTCTGGAAAAGCTGAGGGAAAATAAGGGGAATGCTGAAAAGTGGGAAGCTGACCTCAAAGAAGAGAGAATTTCCTGTGAGGTAGGTTGAAACTATTCCTGAGGAAGTTGGACAAGAATCTGGGCAAGACCTTGCATGTTTGTCACAAGGAGTTCCTTGCCTTTTTTTTGTCCTGACAGTCCATAAGTCCAGTTTCATTAATTAGCCATTCCTTATCTTTTCCCAAATAGGGGAAGGGCTGAAAATAAACATGTCACAAATTAACACAGGTCTTTGTAGGTTACTTCTTCTCAGAGAGACTGGTGAGGATGACTAGTAAATTCTGTGTTCATTTCTTTCATTATTTTGAGCCTTGCACTTTTCCAGGGTATGACAGTTGCCAGTGGCTCATGGCTCTGTTTCTGGAGCTGACCATTAGGCAGAAGGTGGGGTTATGGGGGTCAGGAGTAATGCATGACTGTCCTGAGCAAGCTGTGTGAAAGCTAAGCTTCACCCAGGTCTCTCATTTTGGTTCAGGGTTGGCCTCAATAGTGCAGACATAAGAGCATTATTTTGGAATGTGATGAAGAGGAAATAATAAGAAAAATCAGCCTCCTCAAGAATTTCTCTCCTGCTGCCATCTCCCTTCCCTGTGAGAACTTCCATATCAAATACTTCTTTTTCTGGCTCCCAGTCTCTGCCTGATGCCTGTGACCTTCTCTTTCTCATTCCTGAAGGATCAAATAGAAAATGAGAGCCAACATATCCAACATTTTTTTTAAACAACTAAGAGGATTCCTGGACATTGAGGAGCTGAAGGAGATGGAAAAGTTGGAGAAGAAGAAGGAAAATATTCTAAATGACCTGGCTCAATCTGAGAGTGAACTGGTCAAGCACAGCCAGTTGTTGAGAGATTTCATGTCAGATCTGGAGTATCGGTTGCAGGGATCAACAGTAGAGATGATGCAGGTAAGACTTGGGAATAAGCCCCGGCATCTGAACTTGAGGAAAAGGAAGACTAAGTTTCCTCTGCTGTGTGGGTGTGCTATTTCTGGTGGTGACTCTGAGGTTCCTTTGGACTTGCAGTAACCCTTTCCTGTATCAATTTCAGAGATTATAGAAATAATTGAATGTATGGATAGCTAGGGAAAATCTCATTATTAATGTATCAATTAAAGTGCAAAAGTGAATGGAGAGAAGGTCCATTGTGTCCAATTATATTCTGTAGGCCCCTGTATCTGTGATCTAACCTAGAACTTTTTTTCAGATACTTCTTCATGATCCAAGAGGTTTTAGTTGTTGTTTTGTTTTATTTATACAATGAGTTGAAATTTTTTTTCTTTCTAAATTTTCTGAATAAACAATTGTGAAGGATTGGTATTATTTATTCTTTAATTATTCAATAGATTCACCAGTGAAACCATCTCACTCTGGGTTTCTATGGGGTGTGTGTTTGGAAAGTTTTAAAATATTTTATTATATTAATTTTTCTTAGTTGTTTTTACATTCTTCAAGTCAGTATTTGATGATTTATATCTTTGTAGAAATTTGTCCATTCTAAGTTCTCAGATTTGAAAACATGAAATTAGTCATTATAATTTCTTTAATTTCTACAGTACTTACAGTAATGATCCTTTTTTACTCCTGATTTTGGTGATTTGCTTTGTTTTGTTATTTTGTTCTTGTCTATCTATATTTGGTTCATTTTATTGATGTTTTCCAAGAATAAACTTTATTGTTTTATTGATTTATCTATTTTTAACCTTTCTATATCATAGATTTCTGCTTTCCCTGATATAGTTTCCTTTGTGTGTGTATTCATATATGCTCATACATACAGAAATGTGTGTGTGTGTTTGCATAATTACTGTGTTAATTTTTTGTTCTTTTCCTAATTTCTTAAAGTGAGAATTTTGACCATTGATTTGACACAATCTTTTCTAGTATAGCTTTTAATGATATAAATGCATTGTTTCACCTATATTCCATATTTTCTGATTATTTGTTATTTTGATTTGATTCAACTTATTTTCAATTTTTTTTTATGATTTTGTTGTTATAAACTTTGGAATATTTCAAACTGTGTTGTTTAATTTATAAAGATGTGGTGATTTTTTACTTTTTCTTCTGCTGTATATAATAAATATAATTCCTTTCTAATCAGAAAGCATATATTTTATTATTTCAATCTTTTAAATGTATTGTTACTTTCTTTATGGCCTAAACTATTGTATGTCCAAAATTTTTTATATGAATTTGAAAAGAATGTGTGAGTGAATGGGTCTACAAATGCCAATTAGGTTGAACTGATCAATAATGTTGGTCATATTAACTTTTCTTATAATACTGGTTTGGTAGTGATGAACTCTTTCAGCTTTATTTTATTTATTTTTTTAATCTGGGAAGCTCTTTATGTCTCCTTCAATTCTAAATGATTGCCTTGCTGGGTAGAGTAATCTAGGTTGTAAGTCCTTACTTTATATCACTTTGAATATTGCATGCCAATCCCTCTGACCTGAAAAGTTTTGGTTGAGAAATCAGCTGATAGTCTTATGGGAGCCCCCTTTTGGTTACTAACTGCCTTTAACTTGCTGCTTTCAACTTTCTCTCTTTTTATTCTTCATTTCTTATGGTCTTTTTTGTGCTTTCTATCTTTGTTTTTATGTTTTCTATCTCTTTGAAAGTTCTCACTGAGAAAATCTATACAACCCCTTAGTTCATTGAACATCTTTATAAAGAGTGTTTAGAATTCTACATCTGGCATATTGCTTACCTCCATTTGTTTAGTTATTTTTCTGAAGTGTTTTTCTGATCTTTCATTTGAGACATGTTTCTTTGTCTCCTTATTTTGACTGCTTTGTTTATTTTTATGTATTAGTTATATTTGCCACATCTTTTAGTCTTAATAGAGTGACCTTCTGTAAATAAGGTCCTTTAGGGCCCAGTGGTGCAGTTGCCATGTTCACCCGAGCCATGTGCCTTGTGTGGATTGTACATGCTTTCCTGTTGTAGTTGAGCCTTGATTACTGTTGGCATGTCGGTGGGTGGGACTGACCCTCAGTCAAAGTGGCTGATAGCTATGGCATTTACTATAGTGAATAAGGTATTGTGCAAAGACTGACTCCTTGGAGAGAGATTTATCTTAGTGGGTCTCTAGTTCCTGTTGAGTCAACTTTTGGGTGTGTCATTTGTGGTGATAATAGGGTGGTGCTCTGGTATGGAGTCTGAAGCTGGCCACTATGCATGTTAGTTGTGGGGCTTCTGGGAGGGGTCTGGTATAGGTCAACCACTTTCTGTGTCTGGTATAGTGCCACCTGGTAGAAGCTACAAAGTGATCTGGTGTTTCTGGTTGCCTGTGCTAGGCTTGGAGGTGCCTTGGAGTGGATATGCTCTTAACCAAGGTTAGCTGCCACTACTGCCTGACTGGAGCCACTTAACAAGAGGTAAAGGGCATGATGAGGTCAGCCACTGTTTGCTTGGGGTCTGAAGACCTTTGAGAGATTTTAGGAAAGTCTGCAGCATGGACTGGCAGGCCAGCCACTTGTGTGGCTTAAGCTTTGAAATAGATTTGGCCAGAGGATTGAACTGGATGGGGTGGGTTCTCAGAGTATCACTAGGGTGAGACAAGAGTGGTATTAGCCAGGTTAATGGAGAATTAAATGTGTTTCTGGCCTGTGTCTTCAGGCTGTGTAGAGGAAGGGCTCAACAACAGAAAAATTATGCCTACTGGCACATTAGTCCCTGGGAGAGCTTACTTCAACATCATTTTTTATTATTTTAACAGCAATACAGTGATGCTTTTAATATGGGCTCTTGAGCCAATGCAGGCCAAGGCCATGTAGGCCTCAGAATTATTTGATATAACTGGGAAGACAAGTTTCCTATTTGGGGGAATTTATGTGAAGAGATTCATATTTCATTCATGAACTGAGGATGAAGTCAATATAGAGAGTATAAATAGAATTTGGAGAATAATATAGACCAGAATCTGATGACAGTATTTGAGCTTCACAATTTTAAAAGTTGTAACTTTAATTGAAGTTACAACTGTCCCCCAAATTCCTATTCTGTAATTAATCTATTTTTAGTTATTGTTGTTGTTGCTGTTTTTATCATATACAACAAAAAAGCTTTAATACAGAGAGCAATGCAATTTTTTTTTTTTTTTGGCATATGTAGACCCAGTAGTTGGCCTAGATTTGGTATCATGGAAAAAGTCTAAGAAAAAGACCAAATATATTGATTCATATCTGTTCAAAGAAGTTCAGACAACTAAAAACTGTTAATGATGTGAATTAAACTGGCTTGGTAGAGACTGAAATGCAGGTAAATATTGTAGTGTTTAGGATAGTGGTATAGTGGATATTGGTAACATGGACCAGGGGGTAAAATGGAGGAGACAATTTGGTTGGCAAAGAATAAGGTACAGATAAAACATCTCTAGTTACTGGTACCTCTGGGGTCTTTACTAAGGAATATGTTAACCTGAATTTAAAAGACAAGATTAAGTAAATATAAAGACTTTGAAATTAATTGCAATGCGTGTGCTGAATTTAGAGAGTTCATGAGGTCAATTATAAATAGTGTATAAAATGAGGTGAGACTTGAGAAATGCCAACATTAATACATTTGTTTCTTGTACCCTCAGCAGAAGCCATGTTAACTCCCCGAGGAGCACTATAACTACTCATCTCTGATTTTCCCAGTTAAGGCATACTGCTTGACAAGTAATAGTACATCACTTTACATTCATGTTGAATAAATGAACAAACCATGCATTATTCAAAGCATCTCCTGAGAAGCTTCCTGAATATGGGGGAACATCATAGGCCTCATGCTTTTCTCACAAATATGTCTCGTCTCCAGGTACTGGAAGCTCAAGTTGTGCTTCTGCCAGGGTCAACGTTGTTTCTATATTTTAGGAACCTGACAATGTCACATGAGTCTCCTGGAGTGATTGATCTGGTTCTTTACTTTTTCGCTTTCACGTTGGGACCATCTCGGTTCCCACCACATCAGGGGGTGGTGGGATGTGATGAATTTTTGTAAGTAAGGATAGCTTATTACTTCTTGACCTGAGTTTTCTCTTTTCTCCCTAGGATGTGAATGGCATCATGGAAAGGTATGTGTGGGAGACCAGAGATGTTCCTTTCAGGCTGTGAAAGATGTTTAACACCATTTAAGTTATCTGGTAGTTAATTAGAATAAAATATTGCTCAGGGCATGGACATTTGGGTATAGTTTTATCTTAAATTTCTGTTCACATATCATGATTTGAGTGTTCTACAACTATGTGAAATGAAGCCTTACTATGATAGGGAATTCATGGGGGGAGAAGTCGCAAAGTTTGAGTCAGTAGCAATTAGGGATAAGGTGTTATAGTATCAGACCCCAGTACCTTTTTATAGTTTATTCACCCAGTGTGCCTGTATCTAATTCAGATTTCCATATACCATTGCTGCTTGATCTATTGTGGGTAGGTTGGTTCTTCTTTACCTGCCGAGCACCCAGAATTGGGGATGATTCTTTCATAGTTAAATTTGTCCCCTGGGAATACAAGGGACCAGGGCCTTCTATACAGTTTTCCTTATTTTCTAAAAACAAATTTGAATTGCAAAGGCTATTTTGGCCCTGGTGCAAACACTTGATCTCTCTTGATCGTGTACTTCTGAAGCTAGAATGAAAGGGCAGCACCCTTGTGTCTAAATTTACACACCTACTTGGCTGCATTGGGCTTTCAAACACATGAAATTCAGAGCACTAATTGAATGGTATTTATAATGTCTTGTTTTCCAAGCATTACAATTTTTCCCAGAGTACCAGAAATCTCAGATGTTATTCTGAGGGCCTCCCTACCTCAGAGCAGACTTTAAAGGTATTGGTCCTCCCCAGACAATATTCCCACACTTAATATTTCTAAAACCACCAGGAGCCAGACTCTGCAACTTCACTATTATCTAATATCCCTCATATCATTACTGTGACTTTTCTTTACATGAATTTATTTTAAGGAGACAAAGTTTCTTTTTTTTAAAAAAATTAATTTTGTGTAATTGTGTATGATTTTAGGAGACAGAGTTAGAGGTTAGTTATAATGTGGGAGGAATAAACTATGCTTCTGAGAGGTGAAGGTCTTCCTACGATTATACAGACTATATTGTAAAGTAGGACATGAGCATATTGCTTCTGGCTTTAAGGTCAGAAGTCTATGCTCCCCTTTCTCAGGGGTCCATGGAATGGGGCTCAAGTGCTCAGTGGGGTGAATAGATAGAAATCAGTGGTTTTGGAGAGACAAAAATTTAGAGGTGTGTGTGGGGTTTAATTTTTGTCATCCCTAGGAGTGAGACCTTCATTCTGAAGAAGCCAGAGGCTCTCTACGAGAAACAAAGGAGTGTGTTCCAAGCACCTGATCTGAGAGAGATGCTGCAAGCATTTGCTGGTGAGAAATGCCAGAGCAAGTGGGTGGCTGTGAGATTCTTGTGATGCTGAGAGTTAAAGAGGGAGGAGGGTTCAGTTTCTGGGTGTGAGTAGAGGAAACGGAGGATGGATGTCTTGTAATGCTGATATGGTCTATTCAATGGGGAGTGGCCACCTGTCTTATTCACCTCTCATCCTTCTGTGTACCACCTCACAATGACCCCAGTCTTTCCCCGGATCTGGAGAGGAAATAGATTTTAGTGCTGACTCTTTTGTTTACATTTAATATTATGGATTTTTATCATTTCAGAACTGACAGCTGCGCGATGCTACTGGGGTAAGGAGAAATTACAGTATCACGAAGCCACCCTTTTGTCACTTTCTTTTAAAATTTCATATTTTCTACTAGGTCTCATGTCTTAAGTCCCATGTTTTCTCTGAGTATACACACAAACACATTGTATTTCTGCAGTATTATAGCTCTCCCCAAGAACAGAATTCAATTCCAGTTCCCAGTCATGTTAGTCTGAAGATTCCTCCATAATGCCACAAATAAAGAAGGTACATCAAATTATTCACCCAACCCTGTCATTTTTCTACAGTTTACATTACCCTGAACCTTCCCAAGAATAATCCAGACGTTGCCATTTCTGAGGATCGGAGAGAAGTGAGAGTGTTACATTGGAATACAAATGTTCATGAGGCCGATTATGATGTCTTGGGCTCACCGGTGATCACATCAGGGAAACATTACTGGGAGGTAGATGTGTCAGACAAACATGCCTGGATCTTGGGGGTATGTTGTGTAAAACATAATTATTTCAGTTTTCATCAAGATTACTCTAGATATCAACCTAGACTTGGCTACTGGGTTATAGGGTTACAGAATAACTCTGAATATAAGGCTTTTTTGGATTTGTCCAACTACTGGGGCATCTTCTCCTCCCTTGTTCTTACTGTTCCTCCCCGTCGTGTTGGAGTTTTCCTAGACTATAATGCTGGCACTGTCTCATTTTTTAATGTCACAAACTATGGGGATCTCATCTATAAATTCTCTTCATGTTGCTTTTCTCAAGAAGTGTATCCGTTTTTCAATCCTTTGCACTGCACTGGCTGCATGACACTGTGCTCTCCAAGCTCTTAAATCTCTTACACCCTCATCTACTTCTTTTGTGGTGCCTCTGGCCTTGGTGTGCACCTTACACACTGAGCTTGGCTGCCTTTCCTTTTTATTTATTTTTTCCATTTCGACATCCTTCATTTAACAGTAGAGTGTACAAGTTGCCTTGTGTCGTATTTTTCCTAATGTCTTGTTTGCATTAGTAGATAATTTTTATTCACCACTTTCCATAATCAGAAGCAAAACAATGAATGCCTCATAAAAAAATACCAGTGTGGCCCTGGCTGTTTTGGCTCAGTGGTTAGAGCGTCAACCTGCGGTCCACAGAGACCCGGGTTTGATTCCCACTAAGGGCATGTACCTTGGCTGCAGTTTGTCCCCAGCCCTGGTTGGGTCGTGTGGGTGGCGGCCACTCGATGTGTCCCTTTCACATCGATGTTTCTCTCTCTTCCTCTCTCTCCTTCCCGCTCTATCTGAGTAAAAAATGGAAAAAATGTCCTTGGGTGAGGATAAAGAAAATAATAATAATACCAGTGTGGGGGTGACATCTCTACCAAATTTTTACAATATCATTTTCTCTGCCACTGAGAAGCATGACAGTTTTTCAACAACTTTTGTATATTATTCAAGACCTTGTATAGCAGCTATTCACTATAGAAGGAGTCCTCAGGGGTATATCAGTTTATCCATGATGTTCTTTATGCATCAAGGAGTGAAGGAGAGTATATAATGAATAATATCTATGAAGGGGAAGATTTGTATCCATGGTGTCTGACTTCAAGTCCAGTGTCTCCAAATATGCAGTGTAACCTTTAATAAAATACTTGAATGCTGACTTTATTTTTAAAAAATAGTCATGGTATAAAAACTACACTATACTTAGGAGCATTGTGAGAATATAAAAGTATAAAACATGTGTCTCAACTTAATAAACATTTTCTTTACTAATTACAGAAAATATAAGCTGTGTTAGTATCTCATGAAATAGGTTTGTGCCTTTGGGGGCAGTAGGGTAGTTTTTACTGAAGTCTTTATCAGCCTTAATCAAATAATCTAAATTTTATGGGATTCAGTTTCTCATTTATTAAAAAAGAATGGAATTTACTTGATGTATTATTGTGAAAATTAGCAGAATATTTTCAATAATTTCTGTCATTTCTAGCATATAATGATTAAACAAGTATACTGTCTATTTTTTTGTTTGCCTCTTACTGTGACTGAAATAAATGATTTAAGAATACAGATTAGTTTACTTTCAACATTATTACCCTTGCATTGTTTTAAGAAATAAAATAATAATGGAAAAATGACAGCTTTCTTTACATTTTAGCTAATTGTAAAATAAATGTTTCTAACTGCCTAATCATGTTTGTTTGTTTGTTTTTTTCTTTTTTTCTGGAGTACTTCTACTTCATTAAAATAGAATTAAATATTAGTTCTATTTGCTTAGGTTTAAAACCTTATTATTCACAGTGATACAGTAGGAGGCAGAAGTTCAATTGTGGGATTTCATGACAATGGTGTAGGTAAGTGTTTTGTTGCCCAAGTCAGCCTTACATTTGCAGTGAGTTGAAAGTTCCAAAGACCAAAAAGCCCATTCTCCTTCTAATGAGATAGGAGGGGCATATTTCCTACAATGGATGTTCATTCAGGACTGTGTGGACTCCCATGCTTTTTTGCATTTTTATTTCCAACTCTTCCTCAATCAAGTTCAGAGCCAAAAAAAAAAGTGCAGTTTGGTCTACTGTTGTCTTCTCTCATTACTGACTATCTCTAGGTAACTCATCTATCTCCCAGGGGAAAGGTATTTTTTTTTAGTGTTGCTTTGTCATTAAGACAATACAGGTCCATTTGTAGACCTTATAATAGGGTTTTCCACAGAAACAGAATAGGATGTATGTGTAGATAGATGGATGAATAGACAGATGATGATAGATAGATGATAGGTAGGTAGGTAGATAGATAGATAGATAGATAGATAGATAGATAGATAGATAGATAGATCTTAACTATCTGATTCACACAATTGTGAAGGGTGACAAGTCCATAATCTTTAGGGCAGTTGACAAGCTGGAGGTCCAGGGAAAAGATGATATTGAAGCCCAATTCTGGAGGCAGAATTTCTTCTTTTAACAGGTTCTTTTTTTTCCCTCTTAATGCATTTAATTAGTTGGACAAGGGCTACTCATATTATGGAGGGTAATCTGCTTTATTCAGTGTACTGCTTTAAATATTAATCTCATCTACAATATACCTTTATAGCAACATTGAGGCAAGAGTTTGGCCAAATATCTAGGTTCTGTAGTTTAGCTAACTTGATACATAAAATTTATCACACACACTGTTTTCTCTTGATTCTGATAATATTGGAAAATCATAACATCATTTTTATGTTTAGAATAAACATTCCTTCATAGTAGAAGAATAAATGATAATTATATTGATCCTAAACAGCTGTAATGCCCATTGGTCATCTTTAACAAAGGTTAAGAATTTTATAGTATTTATATTTAATGTGGGTCGTGAGTTCATTTATGATGTTCAATATATTATAGGAAAACTAAAGTAAACTGATGATGTGTTAAAAGTGCCATCAGTACCTTCCTAGAAGCAATGCCAAAAATCTTTTTGAGTAAACAAAGGAGACATTTAGGAGCCCCTGATCTGAAAAGATACTGCGACTAATGGTGAGGAGAGCCAGGGGAAGGGTGTGGGTGTGGAACGCTTGTAGTGTCAGAGCAAAATGGGAGAGTGGATGTTGTTTCTAGATGGGAATAAAGGAGCGAGAGCTACCCTGTGCAGAACATGGGATCATATCTAAGTGGGAATGGCCCAGTGTCCTTTCTTTCAGCAGTTGACAGCCTCACAGGATTCCCCCTCGCTGTCCTTAACTCAGGAGAAAAGACAGGTGTTAATGATTCCTCCTTTGCTTCCAACAACATCATTACAATTTTGTCATTTCCTATGTCAAAGAAGTTTAATGCCACTAGGGTGAGAACGTACGGGATCTTTGAATCACCATGTTCTGATCCCTCTTCAGAAGTTGTTGTTACTATTAAGTCCCACGATCTTAGTTAATGTGCCCCACCCAAACATGCATGCATACAACAGTTCTTAAATGATCTACTCATCACGGACCCATTAACTCATGTTCCTCCCAGTCAATCCCCAATATCCCTCCTCACAATGTCACAAGACACACACGTCCTATTTAATTCACTGACTGTGTAATTTTTCCTATAGTGAACTTAATGCTGAATCCATTCAGTGCTCTTTCAAATGTTGTCGTTTTATGTAGATCAGAGAAAAGTGACAGTTGGGAACCATTATATGTTTAAGAATGTATATCTATGTAATTCTTCTGCTTTTGATGTCCTCAGAAGCCAAAATTTCTCCTTGGGGAAATATTACTGGGAAGTTAATTTTTCTGGGAAGATTGCCTGGATCCTAGGGTAATACAATAAAAGAAGTAACCTCAATAGTAAACAAAACAAAACAAAACAAACAAACAAAAAAAACAATTCTGGGTTTGTTTTTAACCCAAACATAAATCAAATGTTTATTCCAGATTCAGACCTGCAAATGGCTGCTGAGTGGTGGGGTTACAGAACGAATGTGAGTGCAGTGCCTTTGAGGACTCTTCCACCTCTGATCCCAAGGTCTTGACTCTTCCCATGGCTGTTCCTCCTCATCAAGTGGGAGTTTTCCTAGACTCTGAAGCAGACACCATCTCATTCATTAATGTCACAAACCATGGGTCACTCATCTACAAGTTCTCTAAATGTCAATTTTGTCAGGCTGCTTATCCATATTTCACTCCTCAGAACTCTTCAGCCCCCATCACCCTGTATCCCTTGCACCCCCGAATCTTCTCCTCCCCTCACCCATTCTTCTATGCTCCTTGTCCTGGGGCTCTTCTCATGCACCTGAGTTCATCTGCACCATCTGACCACCTTCCTTCCTTTCTCCTTTTATTTGGGATGACTTTGTATTAATTTGTTTCCTAGGGCTACCCTAACAGTGTATCACAGACTAGGTAAATAGTGTGTGTGTGTGTGGGGGGGGGGGTTGGTTTAACTCTGAATATAATAAGAAGAAGGCGAGGTTTATAGCCAAGGAGCAGGGTCAGAGGTTGGTGAATGAAAAATTACTAAGAGGTAAGGTAATTCTTTGCTAAATTCACCTAAAAGAATTTTTACTGAAGACAGACCAGGGTGATTAGGTATTAAATGTGTTCAGTACAGGGGTGGAAAATTTTCATTAATCTGATTCAACAGGATTTTGGCTAAAAGTGGACAATGCAGAGAGGGACATCAGAAGCCTAAAACTCATGGCTCAATGAGAAGAAAGTTCAGAGGAGCCTGACTAAAGTCTGGTGAAACTGAGATCTTTGTCACCACCCAGGTTCTTGCCCAAACCTGACCATGAGCGGAGTATATTAGGATCTATTGTGAAGACCCCACTGCTGAATATATTATCAGTATTGATAAATCATCCATGTACTGCTGACCTTGCCCCCAACCCATGATGGGAATTGCTGTGAAGAGACATTTTCCTGGGTCATGTGGAGGACTGTGAACCTACCTGATGACCTGAATATTGCTATTGGGCTGGCTGTTTTATTGGGCCTCTTGAGAACCATGAACTGGAATTAAAACAGCCCTCCTATGGAGAGAACACACTGGAATAAAAGTCAGTTTTTCTCCTAATAAGTATGTTGTTACCCATGTGGATGCTCACCAGAGAGGCACCTATATTTGGCCACAAAAACGTAATCAATGAGCAGACCATGCTTGTTAATTAAATGTGGAGACTGAAGTGTCCTCTACTCCAGAATAAAAGATGTGTGACCAATCACCTGAATTCACGAGAGGATGACCCTTGAAAATCTGGACACTAGCTCAGTTTGGGCCTATACACATGACTGCCACTGTGGTAAGCATAAAAAATCTGTCCCATATGTCAGATTCAGGCAAAGGCTAAAATCACTGCCCAGGGAAAGATTCCCCAGCCAAAGGGCAAGTATGTTCTTGGCAGGTAGAGCACCTTGCTTCACATCGAGCCTCTCGTCCCATCAGCAGATTTCACTATATCCTGATTGCAGGTGACATTTCCTTTGCACTTGGTTCAGATATCTGGGTGTTCCACTGACTGAAGCTGAACTATTCAGGCCCTACAATACCTTGTTTCTTTCTTGTTCTAGTTTCCTGAGCAATAATGGCCTTAGATTTGCAGCCCAAGCTACACTATTAGTGTGCTCAATACAGGGATTCATAATGGACTTTTCATGCTTCAAGTCACACCCAAACCATAGGGTAAAGTGGGCATTTTAATGGGCAATTAAAGGACAGGCTTATGCAGCTGATGGGAGAGGACAAGACAGCCCCAGCTCACACTACACATCTCAGGTCAGCATTTTGGGGTCTCAAGACAGTGATTCCTTAAAAGGTCACTTGTCATTTGTGCCCACATGTGATCATGCATTCTACCCCCTTTCTTCAATTATACATTCTTCTCTTAAAGTTTTGACATCTAGGACTTGGTGGGCAACCTTACAAGGGCCCATTCAGATTTATGATGAGGTAGCCTATGTTTCTAGCTCAGATCCTGAGTTATTAGGGGGAGTTGAAGAGTCCAGCTCTAGGCTGACAATGTACATATAATGTTTAGGCCCAGCGACTGGCAATTACAAAAAGCTTTACCTTACAAGGCAAGCATTGCAGAGCCAAGCTGCCTACCTACATCAGAATTGGTGCACAGCCGGGCATTGCTGTCTCTGGAGAGAGTAGCAGCCAGCGACTCAGGCCGCACTCTTTTGCACAGTCATGTTCCTAGCCCAGGCCCTCTTAATGGGAGGTCTCCTTATGGGGAAAGCCTGAAGACATTTTTCTCCACTATGATCGGTGCTCAGTATGTTTTCATTCTTAGCCCTTCCTTTGCAGCTCCCTCTGGTGCCCCCATTCATAAAACTGAGGGAGTCTTTTATCCAAGGCTCCCTTGGCAGTGAGACAAACCCCATGTCTTCAGGGCATGGGGGAAAGCCCTCAGAGCAGATAAATAAATGCTGATTATATTTCTGCTAAACATGCCAGTAGACCAAGGGTTCATCTTTTTTTTTTTTCTTTTAATCCTCACCCAAGGATGGATGGGTATATATATATATATATATATATATATATATATATTACATTTATCTTCAGACAGAGTGGGAGGGAGAGAGAGAAACATAAATGTGAGAGACACACATCAATTGGTTGCCACCTGCACTACCCCAACCAGTGCCTGGGATGAACCGCAACCGAGGTACGTACCCTTGGCTGGAATGAAACCCGGGGCTCTTTGGTCCACTGCCCAACGTTCTAACCGCTGAACAAAACCAGCCAGGGCCAAGGGTTCATCTTTAAGAAATTCGTGCAATTTTATAATATGTATATTTAATGTGAAACGTGTATTTTTTGATGTTTACTATCATCTAGGAAAGCTAGAATAAACTGATGATACACTGCAATGGCGTCTGTGCTCTCAAAGATGTTCTCAGAAGTCTCAGATATTTCTTTTCATTAAAAAATTCAGCTGCTTTGCACTGCTGAGTACAGAAATAGCTTAGTCTCCTTATCTTTATATACCTTCAAATAATATACTGCCCTATGTACAGTATAAAAACTGTTAACCTGAACACTCATTTCCTTTCTTCTGACTTTTTAGTTATAATTGTTACAGTTTTTATTTACTAAAAAGTCTTTATTTTGTCTTTATTATCAATATTTTTACTGTATACAGAATTGTGGGAGATTCTGTTGCAAGTCAATTTCAGACACAGTTTGTGACCTGCCCTGGGCTACCTGTTAGGAGCTACAAAACGATCCATGGTTGGCAGCTGACTATGCTGGGTCGGGGTGCACGTAAGCTGGGTCAAACTGCATAACAAGACTGGATGTCACCAGTCCTGAGCCAGGTCAGAAAAAGGTTCAAGGCTCCCAGAGACCTGGCGCCACCTGCTGGCTGCCCATTAAGTTTAGCTACTAAAAGAGCCTCAGAAGATGTTTCCCACCCAGCTAATGTGGCTCAGCGGTTGAGTATTGACCCATGCACCAAGCTGTTACCAGTTCAATTCCTGGTCAGGACATGCAGGAGGCAGCCAATTGATGTTCTCTCTCATTGACATCTCAGTCTCTCTCCCTCTCCTTTCCTCTGTCTAAAATCAATAAAGAAAAATTACAAAAAAAAGTTTTTTTTTTATATCTTGGCTACTGTAAATACAGCAAATAGGCAGGGACATACATTTTTTCAAGTTAGTCTTTTAACCAATTATTGAAGAAATTAAAAGAAGGCTATATTAATGGAGGCATATATTTATAATAAATATAAACAGTATTATAAACATATCAAGTATTTTCATACTAATATATAGATTCAATGCAAACAAAATAAAAATGTGTGTGTGTGTACGTAAATTGATAAATGTTTATAAAACTGCATGGCAATATAAAGTGTAAAAAATGGCTAAGAAATTTTGAAGTACAAGTTGGAGGTCTTTCCAATATCAAGACTAGAAAAATTGAATTGTATTTTTCAGTATGGGTGCAAGTTTACACAAATAGAATAATTAAAGAATACCTCAAATACAAGAACATCCTTAGGCCTCTGAGAATTTGTCTCAACTGACTGACTGAATTGCCTAGACTAAATCTCCTAGGGACCCAATATCCACAGCTTACTAAACCCACCAGGCCAAATTCCATCTCAAGGGCAGGGGGTTAATATGGTTGATTTCACCCTTTGTCTAGGAATGAGAAATGGAAGGCCCCATATAATCTGAACTCTACCTCCTAGAAATACAGCACAGCATAAAGGTTCATTTCACCTCTTCCAGAACTTCTCCCAGCCTAAACTTTTACTTGTTTCTTTCTAAAAAGAAAATTCCCACTACTCCTGTAAAGCAAGAGACAGAAGACAGAGTTTGGTGAGTTGAAAACTACTGTCAATTAGGAAAGAGGAAAACCCTACACTGGCTCTGAGATTTATCAAGCAAGGTAGCCTTGCATTTACTTAGTGGCCAAGTAGGGTCTGTGTCCTTGAAAATGTGACTCTGGTAGAAGGAGCCCTTCTGACAGAAGTGATTCCAAAATAAGTTCACAGATCCTGACAGAAAACTATTGATTTCAAGTACAGATCAATTAAAATGACCATTAATACAGCAGGAAATGAGCAGAAAAGAAGAGTTTTTTTTGGGTAAAAGACCTGAGGTCAGAATAGGTTGTAACTGAGGCAGCAGACCTTGGTGTGGATGATTTCCTGACACTCCCTCCTTTGTGGTTTTAATGGTTAGTGGTTTATTTTTCTCTCTTTAAAGATATTCCCAGTAACCTTCTTGTCAGGAGGCAAGTGAGTCTGTGCTCTAAGAGATGGAGTTGCAATCTAGCCTAAATTATAGAGCTTTGGGCTTCTTCAGCCTACCTGTTTTTTGTGCCACAGGAAGTGGTATCATATCTTTTTAGGCAGGATTTTATTAACTCTGTTATTATAATTCTAACAAGTTCAGTGTCTGTAGGAGTTTAGTTTGCGTTAAACCTGGAGATATTTTTATGGATGGGGGAGCAGGGGTTTGTGGGTGGGACAAGAACTGCTTTCAGGCAGTGGGAGCTGGTTACATTCCTCCTAGTTAGACACTTTGTTCACTTTGACTAGTTGAGGACTCTAATGGCCAAACCATCCCTCAATGAGAGAAACTCACTAGGTTAAGCTCTGACTGGGTTCTGACAAAGATATCACAAATCCCGTGTCTCAATCCAGTCTTCCTTCTTTGTGTACAACACTACAGATTCCTGGAAAACGCAATAATATGAAGCTGCTATGACTTTTCCACAAAATCCACTTCCTTTTTGTAAAGACTTGTTGGATGACTGTAAATGTGTTGGGGAGGGTAAGAACTAAACCTCTAGACTGGTCTGGGGATGGCTCGATTGTGCTGGGCTTCTCCATTGTTTCATTCCCCAGTATCAGTGTTATTGACTCCCTTCTCAAAAGTACTTATAAAATAGACCATCCCATGGAGTTAAATCTCAAAGGTTATTTTTAATGCAAAAGTCATCTCCAAAGGCTAGAGATTTCCAACTGCTACAGACTCTAAATGAAAACATTGGGTAAAACTTCTTTAATATTCTTTATTTTCTTCTCTAAGAGGTGAGAATCTACTCTGGTTGACTTTGTCTAAGCCAAATCACACTGGCTAATTTCTGTTATGGAAGCATTGCAGTGCGACTAATGGGCAGAGCTGTCTCCCCTCCTAATGTCAGGAAACAGAGATCCTCCAAGGTTCAGGGCATTGCCCCTGAAGCCGTAAATTATCCCCTGAACTCACTGCTCTCTGCCTGAGTCAGGGGAATGCATCTGTCTTGTCCCTGTGCATTTTGTGGTAGGTGCATTCTCTTATTCACATCCCAGAAAGATCTATCCTAACGTAAACTGTATTTTAATACAGTGTGAAAAAAAAAAAAAATGTCTGATACTGCCCACAGTACTGGAGTTTGTCATTTATTTTCCTTCCCTTTTCATTATATTTTTTCTTCTGCTTTATTGAAACTCTTCAGCTTAGTTAATCAAATCTGTTGTCTGAAACATAGTAAGTATTTCCTTTATAAAGGTCAGTTACTGTACCATTTAATATTTTTAGTCTCTCTCTCTTTCTCCCCTTCTTACCCTCCCTCACCTACATCTCTTTCTCTCTATATATATTTCATGTAAACCTGGGCCTATTCTACATAAAATGCTTTTAGAAAGGGACACAGTTATTTAGGTTTAAGCATACAAAATTGCTGATGTACAAAAATAACCATTTCCTATGGGTTATTAAAAATATATAATACATAAATAAGTGACGGGCTAATGGTAAAGAAAATGGGGCAATATCAAGTTAATTTTATAGGAGCCAGCTCATCTAGGGGGCTGGGGGTGCTTATCATGTAGGAACCCTGAATGAGACAGTTGCAGACCTCAAACATGTGCAGTACCAGAGTGGGAGTATTTTTTATAGCCCATTCTGACAGCTGATTTGTCTTCAGGTCTTAAAACCCAGCAGATCCCAGACTGCAGAGACCATGTATAACTTGAGCTGTTACAACCCTAGTACCTTTATTCTTGTTGGAATACCTGGCCTGGAGAAGTTCCACATATGGATTGGGATTCCCTTTTGTATCATCTATGTTGTGGCTATTGTGGGCAATTGCATCCTCCTCTACCTCATTGCAGTTGTACACAGTCTGCACGAACCCATGTTTTTCTTCCTCTCTATGCTGGCTGCCACAGACCTCGTCTTATCCACTACCATAGTGCCCAAACTGCTCAGTAACCTTTGGCTTGGCTCACAGGACATAACCTTCTCTGGTTGTCTCACCCAGATGTTCTTCCTCCACTTCAGCTTTGTGGTGGACTCAGCCATCCTACTGGCCATGGCATTTGATCGCTATGTGGCCATCTGCTTCCCACTGAGATATACCACCATCCTGACTCCACAGGTGATCATCAAGTTTATGGTAAGCATTGTTGTGAGAAGCTTCTCTGTTATCCTGCCGGATGTTTTTCTGCTGAAGCGGTTACCCTTCTGCAGAACACGTGTCATCCCCCACACATACTGTGAGCACATCGGGGTTGCTCGGCTTTCCTCTGCTGACATCTCCATTAACATCTGGTATGGATTTGCTGTGCCTCTGATGACTGTCATCTCAGATGTGATCTTTATTGCTGTTTCCTATATCTTCATCCTCCGTGCTGTCTTTCACCTCTCATCCCAGGGTGCCCGCCAGAAAGCCCTCAGCACCTGTGGCTCTCATGTCTGTGTTATCCTCATGTTTTACACTCCTGCCTTCTTTTCCATCCTTGCTCATCGCTTTGGACACAGTGTCCCTCGAAACATGCTCATCCTATTCGCCAATCTCTATGTGGCCCTTCCTCCTGCTCTGAATCCTATCGTTTATGGAGTGAAGACCAAGCAGATTCAAGACAAATTTATTCTCCTTTTCTCTTTGAAGAAGACACGATGAATGGGGAGGGCCACTGAAGGCAAAGTTTGGGTAAAATTGATGGGTGAAATTTTATATAACACAAGAAGGCATAAAAAGAAAACCTGGGGTAGGGCGGGAGCTGGGTAGAGGTGGGGGAAAGGGGGGGGTGATGAGGGACGTTTGTAATATTCTCAATAATAAAAATAAATTTTGAAAAACTAACACAATTAAAAATAAATAAAAGCAAAGCTGTAACTCTTATTAATATAAAAATTGAGAGCTCTACCAATGTGCAAAATATAGGCAAGAAGAAGATAGAAGAAAGAAAATCGAGAGTTATAGAACATCAAGAGTTTTCTTGGTTTAGTTTTCTTCCCATTTGTATCAAGAAGGTAGGTGGGTATAGAAGAGCATGAAGACTAAGGTCTACATTTTTCCTATTGCTGATTTTGAGATATTCGAAGGTTAGATATTTCCTAACATGAAACTCATCCCTGTGTTTCTCAGTTTCTGAACTAAAGGAAAAGTATGTTGCCCTTCCTCTTGAAGTCTCTGTTGATTCTCTCTACCGCAACTATCAAACTTACTGCTTCACACTTGAGTCCTGATTCTGTCCAGCGTTCATTCATCCTCCCGAGACTTTGACTCACTCTACTTTTTTCCTACCTGTCTCAGATTACATAGAGTAGATTTTTTTTGTTTCTCTTTCCAGTTGTATGCTCCAAGAAAAATTATACTACTCTTGGTCCATATTCTACAAGTATTAACATATTTGGTTAAAATAATCATGAGAGGGTAATATTAGTTCATTCATTTCACAAATGAGGAAACTGAGAATTATAAAGATGACAGAGAGACAATAAGTAGATTTAGGATCTTAAACTAGATCTGTCTGATTCTGAATTCTTCACCCAGTTGCCTCCTAGATATATACTCACTTGAATGGCTCACAAACTTTTCAAACCTAATTTCTCTAAAACTGACCTGGAAACTCACTAACTTCCTCCATAAAAAGGGCTCTTCCTTTTCTGTCTTCCTTGGAGGTAAATGGCACAACCACAAACATGAATTGCAAAGCCAGAAACCTGTGGCTTCTCTTTGCTTTATCTTACATCACTCCCTGACAAAATTAACTCGATATTTGAGTTGAATGTTGAATTTTGAAGTGCTTATATGTCATTCCAGTAGATATATACATCCCACTCTCACCTTTCGTATGGCCACCAAACTTGTCTGGGCCTTTATCTATCATCTGTCTCTAGGAGAGTATTTCAAAGTCATCTTTTTAAAGGGGTTTCAACCCTGCTCCATTCAATCCACTCACTCCATAAGAGCCAGAGTGATATTTTTATGATTTACATGATTGTGTCATTTTGTGCCTTGAAACTCTTCAATAATTTCATTGTCCTCAAGATCATTCATAAGTATTGTTCTTAGGGGCACGGCAGGGAATTGAAGACTTTCATAAAGCAAACAAACAAAAACATGAGATTCAGAGCCTTGCACTTAGTTTACATTTATTTATAAATCATTTTTGTTATTTTCACCTCATTTGCACTCCCCTGACTCTTTGAGCAAATAATTGCAGAATTGATTTTTTTGGTGTGTTGTCCTACAAAGTGTCCTATTATTTTACCAAAAAAATAAATAAAACTTGGTGTGGGTAGAATATATACTGAGTGGAGTTGTGTGGAAAGCCAACTATGTTTCTCTTAAGAAACTGTCCCAGGGTAAAAACATCTATTTCTTAAAATTTCCACTGGGAAGAAGCCATACTTTTAATAAAAAAGGAATGCATTAAATTAACTTGGAAGTAACAAGTAAAACTCCACAGGGCACTTATATTTTGTAGGCACCTGGTGATTTGCGATACCAGGGACCTAAGCACCTGTGAGTTGGACCAGCACACTCTTCAGCAGAAAGCAATGGTAAACCACTGCTGCATTTTCTTTTCTCCATCTCCATCTTTCTCATCTTTTTACTTCGAAAATCCTATGATGAAACTGTTCTTTCATTCATAGGGTCACTAAGAGTCAGAGTTGACTAGATACCAGGTAACAACAATAAAATATAAAGTAAAATTGGCAAAATGAGATTTTTTTTTTTCATCCTCAACCGAGGACATTTTTCCATTTTTTGTACAGATAGAGTGGGAGGAAGAGAGAGGAAGAGAGAGAGAGAGAGAAACATCGATGTGAAGGGACACATCGAGTGGCTGCCACCCGCACGACCAACCAGGGCCGGGGATAAACTGCAACCAAGGTACGTGCCCCTAGCGGGAGAAACCGGGTCTCTCTGGACCGCAGGCTGACGCTCTAACCGCTGAGCCAAACCGGCCAGGGCGAGATAAGATATTTTGTGTGTGTGTGTGTGTGTGTGTTGGCATTTTCTTTCTTTTCTTTTATTTATTTAATTAATTTATTTTTGTTACATGTAATTCTCCTTCCCCCCCCATTGACACCCCCCCCCATTTTTGTCTGTGTCCACTGGTTATGCTTATATGCATAAGTTCTTTGGTTTCTTTTTCCCTCCCCCTTGCCCCCTTCTCTGAAGTTTGTCAGTCTGAACCCTACTTCTATGTTTCTAGGTCTATTTTGTTCATCATCTTATTTTGTCCATTATATTCTACAAATAAGTGAGATTATGTGATACTTGTCTTTCTCTGATTGATTTATTTCGTTTAGCATAATATTCTCTGGGTCCCTCTGTGTTGTCTCAAAGAATAAGAGATCTTTCTTTCTTACAGATGCATAGTATTCCATTGTGTACATATACCACAGCTTTTTTATCCACTCATCTATTGATGGACACTTGGGCTGTTTCCAGATCTTAGCAATTATAAATAGTGTTGCTATGAAGATAGGGATACATATATTTTTCTGATTGGTGTTCAGGCTTCTTAGGATATATTCCTAAAAGTGGGATCACTGGATCAAATGGCAGTTTAATTTTTAATTTTTTGAGGTAACACCATAGTGTTTTCTGTAGTGGCTGCACCAGTCTGCATTCCCACCAAGACCACCAACTTACACCATACACAAGAATAAACTCAGGATGGATAAAAGACTCATGAATCCATAAAAATCCTAGAAGAAAATGTAGGCAACAAAATTGACATTTTCTTTAATGTCTTTAATGACCTTTAGGTAGTTCAGAAGATACCCATAAAGGTACTATTTTACTCATTCCACTATTCTAATAATTCTATACTTTTTTGCTTATGTGTTTACTTATATACACCTATATTATGAGCTCCTGGAAAGCACAAACTTAGTCCTAGGCATATTCTTATACCTTGTCTTATGAAAATATCTGGCATACCATGTATTCTCAATAAAGTTTTCACACATATCCAAACTTCATCAGAAACCCTTTCCTCCATGCCAACCCCAACTTTTTTTTTTCTTCCTTCTTTATCCACCTTAGATTCCATGGTATATTATTTTCGTGTAATTTATCCTAAGCTAAATTTGTCCTAACCTCAACCATCTATTCTACATACTTTTTAAAAAACATATATTATAGAAATCTTAATGAAATCACCCTTGTATTTGGGGGATGTTGGAGAAAATGACCCCGTAGGACTGACTGACATTACTGTTAATGATACCATACTTGCCCAGCTTCAACTTCTCAAGGCATCTTTTTCTTTTCTTCTCTTCTACTAGAGCCTTCTCTTTGTTTTTTTGCCTGGCAATTATTTAAGCTTCAGTTAACAATCCTTCTCCAGCTATTTCTTCTTTAACCATGAATATAGATTCTATCTCCTGCATACATTCTCATTGCACAGGAATTATATTTCAGGACTTATCACAATTTTAATAAGGTGATTGCATTTGCCCTCCCCACCCCTTATGCCACCGAGGACCAGGGTAGTGTCTGCCATTTTCACTATTACATTCCTATCACCTGCAAAGCTCCTAATTCATAATAAACAAGCAATAAATATTTTAGATTGTTAAGAACGGAAGCAAATGCGTTGTTAATGAATAAAATCTTCATTTTGAATAATGGGAAGCTGTCTGAATTTGTGACTCTATCTAATCAGAGAAAAAAATTATGGCGAGTCCTAGAGACTTATTTTCTGTATAGTAAGTTAATAGTTGTTTTCTCACTTATTTCTCAGAGTTCTTTAAATTACACATTTCCAAGTTATTATTCCCTTTTCATATATACAGAAACTGATTTTCAAAACAGGTAAGTATTTTGTTAGAGCACAAAGGGAAGGCTGAGTAAAACAAGAGATAAATCCCAGATATTTGGTCACTTGACATTGAAAATAGACTTTTTCATTAAACCAATAAAAGGTCGTATAAAGGATTTTCCTTTTGGAAGGACAATGCTGTACCCAGGCTGGATATCTCTGGTTTTCAGGCCTGCGTGTATTTGGTATTAGAGATTTGCCCCCACACAAATAGATTATTAGTCTGCACTTTAAGAAATGACCTAAACACAACGTTAGTGATGATTCATCATGAAAGGAAGAGGAAGAGAAATGCCAAGCAAGACTGAACATTGAAATAAGAATCTGAGAGAAAAAAAAGGGGGGCCTCTTCACACCTGAAAGGGGGAGATGGCAGTGGCAGTGAGGTGAGAAATGTCTCCAGATATTTATCTAAGGCTAGAAACACATTCATTTAATTCCACAGACATTTGCTGATTATCCACTATAAAATACGCTCTGCCAAGAATTCGGAAGAAAATAAAACAGTCTCTGCAGAAGTTTTAGGCACTAGACTAGACCTGGTAACATGGTAGAGCTGACTCTTGTCAGGGTTGTTTCTGTAAAAATCAAATTACTAATCAAGCTAGATTAAGGACCACACATCTTGGATTCCACAATTCCCAAGCCACCATTAATATGAGCTGAGGTGCAAGTTTTTAAGCTGGGAAAGTGTTAATTGGTAAAATTCTTGCTCCTGTCCTACACTGACTTGGGACCGTGGGACCTGAAGCCCGTGGGTTCCTCTGGTTCAGAAGTCCTCTATTCTAACTTGTCTCTAATCCCTGGAGCAAACAAAGGAAGTACATTTCCAATCCACTCCTCCAGTCTGTGTTTGTTCTTCCCTACTATGAGCATGATTCTATGTCTGTCTCTTGTTCCTGCATCTGTCCTTACTGACCCTAGGGCTGCTTCTTTTGATCTTTGGTCTGTTTTTTGCCTACTGTATTTATACACTCTTTAGTCCTTACCCAGACATTTCCAGGACCAGGACCTCCAAGGTATATACCGGTGGTGAGCAATGTACAATTATTAAGGAGTAAAGTCAATAGGGAGTAGAGCTGATGAGAAATGGAACTATGAAGAGGGGAAAAGGAGGTGGTAAAAGAGTGGGTTATAGGAAATCAGAAAAGCCAAAATTAGAACTTTGAATACAGATTCTGTGTCTATTAGGAGCTTAATTTTGAGCCCCTTTCACTGAACTCCTTAAAATGATTCCAGGTTTTTCTGAAGCTCAAAATTTATAATGCTAATGATGTAAAAAAAATTAAAGATTGATTTAAGACTAGCTGTACCAGAGTGGGTCAGCAATCTGGGGATTAAAATTTGCTTTGCCACTTCAGATAATTTTAGGTTATCTTACATGTATAAACATGGGTTTGAATTTGTGAGTGCATTTATAAATGAGTGTTCTGTTGTTTTTTTGGGATGACAGGGGCAAGTGCTAAGATACCCACTCACACTCTACACCATGGAGAAGCACAGACACACAGAAAGTTGAACAGTTGCTTTCTGGCTTGGGTCTTAAAACAGTCCTTCTGTGACCCATGGACAAACCATGGCTATTTATTTTCCTGAAAGAGGCAGAGGAGAGATCTTCTCAGAGACACACTAAGAATAAAAAAATAAAGAAAGGAAGAAGTACAATGTATAGACTGTAGTACTTCATGATCAAGATATTCCTGAAGGACCAGTCCTGTGTCTAGTGCAGGGCAAGAGGTAGAGATACAGGGCATATTATTGCAATATTCATAATCTCAGGCGAGAAGAGAAAAATGCTCAGCAATCAGTTGGAGACCATTAAATAAGATGGGGGTAGTATGCCTGCTAAAGACAAAAATCCTATTCAGGATTCTGTGATCAAAGATAGAGACAGTGTTAGTAGATGAAAGACAAAGTACAGTGAGTAACAACTGAGAAGTTTCAACAAAGGATGGTAATGTGAAGACATGGAGCTTTTTATTTTATATAGAATGTTGAAGGTGAGTGAGGAGGGTGCCATTCATCTCCTCACATCTAGCTATGACCTTTCTCTGCCTAATGTTATTCTGGCACATCTTGTTTTAGAAAACTTCTTGGATTGCTGGTAACTAGGCAGGACTGAATTAAAAGTTATATGACTTGTGTCTCCAGGGAAAAATTATTTTGATACCCCTCATTGTGACTTAAAATCGTGACTAAAAGTTGGGCAGATTTTTATAAGTAGAGAATAGAAATAGACAGTTGATCACTTTGTAGAGCTGAAAGTTAGGTGGTAACGTTGGAAAAGGCTCAGAGGTGGGTGTCTATAGATTATTGTAACAATCAACCATGACATTTTTATTTTCAGTCCATGAGACACAACCAATCCAAGATCATGATGACCACATTCAACTTGAGCAGCTTCAATCCAGGCCCATTCATCCTACTGGGAATCCCAGGGATGGAGCAATTCCATGTCTGGATTGGAATTCCCTTCCTTATTATCTACCTTGTGGCCCTAACAGGCAACAGTGTTCTTCTCTACCTTATTTCCATGGAACGCAGCCTTCATAAGCCCATGTTCTTTTTTCTCTCTATGCTGGCTACTACCGATCTCATCCTTTCTAATACTTGTGTACCCAAAACATTCAGCATCTTCTGGTTAGGTCCTCAGGAAATCACCTTTCCTGGATGCCTTACTCAGATGTTTTTTCTCCACTACAGCTTTTTCATGGGTTCTGCCACCCTCCTGGCCATGGCATTTGATCGCTATGCTGCTATTTGCTTCCCCCTAAGATATACCACTATCCTCACCCGTCAGCTTATTACTAAGATTGTAATGGGTATTGTCAGCAGGAGCTTTTGTGTTATCTTCCCATGTGTGTTCCTAGTAAAGCGACTGCCTTTTTGCAGAGCACTCATCATTCCCCACACATACTGTGAGCATATGGGTATTGCCCAACTTGCCTGTGCGGACATCTCCATCAACATCTGGTATGGCTTTGCTGTACCTGTAATGACTATTATGTCAGACCTGGTCTTCATTGGCATCTCCTACATGCTTATCCTTCGTGCTATCTTTAATCTTTCATCTCAAGATGCCCGCCAAAAAGCCCTTAATACATGTGGCTCCCATGTATGTGTTATTTTTATATTCTACACACCAGCCATGTTCTCTGTCCTCACCCATCGTTTTGGTCACAATATTCCTCACTCATTCCACATACTAATTGCCAACCTCTATGTAGCCATTCCTCCTGCACTCAATCCAATCATCTATGGGGTGAAGACAAAGCAGATTCAGGAGAAAATCATCCTTCTCTTCTTCCTTAAAAGGACCCGGTGACATGAGACTGAGAGCATGGGAAAGAAAATAGGTAAGTGTATTGGTTTTGGAATACTGTTAGTTTTTTAAAAGCTAGAGTCTCTGCAGTGATGACTTAGATATATGTGAAATTCTAGAAATGCACTGTGTGTTATAGGATCAGTGAGACAAGATAAGGAGGTAGATGTCAAAAGAAGTGACAAAGAAGTTAAAGAAGATTATGTCTGCCTGAAAAGATAAATCAGAGAGAAATTTCTATCTCATTTGAGATGTATTTTCAAGATTTAGGGAATAAAATTTTGATCACATATAATGTGGATAGAATATTATTCTTATAAATAAGAGTTATGAGTCAAGTTCTAGCAATTTGAGAAAACTTTGTAGGACACTTTCCAGAGGAGAGTTTGCAAAGCAAATGATTACCTTATTTTAAGAATCAACAAAGAAAATTGTTAATCTAAGAAAGCAGTTCTCAAATTTTGGTGGGTATCAGAATCAGCTTTGTAGAAATGTGAAATGTCATTCTCTATCCTATTTCAATGAACCTCTGTGTAATTTAATAGTTATTTATGTGATTCTAATACCTAAGAAACTTAGCTCTTTCCAAATCAGAAAAGTATTTCCTGAGTTTAAATATAACATAACTCTTCTTTATGTTCCACATAACTGCTTTTTGCCTAGTATTAATAATCCATCTGAAAGCTCAGCAATTTTTAATTTAATCTTATAAAAATATATTATCAAGTATCTCTATAAATTGCAATAATCTTCTCAGCCTGAGTTATTTTTCCTCCTTTAAATGATTTTGGCTTCTGACACACACACACACAAAATTCTTGTTATGATTGTGGGTGATTTTAATTCCCATGTAGATTATCCTTTAGTAAGTTGATGCAGTAGATTTTTTCCCCCAAAATGACCACAATAATATATTCCATCTTCCGTGCTTTTCTACAGTGTGAATTTACCATTCCCACATCAACAGTTGGAGTCTAGTTCTACTTCTATTGAATCTGGGTTGGTCTTAGAAATTTCTTGACAAATAATTCAGTGGAAGTGCACAGAAATCTTTGCAGCTTCTGCCTGAGTCTCATGGAAGGCTTAATATTGACATGTCCCCTATTGAAACCCAATTACTTTGCTATAAGAATCCTAGGTAACATGGAGAAGCCATGTCTTAATATTCTGGTGAATGGCCCTAGTTGAAATCCCAGCCAATAGTCAGCAACAGTTGCCAGTTATATCAGTAAGCCATTCGAACATCCAGTCCAGTTGAGACTTTAGATATCTGCAGCTTCAACTGGCATCTCACTGCAGTGAATGAGAGAGTCAAAGAAAGAACCACCTAACTGACTAAAATAAATCCGTAGAACGATGAGAAGTAATACTATTTGGATGTTTAAAGCCAATAAAATCGAGGATGTTTAGCTATAGCAATAGTAAATAATGCAGAAATTGATAACAAGAAGTAGGATGATGGTGTAGCAAAAACCTAAAACATGTAATAACTTTGTAGTAAGACAGCAGGCAGAATCTAAAAGGGACTTGAGGAGGCTGTTGATGAAGTCTCAAAACACAGTAAGAAAATTATAACTGGAGGCTGCAGATAAAGGTTTGATTACTATATAGTTGTAGAAACTTCGACAATACCATAGCTTGTAGTAACATGAAAATAGATACCTAATTAACCAAAACATTTGGACAAGGAGATTTTGAAGGAGACTGCTGAATGTATCAACATTAGTTTTATGCCAAATATGATAAAGTACAGCTAAAGAGATATGAATTAAAATTAAATTAGTTAATGTTTGAGCAGAATTTAGAGTAAATACAAAGGAGTCATGGCTGGATGGGTTCAAATTAAAAAAATGACCTTTCCCCTAGCCTCTCCAAATGACAAAGAAATAAGAGGAGAGAACTATTTGAAGGTATGCCTAATAAATCTTTTCAATTATAAAAAGAAGCTTCTAAGAATCTTAAGAAAAATTTCCAGATAATCACAACTCCAGCCAAAATTAGATAGGAGGCAATTTGGAAGATATCTTTGGGTGTACCTTTTATCTGATGAAGTAAACCCTGAAAGATTTATATAGAACTCACAGTTTTTAAAATAAAACTACAGATATAAGCACCATTAGCTTGGACTAAAAAGAATAAAATGAGAGCAAAATGAAAAGAGGCCATTGGATCTTCAACTTCATTAGGCAGGAAGCAGGCAGAGAAAGGTACTCAGATGCAAACACAGATTACTTCTCATGAGAAGCAAATATGACATAGAATATACAATCAATGCTTAGAGGTTGTCGCTAAGAGCCATGGAGAATCATTTCCAGGGAGCAGAATTGGGTTCTTATTAAGAAATTGGCAATATATCTCAGGCTGTATTTTAGAATCTTTAATGGACTAATTAATGAGGGTAATATGACTCTCAACATTTTACAAAGGAGTATCTTTTGCAATTATTCTATCTCTGTATGTAGGCAGCTGATTTCTTTCTCATTTCTTTGCTATACAGGTCTTTAAATTGAGAGGAACCACATTCAAGAAGCTGTAATCAAGGACCTGATCCCAATGAGCCCTATTCACACCCGGTCTTGATTTAGAGGCTGAGGTCCTAGGCTTTGAACTAAATATATAATGACAATGAGACTTTGAAGTCTAAGGAAAGAGATTAATTTATTTTGGATATAGGAGGATATGTGCATTATTCTGGCCAGAGGGTGGACAGTTTTATTTCCCAAATATAGCCAAAATAATATCTTGAATCTCATATGTTTTTTTGCAATATGATCTTGTCACTCCTATAGAAGGTGCCATCTAATTCTATTCTCCTTTTATCTGGCCTGGCCTTAGCAACTTCCTTGAGAAAAGAATGCAATTGATGTGACATTTTAGAATATTCAAAGCTAGAATATAAGAAGCTCTGTCTTCCTCATTGGTGTCTTTGGACACTTGTTTTTTTCGACACTCTTCCTGGAACACAGCCACCATACTGTAAGATTCCCAGGCCAATGGAGAGTTCAAGTGGTTGACATCTACTCTGAGGTCCTAGTGAAGAGCCACACTCAATTGCTCAGAGATGACTGCATCTTCATTTGAAACTGATTGCAGCCACTTGAGAGAGAGACCCCAAGTGACAACTGTCCATCTGATCCCAGTAAATCTATAGAATAATATGAGATATTAAAATGTTTTAAACCACTATATTTTAGAGTAATTTTGTGATGTAATAGTCAATAAAACATGTAGAATTACTGCTTAATACAATTTTTTCCCTCTCTTTATTTCTCTCTCCCCCTTCTCCCTCCTTCCCATGGTAACACAAACATAAATACACCATATGTACACCCCCCACACCCCCCCCCACACTTTATTGTGTTTTGTCAGCAACTCTCTCTCAATCTAACTCTTCATTCATTTTGTGCCTGTTGCCAGGAAATAAAATTTGTAAATGTGCTAATGACATGTTTTAAATTTAGTATTGCTAAGATCAAGAATATGTTTAGTGAGAGAGCATATAATTTGAGAATAAAAGAAGAAACAATTGGTAATTTCACTTAGGCAACAAATATAAATTAGGACTTTCCTGAGCAGATTGGGATATATGGCCACCTATATTTTGTGTTTCATGGCACTTATACTACATTTCTCTTTCCATTTTATCTTATACTACTTAGATGATTATTTTATATCTTCTTTTATCTCCTCAAACCTCCAATAACTTCCTTCCCATCATCATTCTCAGTCACAGATGACCATGCTTTTACTTGCCTAGAGACAGAGGCAAAAAGGAGAAAACTTCCACAGACATCCATAACTACACCTCCCTACCTGTCTATAGCCGCACTTTCATTTCTGCCTTCCCTCTGGTTACTTTGGATGCCAAGATCCAACTCTTCACTTGTGCACTAAACTCCATTGTCTATGCCTACTTAAAGCAATCATCTCAACAATTCTCTCCTCGTTCTTTAAGTATCAATTTTCTCTCTAGAGTGGATCTTTCTCTATGAATATAGAAAGTTAATCATATCTATCCAATGTTAAAATTTATTCTTGACCACGGTTCCCTTCTTATCCCAGTTCTTTAGTTCCTTTTGCATCACAACTCCTTGAAAGAGTTATCTATATTTATTAGTTCAAATGTCTGCCTCCCATTTTGTCCTTAACTCCTTCCTACTCAGATATTACCACTGTACAATTCTGTCCCTGTCAAGGTCAATAATGACTGAAATTACTAAAAATAGTGGTCTCAGTCTTTGTTGATTTGTCATCAGTACTTTATATAGTTGACCATTTCCTTTTTGTTTTTTTTTTGAGCCACTTTCTTTACTTGGCTGCAATGGATTTTTTTCTCCTATCTTACAGTCATTCCTTACTTGTCTCTTACTAATTCTTCCTTTTCACATAATCTTTATCAGGGATTAATTTTTGGTTGCTCTTTAAATATGTTCACTCTTTTTAAAAAGTCTCATTTAACACCAGAGCTTTAAATATTATAATGATAATGCTAATTAACACATGTATATCTCCAGTGTGGACCTCTTCTTTCAAGCTTTGACTCCTGCCTTAGAGTCCTATTCACAACTTTTAAACTTTCTCCTGACTTAAATAATTTCTAGCCTTTACGAGAAGACTCTGACATGACTGATGTATCCCTCCAGATATCTTATTTAAAAAATGTATCTCTACTTTTAGCAGCTGGGACCATTGGTGCTCTGAGCCAACCACAACCTCTCTGGGCCAAAAATCTTTCAGAGGGTGGAGATAAGGGAGAGCAAATATCAGATCTGAGACCTATGCAACTTGCGCTGGATCAAGTTTCTTCTAGTGTTGCTGACCACTGAGGCTGGGGTGAGTACTGAGTGAATGAGATAAACAGAAAATTAAAGTGACAGACAGTTCTCTAAAGCTAGGAGTAGAAACAGGGAAAGATAGAGAGGGATGCCAGTCAAACAAAGATTTTCATGTCCTTGGCTAATCTGAGTAGGAGATCATCTCAAATTATCCCTTGCTTTTCATTATAAGAACCACAGTTCCTTGAATTCCTCAGGTATTTGTCTAGCCTTATTGCATACCAAAATTTATCATCAAAATGTTCTTATTTTCTGTGTACCTGATTCCTTTCTGATACAGTTAGAGATTTTAGTCTCTTTCCATTGTCCTTAAGGTTTCAAGACAAGCCAGTCAAATCGAGTTCCAGGAGCAGTTCTTCTTTAGAATATTGATGAGGTCAGAATTTCTTGAGACTAATTTTATTTTATTTTCACTTATATTGGTCTGGCCAGACAGATGAGAGTAAAGTTATATGTATTTGTTAGAGAGTGACCTTGTTCTTGAGTACCTAAACCTTCACAGTGCCCTTAGGAAGACTGGAGGGACAGAAAACTCACTCATGTGATTTCCAGTCTCCCTGGTGTCTGAGTACAACCTGGATCTTTCAAATCTAATTCTCTAATTTCCTCTTGTAATTTCACATACAGAAAACTTAGAAGCTGCCAAGCTCTGAATTCCTGCTTCAGTATCCCCAGGTTCCCTTTATCTTCTCCCGGCAGAATCAGGTGACTGCCAATTGAACAGCCTAATAGATGTTTTTTCTTTAGCAGAAACTAAGATACACATTCCTTCATTCTTTTTTTTTTTTTATCCTCACCCGAGGACATTTTTGCAATTTTTGTACAGATAGAGTCGGGGGGGAGAGAGAGAGAGAGAAACATCGACGTGAAAGGGACACATCGAGTGGCTGCCACCCACACAACCGACCAGGGCCGGGGACAAACTGCAACCGAGGTACGTGCCCTTAGCGGGAACCGAACCCGGCTCTCTCCAGACCGCAGGCCGACGCTCTAACCGCTGAGCCAAACCGGCCAGGGCCATTCCTTCATTCTTAGTGGCAGCACAGACTCATGCCTGTGGCTTCTTTATGGACTCTCCATCTCTGAGTAGCTACTGGTTTATGTAACTTTTCTTCATAGCATAAGTCAGTGTAACATTTTAACACATATATTGAAGATTATTGAATTATGTCTTCTCATTAGAATATATCATGAAACATGTATGCTCTTACTCTTCATTATATAGCAAATATCTAGAAGAATGCCTGGTACATAGTTGACTCTCAATAAAGTTTTTCTTTTTTATATAAAATAATTCAAAAAAAGAGCAGCATTACAAAAGATAAGAGTGTTCATAAAATAGAAACTTAAGACACTGAAGGGGAATCATGCTTATTTGATGTGGATTGCGTTTACAAACAGTGACGTTATGAAAAGAAAACATTCTCAGACTCAGAGGGTCTAAAGTTGAGAAAGTCTGCCTCAAAAACACATCTACTCTAGATTTGAACAACCAACTGCCAGGTGCCCACTTTTTAAGATACCACATTTAGGAGTCAAGCATCACATAATTATTGAACTATATATGCCTTGTACCTTATTTCTCAATTGCATTAAAATATTATATTCCATTGATTTATATATTGTTTATTTAAATTTTTTTTCTTTATTGATTTTAGAGAGAAAGAGTAAGGGATAGGGAGAGATAAATAAAAACATCAATGAGCGAGAACATCGATTGGTCGCCTTCTTCACACACCCTACTGGGAATCAGGCCTACAACCTGGGCATATTTCCTGACTGGGAATCGAACCGGTGATCTCTTGGTGCATGGGTCGATACTCAACCACTGAGCCACACTGGTTGGACAATTTATATATAGTTTAAAAATATATCAGGTATTTCCAGGATAAAAGTAAAAAATATTTAAACTTTTCCACCATGGGCATTGATATGTTTATAATCAATCTTTTTTTGTTTTGTTTTGTTATAACTTGATTTTTGAATTTTAAGGTTATACAAAACTATAGTAGAATTGGCAATAAACTTTACTGTTTGGCTTTAAAATTCAAACAAAATAATAAGTGCATTAGTAATTAATATTTATAATAACATTATTACCTATGTAATTTATAGCTGTAGTAAGTGTTGACTGAAAGTAGTAAACTTGTAATAGTATATGAGAAATGCGTACACTATTGCAATTAATAAACAAAATGATTTGGTCTTTTAATAATGCAATTGCAGATAAATTGAGAATTTTAAATATATTATTTTATATTATTATAGTATTTTTATCCTATTTTAGGTGTTTCCATATTCTAAAAATTTTTTTAAATGAGTGCAAGTGATTGAACTTAACATTGATATCTCTTCTAAACACAAGAGTGTTTGAGTAGCAAAGACTGAATATCATTAAGGTAAGAATGATGATTCTGACTTCATCTACAGGAATCTCTCGAGGTTCTGAGGAAAATAGTTCTTTCTCTCTTTTCTTCTTTCCTATTGGCATAATCTTAAATTCATAGACTAGTCACTTCAAGAAACATACTCTGATTTAACTCCCCACTAACCCTCTAGCCTCTTTATTTCTTCTTTCCTTCCCATGGCAGGCTTCATCTTGAAGTTTTCCTGGAGTACACACTTGTGTGGCTCCTGGCCTGACCTATCATATCAGGGCTCATACTTCAAAGTAGACAAAAGGGACTAAGGCAGTTATGTTTTATGATCAAACTAAGGTATCTGACCAGTCAAGAAAGCAGACAAAAATGTATCATATAGACTAGAAATGTATTAAAGGGCTTATAAAGAAGCACCTTTTGGAGTATATAGAGTGAAAAAAACATAATGGGCATTGTAGATCTCGTGAGAGAAGGTCTTGTCTGATTCAAAAGGAAGAAGAAACATCATTTACAAACATGGCCATTTACCCAAATATGTCAAAAATATTTTCAATGGCAGCATTCAATCCTTTATCCATATATTGTTAAACATTTTTTATTGCCCTAATATATAAAAGGCAATGGTGTTGAATAAAGAGAAATAATTGAGATGCAGAAAGTTCATAGTGTAATGGGCAAGAGATATACACATAATTTTACAAAGTTTATATTTCCGAAGGAGGTTATGCTGAAGATGTATTCAGCTGGGCTTTGAATAATTTGTTAGCACCTTGGCAGGTGACCAAATGATAACAACCACTTTGTGGAAAAAAAAATCCAAACTATTGTATGAAAAGGCATGCAGGTATAATAAAATATGCTTTGGGATATTTCAAAATGTCCAAAATTAGATATGGCTTATATATGGCTGGAACATAAAGCATATAGGCCCTACACTGTAGAGGAATGTGGTGGTAAATAACACTAGAAAGGTGGTCAAGAGCCAGAATAAGATTATGAAGAGCTTTTCACACCATTGTGTTAAGACACTCGTGGAAAACAAATTGCATGCTCAGATTAGGTAAATTGAGTACAGTGTGGCAAAGGTGTGGGTCTGCACAGAGCAATCACACGTGCTTATGAAGTCCCTGGGTTAGTGACAGCAGGCACGGTTACAACCCTAGTACTGAAGGGAAGAGGGTAGTATTTGGTGGCCAGTGGGAACCATCCAGAGAAGGCTGTTTGAAGCCAGTTTGCAGCAATCCTGACAGGAGAGAGCTGAAGAAATGATCCCCAACCTTCCTCCGATCTCCTGTTGGTGTTTCCTATTGCCGAACCGAACCAGAAGTGAGAGAGTAGGGGAGTGTGTTGAGGTAGTCCAGTGTCCCAGGGCCCAGCACATAATGAAAGTGATAGAGTGTAGACCAGTGGAGGTTAAAGCAAAATATACTGCATTGTGTACACTAAGAAAGGTTATATTTGTATTTTAGCTGACTACATACACATGCTACAATATTTAGGCAGCAATATAGAGGCATCACTGGAAGATCGAAATCCTAGAAGTAGGCATATTAGTTACATAGCTATTTTAATAATCCAGGCAAAAATGAGGAAGGCATAAATTGTAATAGAATTGGTGAGAATGAAAGGCAAGAAGTTGAATGAGTACATAGAATAAGTTCCACCAAGATGACTTTTATTTTCTCACCACTTTCAGGAAGAGAAAGCTCTCTGTTCTCTGCATCATTATGGTCTCTGCATTGGTTCCCAAAGACAGTGCCTTCCATCCTTCCTCCTTTGTTCTACTTGGAATCTCTGGAATGCAAGACCAGCATGTTTGGGCTGCCATCCCCTTCTGCTCCATGTATATCCTTGCTCTGGTTGGCAATAGTGCCATCCTGTACATCATCATGACAGACAGAACTCTACATGAGCCAATGTACCTGTTCCTGTGTCTGACCTGGTACTCTGTTCGACCACATTGCCTAAAATGCTAACAATCTTCTGGCTTAGGTCCCACATAATTTCCTACTATGGCTGCCTCACCCAGATGTTTTTTGTTCACACTATCTTCGCCACAGAATCAGTTGTTCTGCTGGCTATGACTTTTGACCGCTATGTGGTTACCTGCCATCTACTCCATTATACATCCATCTTCAACGCCACGGTGATTGGGAAGATTGGTCTGGCATGTGTGGTTTATGACCTTCTCTTTGTTTTCCCCTTTGTCATCCTCATTGAATGCTTACCCTTCTGTGGACCTCATATCATCCCCCACATCTAATGTGAGTACATGAGTATTGCCAAGCTGGCCTGTGCCAGCATCAAGCCCAACACCATTTATGGTCTCGCTGTGGCACTTTCAGTCACTGGCATGGATGTGATCCTCTGTGCCACCTCATATGGCCTAATCCTGCAGACTGTGTTGTGGCTGCCTTAGAAGAATGTCCAGTTCCGAGCAATTAGCACTTGTGGAGCCCACATTTGCATGATTCTTGTATTGTATTTCCCCGCCTTTTTTTCTTTTTTCACCTACCACTTTGACCACCAGGTACCTTCTCGTGTCCATATCGTACTTGCAAATCTCTATCTCCTTATGTCTCCTGTTCTCAACCCCCTGGTCTATGGCATTAACACCAAACAGATTTGCCTGAGAATATTTAGCTTTTTTTATGTGGAGGAGGTAACCATATTCTCTCCATACCACAAAGACCAATGGAAGAAGTTATAATTAATCTCTTACCTTCTCCAACACCTCTTTTCCTCGGACTAGAGGTTGTTGTTTCTGCTAATCAAAGCCAGTCTGTATCTGAGAGTTTTTGAGGTATTTAAAAAAACTCATTTATACCTGCCCAATCAACAGAAGGCCTTTTTTTTAAGTTTGTTTGTTTTTGTTTTTGTTTTTTTCAAATGAGGCTATGGGCTTTGAATCTTCTTAGGAAAAGGTCAGAAGACAATGCAGTACATTTGAAAGTAAGAGCCAAAAATATTCTCTCAATGTACAAAACTCTCATGTGCTAGAAGTAGAGGAAAAGTAGTCACAAAAGAACTATTATAGCTTCAAGAAATTGAGAATACATACGTACACACACATATATTTATTGATTGATTGAGTACTAGCACTTTCTTATAGCAAGTGTATTTACAGGAAGACCATCAGCTCTAGACTAGAGATGGTTGTGAGATTCCATGACTCTCTAGATCTGGGTTTAGGTTTAAAAATAGATAAAGATGCCCTGGCAAGTTTTGCTCTGTGGTTAGAGCCTCAGCCCTTGGACCAAAGAGTCTTGGGTTTGGTTCCAGTCAAGGGCACATAACTCAGATGTGGTTCTGTTCCCGACCCTGGTTAGGGTCATGCAGGAGGCAACCAGTCTATGTGTCTCTCTCACATCAATGTTTCTCTTTCTCTCTCCCTCCTTCCCTCCCTCCCTCCCTCCCTCCCTCCCTCCCTCCCTCCCTCTCTTCCACTCTATCTAAAATCAATGTGTGTGTATATATAACCTCGGGTAAAGATTAACAAACAGAAAAAAAATAGATGAAGATGACAGCTGGGTGTCTTATTGTGAGAAGTCTGTAAACACACGAATCAATGGGAAAATCATAGTACGACTCTAAAAGAATGACTTCAAAGATGATCCTTTCTAACTAGTCACCTCATGACAGATTACCTTTGCATTTTTCCTAATATTCTAAGAGTGATCATTTCACATGTAAATTATTTTTGGTTCATTGTAAACTCAGTCTGACCTTTTGTTTACCACATTTAGTTAACAGCCTTTTGGGTATATAAGAATTTCCCAAACACAGCATTTCCTGATGTTGATTTTTAGGGCATCCGAGGAGAATCAGGTTACCTTTTCCAAGAGCTGGGGTTTTTTGTCTTGTTTTGTTTTTGTTCTTTATGTTTGCTTGTTTGTTTCTGGATACCTTAAAATAAATAAAAGCTAATAACCAGTCTACCCCCTTACACAATTCATTAATATTCATCAGAGTCAACACTTCATCATATGTTATTACTAAGAACTCTCTACATTCTAAGGAATTCACTTCACTTTTCAACTTCAGGATTCATATCCCTTTCTTTTTCTAAGGTCTGAGATTCAGCCCACATAGAGTTGACTTAGCTTGTAATGAGATATCTTAAGAATAAGGGTCATTTTAACAGACAATTTTCTTTATTATACTATTGTAAAATATGTATAACATAAATTGGCATGTCAACTCATTATATTGGGCAAACATCATGACTATTTACAAAACTTTCATCACCACCAATAACAACTCTGTAAGCATTACGTAGTAACTCCCCATTCCTACCTCTGTGCAGTCCATGGAAATCCGTAATCTACAATCTGAAGAATATAAGCCTTTCCCAAGAACTTTAGAAACATTGTTTATTTATTTATTTTTGTAGTTGAGCTTTCATTCAAAACTATGCATTAAGGAACAACTATATACCAGGTATATTAGGCATTGATTTTCATAGGTGATTAAGGCACAGTACCCAATCAGAAAACTCACAGTCAAGGAAGAGAAGTAAGATAATTACAATAGAATATGGCATTAGCAGCAACAAGGAGTAAAAGGTATTATTGGAGCGAAGACAAAAGTGTTTATGTTAAGAAACTTTAATTTATTTCTCTTACAGTAAGGTAATTATTATTGTCTGATCTGTCTTAATTCTAGGCCCTCTTTCCATAAGCTGAGGCAAAGATTACAACCTGTCCATACATTGAGAGTATATTTTTGGTTGCCACTTGTCATTATCACCCTTCAAAACCATCTTGAGACAGAGACAAAAGATGACTATGGCCAAGACTCAGTGCGTGTTATTATTTTTGCAGGAGGGAGCTGTGTGTGTGTCCATAAGCAGGTTCATCTGTGCACGCCTCTTTATGGTCCTTTCTGTTGATGTATTGATTGTCCCAGACCAGTTATTCTGCCAATTACTTTCCTCTGCCACCAGTTTCCTCTTACTGACACCTAACTCTGAACAAAGTCCCTACAGGGCCTGTGTAGGCGGAACATGTACTACATCAGGATTTAGAATCTGGCTCTCTGAGTCCTGCTTCTGTTCAGTGTTTGCATGATTTTGTTACCGTGTTATTCTGTCTTATACATTTTGAATAAACTTAGAAAAATACTCTTCGACAAACTTTAATGACTTTACTCCTTTGAACTAACCATTTATATATATATATATATACACACACACACACACACACACACACACACACACACACACATATATCAACATCTGGCCACAGAAGTTGAGGAGATTCTGGGGGATGAGAGGCTCAGGGTGGGGGTAGGATATGAATTGAAGAAAAGTGGCCCGGGAAATGTCAGGGGCAATGCCATTTGCCTGGGGTAAAGGTCAGAGCCTGAAAATCAGAAAGCAGCTAGGGATAGATAGATGGACCTTGAGGCTGTAAGAACAATAGGGACTCTGCCTCTAATGCCTTCATGGACACAATTACTTCTTCCGTGGAGTTAATCCATTCCTGGTTCTCACTTGGGACTGAGGGCCTCTGGAATCCCCAAACTGCCCGACCCTGGAGAAGGTTCATACCCAGGTGTAACTTCCCCCCTCTCTCTCCCCAGGTGCTTCCAGGACTGGCGAAGTCTTGAACATACCTAGGATCCCTAAAGTCAACCAGCCTTACCTCCTGGGAGCACAGGGCACATCCAGGGCCAATATTACACATAATTGTAGTGGTGCCTTGTGTGTATGTTTGGGGAAGGAGGGAGTAGCAAAGAGCTCATTCTGGGCACCCTTGGGGGCCCTTACTTAGGTCACTTAAAGGACACACCGTGGATTGTAGGTGCCCAAAACTGAAGAGAGCGGAGATGCAGGGCCGTGAGTGTGCTCCCCAAGAGCCACGTGAATATTTTCTAAGACATACCTATATACATGTGGACACACCTACACACACGCTTTTGAAGGTGTCTAACACCAGCTTTCCTCTCTCACATTACCTCACATTCAGGTAAGTAGTTCTAGGTGGGGGGTGGGCTTTGTATTCACAGTTTGGTAGCCTATTGTCTGAAGTTCAGGAGCTCAAAACCCCAATACCTGCCTCATTTCAGGCTTCAGTGCACAGTTCACATTAAGAAGGTCTTCACAAGTCCCATCTCTTCTCCAAATGTGTATTTTTTTTTAATGTGTGAATGAACAATTCTATTATAAACTTTTAAGTTATCTTATTTTATCAAAATTCTTGTTGACCTTTTAGATCTTTGGCTGCTAAGAGGCATATGTAATGTTTTGTCAATTTCTCTTTGTAATTTTATCTATTTTTGTTTCACATACTTCAAGTTAAATTCTTTAAAACGATACACATTCATTCACTAATATACATTATATATGTAATGTTTACTTTGTTAATGATTAATGAATTACTTTGTCCTTAATAAAACATTATCAAAATGCATTCTCTTAGATATTAATGTTGTGATATCACATTTTACTACTATAATACTGCAGTATAATGCTATCACAATCTCAGAATAATTTTTATGTATGTTAATAGTCCAACTCTTGTTTTTCTCTTTGAAAATCTTAATTTTTTTATTTGAACTCTTGCTGGTGCTGTTTCTTCATTGTTTCTCTCAGGTAATTCACCAGGGTTCCACCATGACTACTTGCAATGCTTCCTGGAGCCATCCTTCTTTCTTCATTCTCCAAGGCATTCCTGGGATGGAGGACAAACACAGATGGATATCTATCCCCTTTTCTTCTATGTACTTCCTCACCATCCTCGGGAACTGCACTATCCTCTTCACCATCTCCACAGAGCGCTCCCTGCACAAGCCTATGTTCCTGCTCCTCTGCATGCTGGCCCTCACGGACCTGGGCATGTCCACAACCACCGTTCCCAAGGTGCTCTGCATCTTCTGGTTTGGCCTGAGCAGGATTAGCTATGAGGGCTGCCTGGTCCAGCTGTTCTTCATCCACTCCATCTCTGCCTTGCAGTCTGCTATTCTAATGACCATGGCCTTTGACCGCTATGTGGCCATCTGTGAGCCCCTGCGCTATGCCACCATCTTGCCCAATAGTCGCATTGGGCTCATTGGCCTAGTGAGTTTAGTGAGAGCCATCCTGTTCATTCTGCCCATGCCCATCCTCCTCCAGCAGGTGCCCTTTCATGCCAATCGTGTCATCCCCACCACCTACTGTGAGCACATGGCTGTAGTAAAGATGGTGTGTGTGGACACCACAGTCAACAGGATATATGGTCTCGTGGTGGCCTTGTTGGTTGCTGGGCTGGACATCTCAGCAATTGCTTCATCTTATGTGCTAATCATCCGGGCTGTCATGCGGCTCTCTTCTAGGGAAGCCCACCACAAAGCAGTCAACACCTGCACCACCCACATCTGTGTCATGCTTATCTCTTACACTCCTTCTCTTTTCTCGTTTCTCACTCACCGCTTTGGTCGGAGGATTCCACCCCATGTCCACACCATCCTTGGCAACCTCTACTTCCTTGTACCTCCAATGCTCAATCCTATTATTTATGGAGTGAAAACAAAGGAGTTTCGGGAAAAAGTGGCCAAACGCATGTGCTGGAGGAAGGTGTCCATAACCATTGCCCATGGTCAGAAACCTGGCTGATCATCCAGCCGAGGTAGGTATGAGAAAAACAGGTTATGTAGATGCAATTCCTAGGAGAATTGGCTAATGGTATAAATTGTCATATTGGCAGGTTAACTGCCTGAATCCTTTGGATATGATACTGAGACACAGGAAACCTACTCGCTCTCACTAAATTCAAAGCAAGGCAATTATCCCAAATGAAATGAAAATAATGACACCTGTTCTCCATACCTGATATGGTAGTTGGGAAAATTAGATGTGATAATATATGTAAAAGCACCTTAAACAACACACACCGAACACATGTAACACCGGTAAAATGTTTTCTTATGGAGGGAACGTAAGAACAAACAAGAACTTGCCCACCACTTTGAGAAGGCAAGTCCGGTCGTGTGTTGGTGTGAGTATGCATTTGTATTTGTGTGTTTAAGGGGAGGTGGGAAGTGAAGATTATTTGTGGGAACTGAGAAGGAACATGGAAAGTACCAAAGTATATTAGACTCATTCATTTATTATCCCTGCTACTGGAGCGTTACATCTGGGCTACATGACTTGTTGCTTCTCTGTGAACTAGAGAATATGGACAAGAAACATAATCTCCAATTCCCAGAGAAATTTCAAAATAAAAATAAAAATGGGAAGCTCTCAAGCTTATAAGGTTGATATGTATTTTACCTAATTTCACACGTGTAAAAACTCTTAGAGTCAACTGTCCTGTTTATCTCAACTAATTCCTGTGTCTGGTAAGAATTTCCCACAGAGAAAACTCTGAGACTGTTCTGTTAGTGGTTATAGTCATAAAATTCAGTTTTGTACTGGAAATCTTTGGCTACAGACCTCTGCAAGGCAATTTCTCTGGGAGCTCAGAAAGAAGGCATGAGTAATTATTTGGAACAGCTTGTGGAACTCAGATCCTGTGCCCTGATATGGGACTTCATTAAATTCAGATGATATTGTTTATCACTTCTTGACACTGATTAGAGATATAGTGGCCAATATTTTAAGATGCATGAAGTTTGAAAACAGAAAAATTCTAGGGTTATTCATCATATTGTAGAACTAATGTATGAAGGTAGAATTTAGTGAAAAAAATACCTACACTTAAGGCCACATAACCACTATTTTAAACAGGCTTAAACTATTTAAAGTACAGTAAATAAATAAAATTTCTCCAGAATGTGGTACCTGATATGATAAATAAAAAGAAAGGCTCAAGTATACTGAACAATTCAATAACGAGAGCTGAGAAAGCTGGGATATTTCAGAGGCTGAAATAAGGGGCACAGCCTTCAGGGAAAGAAAAAACTCAGGATTGTATTGGAAGCACCTTCTCTATAAATCGAGGACCAGAAAAAACATTGTAGGAGCAGCAATGTTTGAGGAACACAGTACTGCCTATCTAAAAGGAATACCAATAGAACATACTTGACCCACCACAATCATATAACAACAACAACAAAATTCACTCAGCAAAATGTTTTATGATTAATCATTTAATTGACAAATAAATTTCAGATTCTGAAAGGCCCTGAGGCAATGTTAGCTTGATGAGCTGTGGTTGTACAAATTTACTCTTTGCTGAGATCTTAGAATATTTCTTTTTTCATCTGATTTAAATGGGAGTGGGGTACAGAAGCAAAGTCCACATGCTATAAAATATTATCCACCTTTCACTTTTATTTTCCTTTTGTCTATGGTGAGACAGTTTTTTAAAAATGCCTTTCACACTTATTTTATTTTCCTTTTGTCTATGGTGAGACAGTTTTTTAAAAATGATTTATTTACACTTAAAAAACAATCCATATTATTGGAATTGTGCCAGAGCGCTGGAAGGAGCAATTGATTCTGGCAAAATTGAGTGAACTAAAGAAAATCAGTGAAAACACAAGAAGAAAACCTAACTGCGCCTGTCCTTTCTGGCTTGGACTTTCTTTTTTTTGTCCTTCTCTAAAAGTGTTATTAATCTGTGGTTGATGGTTTCTACTGTGGGATGAGCTTGACTCCTCTCCTGTGGGTTTGCTGGAAATGTGACAAGTAACATTAATATTCAGTGTTTTCATTTCCATGTCTGTAAAGTTGTTCCTAGCCATGCCAAAGCTAGGAACAATTGTTCCTATGTTTCATATTTTGGTCAGATTAATTACCTGTCCTTGTCCGTGAGGTATTTTAAAGTTGCATTAAAACAGGGTCCACTTTACTTTCATTATCTCCATTATCTATGGAGAATTTGAAATGGTCCCAAGCTCCCAAATAAATTATTAATAATTACATAATACTAATAATATAAATGTCTTCTAATAAATGATAAGGGAGGTGACACCTCTGACCACTAGAGTCTAAGGTATTGGGGCAAAAGATTTTTCAGCACTGGAAACTCAAAACCTGGGTTCCCCCAAATAAAGGACCCAAGACAAAAACGTGCTTATTGGCAGTTTATTTAGAAATGTAGTTACAAGGAGTGGGAGAGCAAAACAGGCAGAGTGAAACTGGGAAGCAGGCAAAACCAACAAGACATTTAATCCAGTTTTACACTGCTAGTGGAGATTGTGCCCAACTCTGCCAGGACCATCTGAGAAACCTTATGAAATATTTCACAATTGCCTTTCTCGGGGGATGAAAGGATTATACTCAATGGAGTCCTACTGACTGCTCAAAAGTGTTGACTACCCCATGCTTTCGGGTTGTGTATGCATGACAGCAGAGCTGGTTGCTGGGGGTGTCCTATGCTGTGCAGTCAGAGCAGCCCCATGGCAAGAAGCTCTGGGTAGTAGACATGACCTGTCTTGTTGCCCCTGCATGGAATTGGTCACTGTAACAGTGGCTGAATGTGTGACCAAGGGGATTCTGAAGTGGTGTACAAGGATTGTCTAGAGTACCAAGCTACAACTTGGGGATCACTATAAATCTTGTAGTAGGATATTTTAATTTTTAACAAATATTTACCAAACTCAAGGAAAATTCAATCTTAAGATAAGATAAATGTTTATACATGTCTTTTATGGACAAAGGTATACAGTAAAAATTAAACAAGAAATAACTTCTCTGGGTAAAATTAAATTATAGTTTATTAATTATATAAATAAGAACACATTACTATATTTTTTTATTTTTTTTAATCTTTATTGTTGAAAGTATTACAGATGTCTCCCTTTCCCCCCATTTAATTTTTTGTCCCCCCATTTAATTTTTTATTTTGTTAATTTATTTAATAACATCTCTTAGCAACTGTCCCATATGAGCACAAACAGACCTATTTTATTATTTTGCTTAACTCCTTAGTGTTTCTCTGTATGTTTGTTAAATTTATTTCAGCTGTCACCTATTAATGGACAGATGATTGTTCCAGGTTTTTATTATTTATAAAGGTCATATGAGCATCTTGTTATATTGACCTTTTTTTCCCTGCATATGGCAAGTATTATTGAAATGTAAAAATGCAGATATGGGATTATTATAGGAAAGGATATATATTCTCTTTCTACTTTTTAATTGTGGTTCTTTTTGCCTGATCATCAAAATACACTACATGAAATGTAAACATTAAAGTAAAAGTGTATAATATAAACATTCTATCTAATCAGCTATCGACTGGTAATAGTTGACACTGTATTAGTTTTGGGGGTCTAATGTAATAAATTATCACAGTCTATGTATAAAGCAATTTTTTTCTCTCACAGTTATGGAGGCTAGAAGTCCAAAGTCAAGTTGTCAGCAGGGCCATGCTCCCTCTGAAAGTTTTGGGGTTGGGGGGGACTTTCTTTGCCTCTCTCCTGGCTTCTGATAGTTGCTGGCAATTCTTGGTATTCCTTGGCCTGAAGACACAATACTTCAACTTGTCTGTCATTATGTGGCATTTTCCCTGTGTGTCTCTTCACATCATTCTTGCTGTACAAATTTTCCTCTTCTTATAAAGATCCCAGGTACCAGATTAGGTACCACCCCAATTCAGTATAACCTTATCTTAATTCAAAAATTAAGAAAGGGGGTGGGGAAACCCATAGACACAAACAACAGTATGGTGATTACAAGAAGAAAAGGGAATGGGGAAGGTAGAAGAAGGTAAAGGGAGATCAATGGTAATGAAAGGAGACTTGATACCCTCCAGGTCCATCCATGCTATCTCAAAGGGTAAGAAGTACTTCTTTTTCACAGCTGCATAGTATTATGCTAAGTGAAATAAGCCAGTCAGAGAAAGACAAGTATCACTTGATCTCACTTATATGTGGAATCTAATGAACAAAATTAACTGATGAATAAAATAGATCCAGAGATGTGAAAGCACGGGACAGACTTATGAATCTCAGAGGGAAGGGGAGTGGGAAGAGATTAACTTATATGCATATATTCACAACCAATGGATACAGACTATAGGGTGGTGAAGGCATTGGGGGGATAGGGTAGAGCGGATCAATGTGGGGGGGGGGAAGGGGGACATCTGTAATACTTTCAACAATAAAAATAAAATTTTAAAAAACAAAGGAGACTTGGCTAAGGGTGGTGAACACACAATATAATATACAGATGATGCATTATAGGATTATATACCTGAAACCTATATAATGTATTAACCATTGTCACCCCATTAAATTCAATACAAAAAATAGAAAAAAACAAACTCCATTACATCTGGAAAGACCTTATTTCCAAATAAGGTCACATTCTAAAATTCTGGACATGTGTTCAGATCTATTCCTTATGTGAACAAATTTTACAAGTATTATTACTACAAAATAAAACCATGTTTTATTTTGCAGTTTATTGTTTAACTAATATTGACTACAACCCATGTTACTACATACATACAGATTCATCCTCTCCTTTTTAAACTGTTTCTTAGTATATCAATCCTGTATTGGTAGACATGGGATTTATTTTTAGTTTAAAAATGCTCTGGCCTTAGAGTAGGGGTTGGAAAACTATGGCCCATGGGCCAAATTTGAACTATTGTTTTGGTAAATGCAATTTTACTGGAACACAGCCACACATCTATGCACCACAGTGGTAGTGTTGACTAGTTGTGACAAAGACCAAAGACCATTTTATCCACAAAGCCAAAGCCAGAAGTATTTACTATCTGAAACTTTGCAGAAAGTTTTCTGACTGACTCCTGCCTCAGAGGAACCCAAGAGGAGGCAGAGAGAGAGAGAGAGAGAGAGAGAGAGAGAATGAGAGTTGGAAAATTGTACTTGGAATTTCATTTTTTATTGCCCTCTAAATTCTATTACTGTCCTATAATGACCATATGAATGTGCCTTTCAGACCTCCTACTATAGGGAGCCAGTTGACTGAAGGACCTAAATACTGCAATTGGAAATCCATCATTGCATTTGCATCAAAGTGATGTCTCCCATTGAATTCTCCCAGCCAATGCCTGAGTGTGGCAAGGATGCTAAAGAAGACCCCTTCCTGGGAGACATGGGACATATTTGTAGGCTCCTTGGTGAACTGATTTTGTCTTTGCATGGCAATGTAAGATACTTCCGCTCAGCCTTTTCTCTCGTTTTAACATGTCATTAGACTTGTACTGTGGTCTGACTTCTATCTCAATCTATACTGATTGCCTTCTTTATTTTCTTTCACACAGATATTTCTTCAAATAACATTCTCACATGTTAAATTCCCTTTGCAAAGGACCCAAACTAATACAAGTTGACACTGAGAGGGGTACAAGTGGTAAGACAGGAAATTGGGACTACCTCATTTTCTGCCTGGTAGGCAGAGAATGTTCTTCTGATTGAGGCAGGATAGTATCTGGAAAGAGATAACGGTTTAATGCTAAATATTTACCAGTGGTGGGAAGTTTTGTGTGAAGTGCAATTAGGCAGGCATTTGTAGGAGCAGTGCCTACAAAGATAGGGATGGACTGGTTCCTGGGAACTTGATTTTATGCCTCATAGAAAGATGTTAAATAGAGTCACTAACAATCATTTAATAGCTAAAAGGGAGAACCAGAGAGCCTCAGGGTGGTACTATATAAAGAGACCTTCATCAATTATAGTAGAAGGGCAGATATAATTGAATGACAGGCTGGAGACCCAATTGTCAGAGTCTCGGGGCTCCGATGATTTTTTTGTTTGTTTTTTTAGCTTTTGTTTTTGTTTTTAAATATATTTTTATTGATATTTTTTCCAGAGAGAGAGAAGAAGGAAGAGGGAGAGAGAGAGATAAAAACATTGATAAGGGGGGTTGAGCCTGCAAGCCAAGCATTTGCCATGACTGGGAATTGAATGAGAGACCTCCTGGTTCATGAGACAATCCTCAATCCACTCAACCACACTGGCTGGGCTCCAAGGATGTTTTAACATTCAGCTAAGGCAGGTCTGTTGTGTGTTCTTGGTAGAGAAAATATGAGAACTTGAAAACTTGAACAGAAGATTATCATCCAGATGAGCATTATTGAATTGACTCAGTCATCTCCTTTGGACCTTCTGAACAGGCAGAGATCCCTTTAAAGTTCAAAACTATTTCTAAAAGGTGCTAAAAGATGCTGCAGATGCCTCTGCCCCCAATGACAATGGCTATCCCCATCTCATGGCATACCTCCTCCTCCTTTTCCTCTTTCTCTCCTGAATATGAGGCTGATACCTTGAGCTAAATCACTGCATTAACACTGCTAGGTACATTCTAGAACTCATATAAGAAGAAAAAGACCATAATCCTAAATTATTAATAGACCTAGCTGATTTGTATTGGTGGGAGAGAGAGACAATCTCTGGAATTGAATTTTGAGTGTGCTTGATCAGAGGTGTGAGAATATAAGGGTAGATGTGCAAGAATTAATTTACTTTCTTGGGAATAGGACTGAACACACATATTAGTTTTCTATTGCTCTGTAATGAATTACCGCAAATTGAGCAGGTAAACTAACTGGAGTTCTTTGAATTAGGTTTTACATCCTAGAAATATTCCTTCATGGCTCCTGGCTCCACTCTGTGGGCTGTTGGTTCTACCTTCTGGGCTCATGGTTATACCTTCTTAGTCATTCTTATGTTTTCATGAGTTGCAGCATGTGTTTGTACTTTAGTTTATCAGCCTGTTTCTTGCCAGTATAATTTTGGAGGTTGGATTTTCTTTCATTTTAACCCTAAACAACAGGAGGAGGAGGGATGCTTTTATACAATATCAATAGAAATGAATCGTGTAAAACTAGATGATTGACTTGGGTACCCAACTGGTACTCTTTTGCCCCATTATAAATGAACCTGTAGAGTAATTCCAAACTGAGAAGAATATGACTATCAAGTGGTTAGACATTTCAGGAATGAAGTTTGGGTTTATACAACCAGATAAGCCATAACACCTGCCTTGGTGATAGTGAATGCAGGGAAATTTAGAGTGGAGAGTGGAGCAGGACAAAGATGAATATTAAGTGCAGCCCTGAGATCAACTGCACAGGCAGTGGCTAGAGTTTATCCCACTAACTCCTTTCTCCTAAATTTTTCCTCAGGGGAAAATGTCTTTAAGAATCATATAGAGCCCTGGCCAGTTTGGGTCAGCGGTTGGAGTTCGGCCTGTGGACCAGAGTCCTGGGTTCGGTTCCCGCTAGGGGCATGCACCAAAAAAAGAAAGAAAAAAATTGTTTTAAAAAAATTATATAGAAATTATTTCCTTCCCACTGCTGGGAATATACCCTAAGAAGCCTGAAACACCAATCAGGAAGAATATATGTACCCCCATGTTCATAGCAGCACTATTTACAATAGCTAAGATCTGGAAACAGCCCAAGTGTCCATCAGTAGACGAATGGATAAAAAAGCAGTGGTACATATACACAATGGAGTACTATGCAGCGGTAATAAAGAAAGATCTCTTATCCTTTGAGATGACATGGAGGGACCTGGAAAGTATTATCCTAAGTGAAAGAAGCCAAGCAGAAAAAGACAAATACCACATGATCTCACTTATATACGGAATATAATGAACATAACAGTCTGAGGAATACAGTAGACCCAGAAACATGGAAGTAGGGCACAGACTGACATCCCTCAGAAGAGGGGGTGCGGGGGTGGGGGGATGGGAAGAGATAAACCACAGAACTTATATGCATGTATGCATGACCAATGGACATGGACAACTAAGCCGGGGATGGGGCGGAGGTGGGGTGGGGTGGGGGGTGCCAATGGGGTAAAAAGGTAAAATATCTGTAACAAAAAATAAATAAAAAATTCATAAAAAAATAAGAAATTATTTCCTGAACCCATGTAGAGAAATAAATGTGTACTGTACAAAGGGTAGATTATGGCAGCCAGAAGGTAGCTCACAGAATTTGTACTAGAGGGAGAATAATTGTAATTGCCTGAGGTCTCCTACTGCTTGCCCAGGTCATGCCTAGCAGAGGCTACTTCCAGCCAATGAATGAGAATGGCCCTAGAGATACTAGGGGCAGAGCTACTCCTGAGAGGTTAAAAAAAATATGCTGATTTTAGCTGAAAGATTCCCCAGTTACTTTGCTGTAAGAATTTTAGTTAACTTCCACCCAACCTTCTCTCCCCTCCTTCACTCAGGGTCAAATTTGGATTATAGTGTGATGATTTTCCTAGCCTACCCTGACTCTCTCCCTAGTTTCTTTCACACTACTATTTCTAATAGTAAAATTCTTATGTTTAATCTTTTCTTAACATCTCCTTCTTTGAGGACCCAGACTGACATAGCTCTCTTGGGCAAACCAAATAAGAAGGTAGATTTCAATAAAGACTGGGCAATGCATTCTATCAAAGCCAACTCTTAGAGGCATAACATGTGTCTTAGAAGAGTGGAGATTAGATGGGAGTGAGGTGGAGCATTAAAAACAGAACAACTAGAAAAGGAAGATATTTTCAGTTCTCCAAATAGTGGTAACTATTTATACCTCAACCCAAAGGCATCTTTAATTAATCATTGGTATTAAAAATGAGGTAGGCACACAATAGTTGCCATGTTTTTATGATTAGAACCATTTCTGCTAAATCTTCTACTAGTCTTCTGTACAACTTCTTTATTCTTGGTTGTCTTTAGGGAGGCAACATGGCCATAATAGAATGGAAAGAGATTATATGATCAGAAAAATTATGATTTGAATTCAGGCTTAACCAATTACTACCTATGTGACTATGGTAAAGTTAAAAAAAATGAGCTTTTGTAACTACTTGCAAAGTGGATATTCTTATGTAATTTGAGTTAAAGTTGAAATGATTCCATAGGCTGATATATATAAAAATATCTAGAATAACTAGCACAGAGCCACCTCAACAGATGGTATTTCCTGGACCTAATAAAATGTGAAGAACAAAGATAGCAGTTTTCCATTCATTCCTCTCCTAGCACAGAGCTACCGCAACCTTAGTTATTACCCTAAACTTTTCTTATGGTATTTATTATCCAATGTATAATCTGCTTATCCAATGCTCTGTCTTCTCTGTCATTGAGATTATATTTTGATGACAATAGGATAGTCAGTACTTTATTAGTTTTTTTTCTAAACTCTGACATGGTGATCATGATGGTAGTGGAAAGTCAGTGTTAGGCATGGATTCTTTCTGCATGCTCTCACCTTCAATGGGAAGATTGGCAAAGGCAACGTCAGTTATCTCCACTGCTTATTGTGTGGACCCACAGTTTATGCAGGTTCTCTGCACAGGCATCTGGCCACCTTGCCTTGTATTTCCTTCATTTTTATACCATAGATGATGGGATTGAGCATTGAAGGTAGAAGAAGGTAGAGGTTGGCAAGGAGAATGTGGGCTTGAGGTGGGATACTAAGACCAATGCGGTGGGTGAGGGAGGAAAAGAGTGCAGGCACATACGTGACAATGATGACAAACAGGTGGGCTGAACAGGTGTTGAGAGCTTTGAAGGTGGCGTCTCGAGACTTGAGGCGTACCACAGCCTGCAGGATGAAACCATAAGAAAAACCAATAAGCAGCAAATCAAGTCCCACCACGAGCAGAATCACAAAGAGCCCATAGATACGATTAGGTCTGGTGTGGTCACAGGCCATTTTTACCACAGCCATGTGGTCACAGTAGGTGTGAGGAATGACCATGTGGCAGAAAGTCAACCTTTTGAGTAGAAGAGGCATGGGCAGGACCAGAATCACACCTTTGGCTAGGGCCATGAGTCCCAGGCGCCCAACTAAGCAATGGCTCAGAATTGTGTTGTAGTATAATGGCTCACACACAGCCACGAAGCGGTCAAAGGCCATCGCAACAAGTAGGGCTGATCGTACCACGGATGCTCCATGGATGAAAAACATCTGGGTGAAACAGGCATTGGAAGCTATGTCCCGATCATTGAACCAGAAGAGGCAGAGTAGCTTGGGCAACAGAGCCAGCGTAGATATGAGGTCAGCTACCATCAGCAGGGCCAGGAGCAAGTACATTGGTGTGTGAAGTGTTGGTTCTGTGGCCACCAGGAAGAGGATAGTACCATTGCCAATGAGGATAGCCAAAAACATGGAGGAGAAAGGAAGAGATAGCCACAAGTGCTGTGACTCTAAGCCAGGGATGCCCATTAAAGTAAAGGTCAGGAAGCTGGAATGGTTGAAGAGCAGCATAATAGAAACTGTTGGTGGTTGTTAAAGTTTAGATACCTGCCAATGAAACATGCGTGAGTAATGACAGTGGATTGTTTTTAGCACTTCAGCTTTTAACAAGTTGCTAAGACGGGGCTCAGAGAAAAATGTAAGAATACCTCTTTGGAGTCATGGAGTGTGCAATCAGTATTTAGGTCTGTCTCAAAGCACCTATATTATTTTCACGATCATTTTTTAAAATAATGTTCAGGTTTTTCTTTATCTTTTTCCTGTATATAGGACATTTACTCTCTCCCCAGCAGATGAGCAATTCTACACTTAATTTTTTTTCTAGAGTTCTGAGTAAGAATAGGAGAAAATATTTTCATGTTGATTAAATGATAGAAGAACCAAGACTCTCTCACTGGAAAGTTTCCCAGATAAAGAGGAAATATGCTTCCTTATCCCTATTGCAGGAATGCTGAGCTGTTGGAGAAAATCTTCTTTGAGTTTCTTTGCTTTTATGTGTTGTCCCTCTTTCAGGGATCCACTCTCTGGTCATAATTCTGTTTCTGCCCCAGGGGCTCTCTCTTTTTAGGACAAAGTATAAGAGATGTTTTGTCCGAATAACAACACCATTAGGTGGCTGTCTCCCACTACCTCTCAAGCTAAGCATTTATGCACTTGGCCAGTCCTTTGAAGTTTCCTTTTACATAACATGTTCACCTTTCTCTACTGCAACTATGCCTCATGTATGGGTTGAATTTCCTTTAGTCATGGGGTGTTTATCTCAAATTAGTTCGCTGGGCTACCTAAGAGTACTCATTTATTTTTCAGTCCTTATTATGAATTAAGCAGATTTTTTTCTTTCCATTAATATTACTGTTACCATCTTTTCTGCCTATTACCATGTTCTCTCCTCACCAGGATAAAAAGTATGTTCCATCACTGGAACATCTGCTGGGAAAAGTATGTAATTGTTTTCTTTTGTTTATACACCACTTTCTTGTTCCTCTTTCCCTTAATTGTACTAACATAGTAAAGGAACCAAGCCTGTTAAACCCAAATCTGTCTACTTCGCATCTACTCAGGAGCAGCTGAACATGATTTCCAAGAAACATACAATGTAATAATTGATTCTAATACATAGGTGATTGAGTTCTCATCATAGCCAGGCAAACAGCACATCTATTCACAAAGTATCCTCTTAGACATGCTATCATCTTCCTTCTTCATCTCCTAACATGCCCACCTCCCTCCTCAAAATCAGAAGGTGATCTTTCTTTCCTTTTCATTAAAAAAAAAAGAAGAAGAAGAAACCAAAATTAAAATATCACTGACTGCATTAGTACCCATATACTGTGCCTTCCTACTAAAAAGGATAGCCTGCCTCATTTTTATTTAAACTTTACTTACCTGCTTCTGAACTGAATCACATTTCCTTTCTCTCACACAAAACTTTGTCTTGCAATTGTACCACTGCTTCCTACATAACTGCCTTCCCCTCTTCTGGTGGGACTTTCCAATTTTCTCATTTACACCTCCAGTTCTAGCCAGGACACCTTTAGTTTTCACTTGGACTACCGAAATAACCTCCTCACTGGTCTTTCTTCTTCTCTTTTACTTGCACATGGCTGATTGTCCATGGAGTGGCCCTATTGTCTTTAATAATATAAGTAACATGACATTACAATTCTTAATAGCTTCCTATTATAGAAGGAATAAAGTCAACAATCTACCATGATGCACAGGGCACCCTGATGTACTTGATCACATACACTGATGCTCTACAAGGTGTGATCTGGCTTCAGCTCACCTCTGCAACTTCATTGTTACCACTCGCCCCCTTTGCTCACTCTACTCTTGGCCATTTTGCTCTTTTTCAAGCATGAGAAGTTTGTTCCTGACTCAGGATATTGATCTTTGATGCTCCATCTCCCCACACACCTTTACAGGACAAACTTCCTACTTTTATTTGGGTCTCTAAAAATATACTTGCTCTTTAAACTTCTATTTTTGTCACAATAGACCACATGCCATCTTCTGAAAATGTCATTCCCCCACCTCACCCCTTGATTGACATCTTTATATTTCATTGAGTCAAAAAGTGGTTCACACTCCTGGCTGCAGAAATATCTGAGAAGTTTAAAACCTTCTAATCCTTAGAAAACTTACATATATTTAAAGAACAGGAGAAATTCAGTGTGACCTTGCTGTCAAATGTATGGAGTTCTGGAGACAAGGTCAGAAGTCGACCCATCACCGACAGTTCCTTTTGCCTAAAATACTTTTCACATCCTTTACTTGACAAACTCAAGAATTATCCTCAGTTCACTTAATCTTATCCTCACTCCTCTGTTCTTGCCCACATCATGGCCACATGTATCTGTGCTCCATTGCATTGCACAGGAGCTATTTCCTTTCTTTACACAATTCCTCTCATTTAGGACTATTAAGCACTCACCATGAACCAGGATCTATCAATCAATTTCTTTTTCACATCTGACAGTGTTTCTGCATTATTCGAAAGCAATCTGATTCGGGGAATCTTTTACTTCCTCACCCTTAACGTCCTCTGTAAACTTACTCAACTTTCTGAAGTGAGGCAAGACTTTTAGGTTCTGGGGTAGAGGTTACTGGGTGGCTAGCAAATAAATACCAGTTAAATAGAATTTGTGGGGGCTACAGATAGAGCTCACTTAGGGAAAACAATCTTATTGAAAGAAGGGGAGGGGCAAGTAGTTTTAATGATTTATATCTGAACTTACCTGGAAATGTTCTACTGTAGTCTTCCTAGCAGCCTCCTTTCTTCTGATAACCAGAACCTTGTTGTTCAGAAGTTACAGGTTGCATCTGTCTATCTCACGTGTTGTGGAACACTGTTTATTTCTATTGTTGTTGTCGTTAAGCTAATGTTAGTTCCTAGGAAGAGGCTCCCTGCCCACCCTGGCTCTCCTCCTGTGTTTCTTCTTGGGATACAACATATAAGGTTTCATGTTACAGTGGACTGGGGCTCTCGCACTGCATAAAGGAAAATTTAAACTCTATGATTTTATCATCCAAGAACTCTGGGCACATCCATGACTCTCCAGAGGGCAGGGAAAGAAGGAGGTGAAAGAAATAGTTCATTAAGGGATCCCTTTGGGCCTTGTATTCAAAGAGCAACAAGACCTGAAAAGCAATTCTCAGAGGAAAAGCAATAATTTTGTCCATTTCCAGTTTTCATGTAATGATGGTGTTATGTGATGTTCCTCTATTTGGTGATGACTATAGATATAGCTTTAACCCTTTAACAGGGACTTTAGAATGAGGTCATTTTGCAACAGATAATAATCTATAGTCTTTGTGCAAAATAATTAATACCACTTGTGAGGAAAACTAGGCACCCTTGTGACATTATAAGAGAACAAAAGACTCATTCAACAAATGGTAACTTCCTATCAAATGAGAATAAAATTCTCTAAATAGACACTATTTCTGGAAGACAAAAAGACAATAATTTTCATCCAAATGACTCTATAATGAATTTCTTTATATAACCACCGTTAAAAAAAGTAAAGTGATTATTCTCAAATTTTAGGAGATGTTTTAAATCAGATTGCTGCCCTGGTCAGTTTGGCCTAGCTTAGAGTGTTGCTCCACTGACCAAAGGGTCTCAGGTTCGATTCTCAGTCAAGGGCACGTACCTGGGTTGCAGGATCAGTCCCTGGCCCTGGTTGCATCCAATTGATGTGTCTGTCTCACATCAATGTTCCTCTCTCTTTCCTCCTCCCTCCCGTCTACTTTATCAAAAATGAATAAGAAAATATCCTTGGTTGATAATTAACAAAAAAAAAAATTTCATAAAATAAAATGGATTGCTGATCTCTATCTCCAGTATTTCTGATTCAGTGGATCTGGGGGGGGGGGCAATAATTTCTTAACTAACAAGTCCTTGGTTGATGATACTGCCGTTCTGAGAAATACCCCCTTAAGAAGCACTGGGTTAATGCATAGCCATTTGCATTCTGGGCACTGCAAACAGGGACTATTTGCAAGTCTTAACTGATAACACATTCATGTTTAATTGCAGCGGATCAGAGATGCTGATGGAGGCTCTCAAGATTCCACATTTAAAGGATGTAAGCCTTTTCACCTTTGCATACTTTGTTTTATTCTAATTTCTGTCCAAATACAAACAGCTTTTTGGTGGTGCTTTTACCCTATAAAGCCAGAGCTTCCCTAGAGAATTCTAAATTTTGCATTAAATTCTTTCTCTTTGATAAAGATATTAATTAATATTGTTCTGCATTTTGAGATGGTGAAGGCATGGTTGTAATTCTTGGTGGAAATTTAAATGGTATGGAGAAAATTTTGCTCTTTAGTGTTAATGTACACTTTACTCTAGGGCATTGGGTCTATCCCTCCCAAACCCAAATTATCCTTAAGTAATTCTTAATTATGAAATTATATGCCTAATTTACTTTATAGACATAAAAATATATGCAATATCCTATTTTTAGTGTAGAGAAGAAGTAAAATAATTTGCAATAGATGTAATAATTTATGTATAACATATGTGATACATGCATAAGTATATGTATAATATACACATGTATGCATGATACATATATGTAATAAAGACAAATAAGATGTCTTTCAATATGCAATATTCAAGCATGATAAGAAATCAAAATCTAGGGAAGTTAGGAGTTAGTCTCTGTTAACAGGACAGTTGCAAATGCAGAGAGATTGTGATGAGTGCTGAAGAAGACTCAAATACAACATGTTACATTGCCTTAAGTGACTTAACATTTATTTTTTTTCCCCTCACCGAGGATATGTTCCATTGATTTGAGAGAGAGAGAGAGAGAGAGAGAGAGAGAGAGAGAAAAACATCAATGTGAGAGAGAAACATCAATCAGTTACCTCTTGTAGGCTCCGCAATCAGGGATCAAACCTGTAACCCAGGTATGTACCTTGACCAAGAATCAAACCCAAAACCTTCTGGTGCATGGACGATACTCCAACCAACTGAGTCACCCAGCCAGGGCTGACTTAACATTTCTTAACATAAATTAAGGGAGAACCTGTCTTTAATTCTTTATTAGGAGAGTTCAGTGAATATTAAAAACACGTATGGTAGTGTGGGTCATTTTCCAGCAAATATGACTCTCTGGTCCCTCTGGATAAAATGTGCTTTCCCATTCTATTGACATGGGACTTGACCATGGCTTGCTTTGAACATCAGGAGGCTGCAGACATGACACAAGCAGAGGCCCAAAATGTGTCTGTACTGTTGTTGGGCTTGCTGCTGTGGGCTAGGGACCTTTTCTGAAAAGAGCATGTGCCAGGTGGCCTCTGACACCTTAACTTGGTCTCTAGGGTGAAAACTCTTAGAGCTGACATGAATTCAGTTCAAATCCTGGAACTAAGCTCAGACAACCTGCCTCATGTAATAGCTATCCAGCTCAGTGCAGCCTAGAATCAGCCAAACTAAAGTAGAACACATGTTATTATAAACTTAGTTTCCTATAGCTGTGATAACAAATATCACAAACTTGTAGGCTTAAAACAATACAAATTTGTTATCTTACAATTCTGAAGGTCAGTAATTCAAAATGGTAGAGGTCACTGGGTGCAAAATCAAGATGTCATCAGGGCTGCATTCCTTCTGGAGAATCTAGGGCAGGATCTGCTTCCTTGATTTTTCCAGATTATAAGAGAACACTCATTTCTTGGCTTTTTGCTGTCTTCCCTCATCTCCAAAACCAGCATGAGCTTTGGTCCTTCTCACCCTGCCATCTCTCGGGGTCTCTCTCCCTTCTGCTTCTCACTTATAAATACCCTTTTTATTGCATTGGGCCCACCTAGATAATCCAGAATGGCCTCCCCATCTCAAGGTCAGCTGTTACCAACTTTAATTCCATCTTCAACTTTAACTGTTCTTTGCCACATAACCTAACAGAGTCCAGAGATTTAGGACTTGGATGTTTTTGAAGGGAGTAGAAGGTATTATTCTGCCTGTCACATAAATTGCTGCATTTTGGATTGTTTTGTTATGCAGTATTATCATGACAAAAGGCGTCTAAAATTAATGTACTTGTGTTTAGTTTAGTTTGGCCTAGATGATGATCAAGAGATTGTCCACATGCGTAAATTTCTCTTAATGAATGGAGGGCAGTTTCTCGCTGTGTATTCTATAATCTCTACCTTCTGTTGAACAAATGCCAGAAGGGTCAATTAATGACACACATTCAGCACATATTCTTCTTATACATTTTGTTTCTTAATAATTATGGATTGAGCTATTAAAATATATTCTTGCTCCATGTGTTTAAATATAGAAGGTTTGCTGTGTAACCTTTTTCATTCAACATTTTGCATAACCTAGTTCTTTATTTTAGCTGTAACATACAACTCCATCCTTCGAATGTACTGCAATTTTAAAATAAATTGTATGTGAATGTTCTAACTTTTTGCTATCACAAATAAAGAATATCCTTTTTGTCTCCTTTTACAAGAGGTTTACTGTATTATAAATCCTAATTGCTCTGCCATGATATGCCTTTTGTGAGAATAGATGAGTGATAATAAATAAATAAATTGATAAATAAATAAATAAAATGAAACAGATGAAATAAGCTATTGATCCCCTCAGTCCCCATTACAGTTGGGGTTGGGACTGTGATAGGGGTGGGGGTCCAATTGAAGTGGGGGTAAGGGTCATGGTAGAGTACTATTATTGGGTTGCCTCTAATTAGGAGCCTCATTCCTTTATAACAAAATGCCATACTTTTTCTTTTCTTTGAAGTTTAATGATATTACAATGTTGTAGTATCCTACAATGTAATATACACAAATAAACCAAGTTGCTTACTCAAGGTTATACATACTTTCACCTTTACTACATATTTTAAATTTTCACTCAAAATATTTCTGTCATTTTATACAACTACACACAATATATGAAATTCTCCATTTCCCCATAAACTTATGTAAATAATATGACATCTCATTGTTATGCATTTTTCTACTAAGCTTGTTAATTAACCCAGTGAACTTTATTTTCACATATTTTTACCTAATTTTCTTAATTGGTTATATCTCTTTTAAAAAATTGATTTGGAGTTATTTTTACTTTATTCTTAAAAATACATTGTCACTTACATGTATTTCAATAATTTTCTTCTGACCTATTTCCTTTAAATGTTGTTATTCCATGTCATGCCAACTTAAATTATGAAAAAAATATATATATTAATTACTTCATTTATAATTTATATATTTTTGTATTATTTTTATTTGCCCAGTTTCATCAAGATAAAGGCCTGTAATATTTTTAGAATTTATCTTTAATCCATTTAGAATTTTTATTGTCTATGGGTCATGAAATTATTACATTCATTATATTTTAAAATATACTAATAGATAACTCCAACTACTGTTTAGTACATTCTATACTTTATGATCATTAATGGCACATATGTTAAATAAATATATAGATCTGTTTCTGACTTTCCATTGTTTTATTCCAGGTGTTATTCTATAATAATTTGGCACAAATTTCTAAACTTTAAAAATAATTTTTAAGGTTTTTAGTAGGGCAATTCTTTCCCATCTTGCTCTTATAAACTGAGCTATTTATAGAATTTTATTTTTCATATATAAATGTCACTGGCAAGTTCAACAAAATTCCTTTGAAGGGTTAATGGACTTACATCTAATATACAGATTCATCTGAGGAGATACCTTTAGGATATCTAGTGGTTCACCTAAAATCATGGTGTGGTATTCTCTTTAATCACATATGTCACATTCATAAAATTTCTTACATTGCTCATATTTTTTCATAAAATTTGCCCATGTATTTATGTTGATTTTATATGTCAATCTTGTTGAACTCTTGTGATAGTCTAACAAATTTTCTGTCAACTGTCTACAAAATGTTAATATCATTCACATGTTTCTTTTACTATTATTACTCTTATTATTTCTTATTGTATGGCTTTGATCTCTAGTACAATGTTCAATATGGAAGGAATAAAGGTAATAGTGGATTTGCTTGCATTTTTGCTCTAAAAGCATTTAGAAATGCTCCCAAATTTTCATGATTTATACACATTTCTGATTTTTTGACTTTCCAATATCTTTTCTATCAGAAAAAACATAACCAATAAGAGGTGTGTGTCTATGAGAGAGAGAGAGAGTGTGTGTGTGTGTGTTTGTGTGTATGTGGTGTATCTGAGATATGGAGAATTAAAACACAAACAAAAGAAAAGGGGAGATTGTTTCAAGGAAGTAGGTTACAAATATTCTTTTCCTGACTTTTTAACAAAAGCCTCTACCTTCACCTTTGTATTCTGGTTTGGTCAAATACAAGAGAAGAGCTTGAATATTCAATTTCCCAGGTGACACAGAAGCTAGATTGCTTTATTCATAACCCAGTGCCACCCACCAAACTCCCAAGTGGGGCAATGATACAGGTTCCACTATAACATCCTCTTGTCCCAGCATTCAGACGCTTGAAGGTGGAGGACTAGTGATGCTCTTTTTGTTCTTCCGAGGATGCTTCCACCATGCTGTGCCTTCTCATTTCTGCTGTCCTGGAGACATGTGAGTTTGGGTTGGGGAAGGAATATGGAGAAGGCATGTCTTAGTCCTTAAGATAAGTCTATCTGTGCATTTGGTAATGGGAAGTTTACTTCAAAGCAGGGAGAATGAGATTTAGAGGCCAGGAAAGGGGATTGTGTTGAATAACATTTCTGCATAGTCTAATTTGGAGCTCTTTTTTACTGGCTTCCTAAAATAGGAGTGTTAGTTTAGTATTAGGCTCAGTGGTTGGAAAAGGGAGCAGAGTGGGGAGTTGGCAATGAAGAAATGAGCAAGTGATTTGTTAGCTAGACCAGGGAAATTGGAGGCACTGTGAAGGAAGTTTAAGCATTTACCAAGCTATTCCTGAAATTACTAAAAAATATAATTACTCACTAAACACTTGAGAGTGAAATCTGTATGCCCTATGACAGTGCAGAGATCAACAGGAATAAACTGGGCAGGGAATCAGCAGAACCTCGGTGATTGTCTGAGCTGTGTCATGTTCCAGTGTCCTCACAGTAGGCAGAGGCAGCCCAAGTCCAGCTGTGTTACTGTACAGACAGAGTGATAGCCTCGGGTTTGTGGTGCAGTGTCACGCATGAAAACTCTTCTCTATCCTCAATCTTTCCTTCAAATTGTGTCAGAACTTTTATTTTACTAAAGGTATTGGCTTTAATGTCACAGTTAGAATTGGATAAGAGATTGAGTCAGAGGGACAAGTTCAAACTGAGTAAGAATGGTCACAAATATGTATTAATATCATAAACTAGTCGATACAAGAGGTCGTGTGAGACTACAGACTTGTTCCTGTCAGTTGGATTGGGATGGCAATGGGACTGAGTGAGATGATCAGTATACACAGCTCTATGAAGAGGCTGGTGTGTATAAAGGTTGGGATTCCTTAGGAACTACAGGAACTGCAAGTAATGGTCACTTACATTAATCAAATTAGGAGCCAACCTAGTCCAGTTATGTGTGCTCATCTGTGCTCAGTTCAGTTACTACAAGAAAAAGCATAGTATCAGAAACCTAATGAGCAGGAAGAAACTTCAGCAAAGAATCACCAAGTTAAGCCTTTTGGCTTTGAGTAAATACATTTGTGAGATGATTGAAAACTGTTGGAATGTCTGGCATAAACCAAGTGGTTAGGGTGATGTAGTGAGTAAGTCTTTTCTGCTTCTTCCTCTGACTCTAGCTCCATTCTCTATGTTGGGCTACCCTGTTGAGCAGAGAAAGGTTCATAGTAGCTCAGCAGGCAAACCTGTGTCATAAAAAACAGAACTGAGTCCATCTGGTTTGGCTGAGAGCAGCCAGGGAAGATATTTCTCAATCTAATGATTGTCAGGTGACTCTAGAGGGCATATAAAAATAAAAAATAAAAAGAACACTGATTTTATCAGCAGGTTTGCCCCACAATGGAACAATTTTCATTATATAAATGTTCAAGCTAAGACTAGACTCTAGTTGGTTAAGGAAACATCATGAGGATTCTGTATGAGATACGAGGTCACTTTTCTATTAAAATGAAGGCAATAGCACTCATTGAGCACCTTCTATAGGCCACAAACTGTACTTTATTTTTATTTTAACAACCTTACAGAGTATCATTATTACCATATTAGAGATCAGAAAACTGTAGGACCTTACAGCAAAACTGACTTATCCAAGGCATTACTGCCACTAAGATTTTATGGAATCCAATGGCTTGTCATTTTTTACCACCACACCTTCCTGCTTTAAAAGCTCCAAGATCTTGTACCTCCAAAATATTTTGCCTCTTCAAAGAATATATGAAAGTAAGCATGAAACCTATAATATACTTTTTCCTGAATACGAGGTGATCTCAAGAACTGAACTCACATCAACAATAGCCACATTTTAGGACAAGTTTAAGCTTTCCTGTTGATGTGTTTCTCCTTAGGGAAGCTAGGACCCTAGGTCAAATTGAATAGCACCTTAGATCTTTGCTGCATCTGCCCTCACAGATGTAAGCTCACAGAGTAGTGTGTCCAACAAGACTCTTCATTTACACCTACCGGTACAAGCCAAATTTCTCTCTTCTGTGGAGGTTATGTGATTTCTTGGCCCTGAGCTGTGATTAGAATATCACTTGTCACCAATCTCTTTTCTTTCTGTTAGTCCCTATGTCTATGAGGACAAACACAATAGTTGATTTTGTTTACCTACATGTTTGGTTTATCAAGTGTTGTTTTTCCTTTTAAACCCACCTATATAGTAAGGAAAAATCTGCTGTGCAGTCCAAAAATAGAGGAACTTCTCTGATTTTTTTCCCAGTGGCTATGCACATGCAGTACTTGAATTATTAAGGAATAGGAAAGTTTATGTCTCTTCTCATCTGACATATATACACCTGGTATAAGAAATAGCTGTGGCAGAGTTGATTCCCCTTTGATAACTATTTTCTCAAATTTCCTAGCATCGGTGGCTTTTTTGTACTGATTATTACAGGACTGGTTATCCAGCTTTGAGAATAAAGCTAGTTATAGAGGAGATTCACATTAAATATTTGTGGTTGAATAAATGGATATGAATTTCTAGGCAGTAAAATTCTCATTCTCATTTTGAAGACCTCCAGTTAAAGTGATTTCTCAGATTTTATCTTAATGACTAGACCTTTGTTTCTATCCCATTAATGCATGGTTTCCCATGTTCTGCATAATTCCTTTTGGCTGTGAAGTGTGTCCTCTAGAGAGTGGATGTATGAGAAAGGCAGGATAAATGAGATAGTTGTGCAACATTTTTCCACAAGAACAGATGAGTCATAACTGTCCAGGCATGAGCTAAGGTACAGTTATAAAATCACTTCCTGACATTGTGAAACAATGAGATTGAGCAGGATTTGGCTACATTTTTTCTTTGAAACCACCAACAGTGTGAATGAAGGATTAATGCAGAAGACTATAAAAGGCTGGAAGTTTCTCTTTTAGAAATAGAACAAAGTCCAAAAGGGTTAACTTCAAAATCTTAGGAAATGGAGACTGGACATGTAAGGCTACATGAAGCATGTTCTAGAATTTCAAACGAAGGTTCATCAGGGATATGGGGAAATATCTCTTGGTTAATGAAAGGATTAGAAACAACCATGTTAATATTATGATCAGAAATAATTACCAAGCACTAGGTCCCAAACCAGAACCCATTCTAAGTTCAAAAACAAACAAACAAAAAAGTGATTTCCAGCCTCATCCTGTAAATTGTGTTCACAGTGTGTTCTGCCTAATCTCTTCCCATACTGCAGAAAAGAAAGGAGAGAGAGAGAGGTCTAATACATTTGAGGACAATGGACCTTAGCTAGAAAACAACTAATTTATTTAAATGCTTATTTGAGCCATTTCTCACATTTATTAGTTTTATTTACAAATATTAATTCATGCAATTATCTTAACAATTCATACCTCTGGTTTGTGTTCCCTCTTCAGGTAATGTAAGACAGTGTGAGAGTTTCTGATCAGAGAAGATGCTCAGAATTCTTGGCTACACCATGGAGTCTCCTAATCACACTAACCTGGACCCTTCTCTTTTCTTCCTGCTGGGCATCCCAGGTCTGGAACAGTTCCACCTGTGGCTCTCACTCCCTGTATGCTGCCTGGGCACAGTCACAATTTTGGGCAACATAACCATCCTGGTGGTTGTTGCCACTGAACCAGCACTGCATAAACCTGTGTACCTGTTCCTGTGCATGCTCTCGACCATTGACTTGGCTGCCTCCTTCTCCACAGTTCCCAAGCTACTGGCCATCCTCTGGTGTGGAGCTGGACACATTTCTTCCTCTGCTTGCCTAGCACAGATGTTCTTCATTCATGCCTTCTGCATGATGGAGTCCACTGTGCTGCTGGCCATGGCCTTTGACCGCTATGTGGCCATTTGCCACCCACTCCGCTATGCCACAATCCTCACTGACACCATCATTGCCCGCATTGGAGTGGTAGCTATGATGCGGGGCTCCATGCTCATGCTCCCATGTCCTTTCCTCATTGGGCGTTTAAGCTTCTGTCAAAGCCATGTGATCCCACACACATACTGTGAGCACATGGCTGTAGTGAAGCTGGCCTGTGGAGATACTAGACCTAACCGTGTGTATGGACTGACAGCAGCACTGTTGGTCATCGGGATTGATTTGTTCTGCATTGGTCTCTCCTATGTCTTTATTGCACGAGCTGTTTTTCGCCTTTCATCTCATGAAGCTCGGTCTAAGGCTCTCGGAACCTGTGGTTCCCATGTCTGTGTCATCCTAATCTCTTATACACCAGCCCTCTTCTCCTTCTTTACCCATCGCTTTGGCCACCACATTCCACTCCATATTCACATTATTTTGGCTAATGTCTATCTCCTCTTCCCACCTGCTCTTAATCCTGTAGTATATGGAGTTAGGACCAAAGAGATTCGGGAAAGTTTTGTCAGGGTGTTTCAAAAGAGGCAGGGAACTGGGGTCAAGGCATCTGAGTGATCCAGGAGTATAGAAGAGACTTAGTACAAAAGAAAAGAAGATTTTCAAGATCAAATAATCCTCAGTATTTAAGACTGGAAAGAGAGCTTAATAGAGTGATGATGTCCTTTACAGTACCTTCTAGATCATTTCCAAGGTTAACAAATCACAGAGGAAGTCAAGTTGGCTCAGCATTTCTAACTTTCATCTATGGATGTATAACACTGGGGAGGTCTTCCAACTTAGGTGACAAGAACTTCTGTATAGTCAAAGAAACTTTCCTCAATTCTTGGCCCTCTCCTAATACAGAGACATGGATTTCTAACCTCAGACTTTAGGCTACAGCTGCAAGGATCAGAAGAAAGAAATTAGAGCTGCAAGAAACATAATTTTGCATAATTTTTATATTTCTTCATCAGAGCTTGAAGCCAAGAAGAGGAAGGATTCAACAATTCACATAACATTAGCTAACGGCATAGCAAGGGCTTGAAAATGACAATCTTTTTGTACAGAACAATAGGACTCTATGGATGAGGTCATAAGAAAAGTCAGAAATAACTCTTCATTTCTGAACTTGGAATATTCATCCCATGAATATATTTCTGTCTCTATCATCTAGGGAACCAACCGAAGTTCAAGTGACTAGGATATCACTCCCTGATGAGCAATTTTCAAATATTCTTACACATTTGTAAAATTGGGAGTGCCTTCCAGAAGTCATTGACTCCTATCTCCTGAACCTACAAAGGATAGTCACTTATCAAAACCAATCAGAGTCGGAAGTCTTTTCCATGTGTTCATAAGGAAAAAAGGGCCAAATATATCTCAGTCTCTCAGTCTTAGCTAATCTCATGTAGTGAAAAATGTTTAATTGTATCTGTGAAACTGGAATTAGAAAGCAGTTATTATAAATATCAAGCCTTCCGTTTGACAAAAAGAATAGTTTTTGACAATTGGCCTGATACATTTCATTAACAAATGAGCCCTTTATTTTGAATTTATTCATGGCACACATTTGGCTGCTTGTCACCCTCTCAGTATGCCATCCCACACTGTGAGGTGAAGGAGGCACAGCATCCCCTGCTGGAGATTCACAGACCCTCCCACTGTTGGAGATGTCAGTCTTGAGGGCAGACAACTAAGGACCAGATTTTTAAACCTTCCATTCTCAGGAATATATGTTTTGATTGTGAGATTTCATACAGGTGAGGATAAATAATTTTCAAATATTAGACTTCAATAAAGTGTGCAGAACACTATTTTTCAAAGAAAAGATAAGGATTACTCTGTTCTACAGGAATATTGCCAGTGCATGAGCTGGCTTTGGTTGTAATGAAGTTTGCATTCTAATGCTCAAACTGAGATTTTCTAAAGAGACTTTTAATAATCTTATACTATTCTAAATACCATAGTTTATCAACTGAATTTATATTTTATGCTTCAAATTATTCATTTTGCTAGCACACAAACCCTACAACCTAACTCTAGAACACTTCTGTACTCTGTGTCATATGTTCCTAATACTCAGAGTGGGGAGCACTTCTGAAGAAAGTAGGTAGACATGCAGATTGCAAGCACTATTTGTTCATAATTCAGATTTCAACTGGAATGCCACCGCTATACAGCTATGCCTTTACCTGCTGCATCGTTTGCAATAGTATGTTTTTTCTTTAAATCGTACTCAATCCTTTTATAAACCTCCTGCCCCTAGGTTGTCATATTCTATTAATTTTTATTTCATAAAGAAAAATAAAATAATAGGAAGTTAGCTATCTCAAATTCTAATTCTCACATGAACTTTTGACATCTACAGCCATTAATTCTTTCTTTGTTACTGTATTTGTTTATTACTGATTCTTTTTCTGATCAAGCAAGTTTCTTAAAATAAATTCTTGGGAGCTCAGACTGTCTAACACTCCATATGTTGTGTTCATAACCTGTGTGAAGTCATTGGCTTTTCCTACCAATAAAGACATTTCCCTTCACCTTAAGGGCTTTTCTTTTTAAAGCAAGTTTCTAGAAAATATTTTGAAACTAATTATTTCTACTTTTTTGACTCCTATTCCTTCCCTACGTTATAATATGGCTTTAACCATAAGTTGAAGTTTCCATGGAAAAATCTGTCATGAAAGCCACCAGTAAACTTGTATAATCAGGCTACCTCACAATACGTTGTGTTATTGGCCATATCTACTTCTCTAAAATCTATTAGCTGCCACTTCGGTGACACCACAAACTTCTAACTTTTATTCAATGTCTATATATTTTTTCTTCTTATTCCCAAGGAAATTATATTAGATCAAAAGAAAAATATCAGTGAGGTCCATAAGGAAGAAATAATAATAACATTTAAAATCAGAATGCAATAAGGTTAGAGATAAAATAATTAAAACATTAGTATCTTTAAGTTACTAAACAACTATAAATTTAAATGTCATTGAAATACCAGTTTCTCTAACAAATTTGGTATAAACTTTTTAAAGATAAACATCTTTTTGGCATGATAGAATAGAAAGTTTTATACACTACTGAGAATTTGTTTTAAATAAATAGTTATACCAGAGTGCCATATATGATTTATGAACAAGAACATTTATTGTAGAATTTTTATTGAATGAAAGAAACTCAGAATATCAAATGATAGAAACATTTAAATAAATTCTATTCATTTGTGTAATAAAAATTATGTAGTCTTACAAATCTTTTGAAAAAAACAGTTAATGTGCTAATTGTATACTCTTAATTGTAAAAACATCTTATAGGTGGGTAATGAGATAATATTATTCCATTTCTATTAAAACACCTACCTGAGCCCATACTAGTACATTTAAAAAATACACTGATAAATGTTACTTCTTTAGAGGGATAAGCAAATATATTTTAAAAGGTAATTTTAAAGAGTAAGTGAATAAATTATTATGTGAATATATTATTGACATAATTTAAATGTATTCTACCAGGGATTGAATCTGCACCCCTGGTATGTGCCCTGATTAGAAATCAAACCCGCAACCTTTCTGTTACCCAGATGATGCTGCAACCAATTGAGCCACACTGGCCAGGACCCTTTTTCACATTTTTATATAAACAATTATGAAGGCATTTAAAAGAAAATACAAAAATTTCACAATAGCTCTGAAGTATTGACATGAGCCAAATATATGTGAGAATATGTATGAACTTTCTACCAAGCCAATCACATAAGATCAAAAACTCAAATCAATAATTTGTAACTATGTCCTAAAATAAAAATATAGTAATAAAAGTGTAGAACACATATACACATCTAAAGAAATAAGTGATTGGAAAATAAATTACAGGTCATACTTCCTCATTGATAGCTATAACTTGGGAGCAAAGTCAGTGTGCCTAAATAAATGCTATTTCAGTAATATAAATGCAGAGGCAAAAACAGAAAATACTACAGATAAGCAAAATCAAGCCAGACTATGATGGGTCTCTGGGTAGAACATGGTGAGATGACTAAACTATGACAAATCACTAAAAAGAGATGATAAATAGATAGATTGATGATAGATAGATAGATAGATAGATAGATAGATAGATAGATAGATAGATACGAGGTAGACATTTATCTTTTACTACATTTGCCTCTCCAGATCTATGCTCTGCCATTTCTGCCCTGTTCTGCACCCTTGTTCTATACACTGGATAACCAAGACTCATTTGTCTTCTAGCATTTGGCTGATTTGAGTCAATAGGAGGCACTGACAGGAGATTAGAGTGCAGAAGGAGAGAGAGTCTGTGTTAATTATTCTTCTACTCCCAACATTTTTTAAAAATATGTTTTATTGATTTTTAAAAAATATATCTTTATTGATTTTTTTTTAGAGAGAGAGGAAGGGAGAAGGAGAAAGAGATAGAAACATCGATGTGAGAGAGAACCATCAATCAGCATCTGCTCTGACCAGGAATTGAACCGGCGACCTCTTGGTGCATGGGTCGGCACTCAAACACTGAGCCACACGAGTGGGGCTGTTTTATTGATTTTTTAGAGAGAGAAGAAGAGAGAAAGAGAAACATTGATGAAGAGACACATCAATCGGCTGCTTCCTGCACGCCCCTTACTGGAGATCCCTGCAACTTGAAACATGGACATGTGCCCTGACTGGGAATTCATCCTTGGACCTCTCAGTGCATGGGACGACTCTCAACCAACTGGGCCACACTGGCCAGAGTTATTCCCTAGGAATCTGACAGAATGTGTCTCTTTAAGTACTTGACAGGCACCCCATCTGCTATAGCTACAGCTCTTAACAATTTTACCCAGAAACACTTTTTTTTCTCTCATTTCCCCTTCAGGACAAGGGAGTAATAAAGTCTTTATGATATTGGTTTTTGGATATCCAACATCCATTGCTTTTTCAATGTCCATTTTGTTTCCTTAACCCCACCAACAACTCAGCATAATACCCTATAGGTTCATCCATGTGGCTGAGTAATATTCCAGGGTATATATGTATCTTTTTTATCCATTCGTCTATCGATGCACACCAAGATTATTTCCATAACTTGGCTATTGTAAATAATGCTGCAATGAACATAGGGGCGCACATCTTTTTGAATTAGTTTTTTAAATTTTCTTATGATAAATATCCAGAAGCGGAACTTCTGGATTGTATGGTAGTTGTATTTTTAATTTATTTTTCTATTGAGTTTTTTTGGGTAACATTGGTTAATAAAATTATAGAGGCTTCAGGTGTACAATTCTGTAATACATCATCTGAGTATTGTATTTTGTGTTTACCACCACAAGTGAAGTATTATTTTATCACCATTTATCCCTCTTTACCCTCTTCTACCTCCCCCCACTCCCTTTCCCTCTGCTGATCACCATACTGTTGTCTGTGTCTATGAGTTTTTTTTTGTTTTTTGTTGTTGTTGTTTTTTTTGCTTAATCCCTTCGTCTTTTTCACCCAGCCCCAGAAACCCCCTCCTTTCTGATCACTGTCTGCCTGTGCTGTATCTATGAGTCTGTTTTTATCTTGTTGTAGTTCTATTTTTAATTTTTTGAGGAATCTCCATACTGTTTTCCATAGTTGTTGCACTAATTTGCATTGCCACCAACAGTGTACAATGGGTCCCTTTTCTTCACATCTTTGCCAATACTTGTTATTTGTTCATTAATATTTAATATAATTATCAATACAGTTATGTTTTGGTTTTCTACTTGTTTTCTATTTTTCATGTATGTTCTTTGTTGTCTTTCTCTCTTCCTTTTTTTTCTTCTTTTGTGTTATTTAGAATGGTTGCATTTTATCTTCTAGCTTAACACACATGCAAGAAGAAATAAATTAAAACTAACAGTGGGAGACCTGAATACTACTGTTTTGTCCAAGACTAATCAAGACTATACAGAATAAATAAGCCTAGTAAATAAGATATTTTTTGGTAAATACATACTGCGTCTACACCCCAGTAATAGACAACATTCATTCCTCTCAGGCGCATGTAACGTTTTAACCAAAACATCATATTCTTATAAATGAGCTCACACCATACCATCAACAAGCCCTGTAAAGAAAAATAATATAAGCAAATTCATCAAAATGCATGGCATTTTAAATTAATTTATTTTTGTTACAGATGTTTTTCCTTTTCCTTTTCCTTTTCCCCCCATTGACACCCTCCTCCCGAACCCCCCCAACCCCCCATAGCATTGTCGTCTATGCTTTTATCCATAAGTTCTTTGGTTTATCTCTTCCCTCCCTCGCAACTGATCTCCTCCTCTGAAGTTTGTCAGTCTGAACCCTACTTCTATGTCTATGGGTCTATTTTGTTCATCAGTTTATTTTGTTCATTATATTTCACAAATAAATGAGATTATGTGATACTTGTCTTTCTCTGACTGGCTTATTTCACTTAGGATAATACTCCTTAGGTCCCTCCATGTCATCTCAAAAGGATAAGAGCTCTTTCTTTCTTACAGCTTCATAGTATTCCATTGTGCAAATGTACCACAGCTTTTTTATCCACTCGTCTATCGATAAACTCTTGGACTGTCTCCAGATCTTAGCAATTATAAATAGTGCCAAAAAATTAAGATACCTAAGAATAAACTTAACCAAAGAAGTTAAAGGACCAATTTGCAGAAAACTACAAGACATTGAGAACAAAAGAAATAGAGAAAAATATTAAAAGGTGGAAAATGCATAGCATTTTTAATAGGCAACCAACAGCTTGGTTATATGAAAAGAACACAACAGTCTCATCAAATTGTCACATAACTATTGGAATAAAAGAAGAGGAGCTCTAATACACAATAGAAATTTATTTTGAAGACATAACATGATAAAAATGCCATATGCTTTACATACATGTTCATTTATTATAATGTTTCTTTTAGAGGGATATATAAGTATGTGTTTAAATGAATTAAATTAATCTACAATAGATTTTTATTTAATTGTAGTAATCCTGTTTTGGAATTCTATAAATTTAAACAAAAATACCAGTCTATGTTGTAACACATTAGATCATTTTTAGTTAAAATCTACATAATAAATACATATCAATGCAGTTACATTATGTATTTTTTAATCAAGATAAAAATATAGCACAAGTTTTCTCTAAATTGTGGAACTATGAATATTTTTTAGTCACCTTTAAAAGGGATTAGCCAAAAAACATATATATAACACATAGACATAGACAACAGTGTGGTGACAGCCAGAGGTATAGGGTGGTGGGGGTAGGTGGGTGGGCAGAGCAAGGAAAAAATGGGGAAAAAGACTTTGGTTGGGATGATGAGCATGCTATGCAGTGTGTTAATGATGTTTTATTGAGTTGTACACTTGAAACCTGTATGGTTTTGCAAACTAATGTTATCCCAATAAATTCAATGAAATAAAAACTATTATTACAAGTGATTTAATATATGTTGACATTACTTTTATCTATTTAAAATAGATAAAAAATTAGAATCAGTTACTTTTAAAAATTATTGTTGTATCATGATCCTTATTTTAAGGTTTGTACCTTATTTTTTCTAACTTAATATGTCAGTACAAAAGGCCTGAATTTTTGATGACTTTCTTTTCTAGACCACTATAATATTTTTAAATCAGTGGCTATGTTTATGTATTTCTTAGACTACCATGGAGAGTACAAAATCTCAATAAACATTAATTAAATGGAGAAATGAAACAATGCATAAATTTAAAAAATCAAAATATGAATCAGTGTGTGCATTTTAAAAATTTCTTACTTAAATGCTTTTGGTCTAATTTTGCACAGAGCAGTGGGGAAAAATATTTTGTGATAAATAAATATATATATATATATATTTAATCCTCACTCAAGGACTTTTTTTTTTCAGATAGAGTCAGAGGGAGTGAGAGGAAGAGAAACATTGACATGACAGGGACACATCGACTGGTTGCCACCCACAGAACCCCAACCAGGGCTGGGGACAAACTGCAACTGAGGTACATGCCCTTAGCGGGAACTGAACCCGGGTCTCTCTGGACCGCAGGCCAACGTTCTAAATGCTGAGCCAAATCGGCCAGGGCGATTTGTGATAAATATTAAATCTTAATTTTATTAACAATAACTGTGCTCATTTTCATTCTTTATCTTCTCATATACACACGCTGACACACAAACACACATTCACATGAGTTTATTCACTTATACATGTATCTTTATTTGGGCGCTAAGAATGAAAAGTTCCTGCTCTTTTTCTTCTTCCCATAGAAGTTGGCTTGATCCTCACACCAACACCTGTGTCTGTGTTATTTTGAAATATCCCCTTGGGACACATAACACACATTTTCATTTAAAGGCTCAGTTCATTAGTACAGAGAACAAGGACGTTAGAGGCTAGTGGCTATACATGCACATTTATTCTAGAATTGTGATGATTTTAACCAAGATCCTGAACACCTTGGCCAGATTGCATTCATCTCATTGTTGACTATCCATAAACTAAGGTGTTTAATACATACAAAAGAGAGGTGAGTTGCCGGATTTTTTATTTTTTGGCAGCAAGATAATCTGAAGAGGGGATTTAGATATGTATCAATTATTTGCTATTGTTTCAGAAATAAACCTTTGATTTCATTCACACAATTTGAAGGCAGAAGTGTTGTGTGAAATTGAGTATTCCTAGAAAACATGTGTTTTCCAAAATATGACAATAAATGCAGTCTAGTATACTGATTATGACTGTCTGTGCTATTTCTCTATCCAAATGGGAATCTTCATTTCAGTAGTGTTGGAAGTCGGGTAAATCAGTCCCATGACAAGGAGAAATGGGAGAATAGAAAATAGTTCTCTACTATTAGACCAGTCTTCAGATTACTCTTGCTATTTACTTGTCCTCACCTAATTCCTCAAAATCATAGTCTAGTTTCCTTTAATTATTTTCTGGAGAGACTGAGCTATAACTCAAAGGTTGTAGTGACATGAGAAGAGGTCCCCGAAGAGCGTGCTTACTAACATGTTCAAACTATTTTCCTATTTCCAAATCAAGTTACCTTTGGAAAAATCTGGGCTGCCCTCTCTTGGTGTCACTTTATGATGTAGAAGTTTTCAGTGACTATATTTGCTATCAGACAATGATTTTAAAATAGTTAATTTTATTAATGAAGTGTAAAATGACTATTTCTTCTGATGGAACACAGAACTCATTTAGTGGCACTCAGTTGTTTTCTGTGACATTTTTTGTAAGCATGCCAAAATTAGTCAGTCTGAGAATATGCAGAAATTTAATTTTGACTTAATTCAATATGTCTTTTAATGGGTAACATTTTGTGTCCTGTTTTCAAATATTTGCCTACTCAAATATCAAAGAGGATGTGTGTTTTGCGTTTCACCTTTAACTCTACTATTTCTCTAAGACTGTTTTGTGTATGATTAGATTTAGGGAACAAAGAGGGTTTCTTTTTTTCCACATATATTCATTGACCCAGTAATACTTATTGAAAATAGTATTTTTTCTTCACAATCTGCAGTGTTATCTTTGTCATAAATTAGATGTCTTAATGTATGTTTCAATATTTTGTTTCTGGACTCTGCATTTCTTGCAAAAGCACTTTTATCTATATTTAAAAGGATCAACAATCTGTTTTTTTAAAAAGTCACATAAAATTTCCATATGTATATCTTTAGGAATTGGAAAAATAAGGTTAAAATCCATATATTTCACTAAGATACTGCTCTTCTTGAACTCCCAAGCTTAGAGAATTTGAGAGGTCAAAGAAGCCTCAAAGATGTTAAGTGAATTACAAAAAGCAATTTTGGAATTTAGGTGTTCTAACAAATTGGTGGAATTTCTCCCACATTAGTTGACAATACTTCTTTGGAATATAAGATGCACCATTTTCTATTTCTGGTAACTATAGGATTATTGGGAAGGTATTTAATGGAAGCCAGTTGGGTTGTTTGAGAAATCTGGTCACAGAGTTCTTTTTGATCTAGTGAGTAGCAGGCTTACATAAATTTTCTGTTGTTGTGTTAGCTAAAGGATTATCTGCCATACTAATAATCCTGAATCTTCCATTAATTCTTATTTTGCTACCTGTTGGGCAGAGACAACAATATCTCAACATTTTTCTCTTCCCTTTTTAACCCTCCATGTTGGGAGTGGGGGTTTGGGGTGGAGGGTATTCCCTTGAGGGATGGGTAAAAAGAGGATTCTGATTTTCTTCACTGCCTAAGTTTTCTAAGCATCAATAAGTTAACTCATGACCCTCTGAATTCTTATGAATTATTTATTCTCAATTACCAAGAAATATTCTATTATATGATAATTACAAATTATTTATGATCTAGTGCCTAGCCAAACGTCTAGCTTATGACTTTCCCCCTTCACATCAATGAATTTTCAGAGTTGATTGTTTTGATTTTCACACTTTTACATGTTGATTCTTCTCCCTGGAAGTCATTTTACAAATGAGTCTCCTTACTATTTGTCTTTCTTCAAAATAGGTATCAAAAACTTTCTTGTCAGCCCTGGCCGGTTTGGCTCAGTGGTTAGAGCGTCGGCCTGCGGTCCTGAGAGACCAGGGTTCGGTTCCCGCTAAGGGCCTGTACCTCGGTTGCAGTTTGTCCTCGGCCCTGGTCGGTCGTGCAGGTGGCAGCCACTCGATGTGTTCCTTTCACATCGATGTTTCTCTCTCTCTCTCTCTCTGTTCCTCTCTCTCCCTCCCACTCTACCTGAACAAAAAATGGAAAAATGTCCTCGGGTGAGGATAAAAAACAACAACAAAAAAACAACTTTCTTGTCATTATAGTCATAATGTAGGGCCTATTTAGGGTCTTGCACATACTTCTGTTTTAGTTCTTGTAGAATTCACTGTGATTATTTGTATTTATCTTGGTCTCTCCATTAAACTCTGAGTTCCTTAAAAAAGGAAAATGTGTCTGGTTCCTCATATTGTCACATTGTAGGTTTTCAATAAATATTTCTGAGAAATAAAGAGATAAATAAAAGAATGAGATGCCATTTCTTCACCCCAAATATTTAGTTAACTTGAAAATAAGGTTTTGGTGTAAGTGCAGAATTTGGGATTAATTAATTTTTCTCTTAGGTGAGAAATACATTTAATGTGCGGTCAGAAATAAAAATATAAAATTACATTTATATTGACTCCCACTGGAACCAAATTAAAATAGTTTCTATTGTTAGAGTTATAAAATTTTAAAAACCCAAAAGGTCAGATAGAACAAGTGAGAAAATAATAAAAATTGGAGATGTCAACATATTATTGAATGATAAATTTACTGGAGAAATTAGCCTAACTGAAGCAAAATATTGCAATCCCTTCAGTAAGATATAATAATATCATACTACATTTTTGTTTCTGTTTGTTTATGTATTTACCATAGACACTAGTAGTGTCTGAGAGGGCAATCCCTGAAGGTAAAACAGGGAGATTGCTTAAAAGACAGAATTAAAGAAATAATTCATTACCCTTGATCGATTTATCATCCTAAGCAATGTTAGCTGCTTTCAGTTATTACTAGAAGTTTTTCTGAGTAGAAATTAAGAGAATTTCTATAAATCCATCTAGATGAAGTATAACAAAAAAAAGGAGGTATCTTAAAAGTGAGAGAACTGAATAAAAAAAATTTCTGAGTTGTGGGACACTAAGCCCAATAGAAAAATAAATAATACAACGTTTCCAAATGCTTACAGCACTATCTTAGTAATAAAAAATAATTGTCAGGTATTAATTAATAATAAGAATAAAATTGTAATTGTCTGTTGGGTCACAGATGAAATGATAAAAAAAAAATAACTCTTCTTCAAGGCCACATCAATAGAGAGATGCATAGTTATTAATAGTTAAGTAAGGTATCCTAACAAAAAGTCCTTCACAGAAGTCAACAGGGTTACCCTTTAATATAACTATATGAAGAAGAGAATTTCTCTTTTTAAAAGATTGAAGAAAAATTATTGTCTGTGATGAGAACTTGGATTACCTGATAAAAATCTATGGAATCAACATAAGAATTAATCAACAAATGAACAACAACTAAACAAACAAAAAAAAAATTACTCCCTGGCACTTAGAAAATATGGTCACGTGATCAACAAAATGCAATATGATATTTTAAATATGATATTTTAGGGTGAGAGGGACATGGTAACCATAAATTATATTTTTTCTTCTCTTTTTCTTACTCTAGATAAAACCCACATAAATTTTAAGCTTAATTGATCATGCTAATGCTGAATGAAACAGAACTGAACCCAGCCTCATTCATTCTTAATGGAGTCCCAGGACTTGAAGACATGCACATCTGGATTTCCTTCCCATTCTGCTCCATGTATGTTGTGGCTTTGGTAGGGAATTGTGGGCTCCTCTACCTCATCCAATATGAAGACTCACTGCACAAGCCCATGTACTACTTCTTGGCCATGCTTTCCCTTACTGACCTTGTCATGTGCTCCAGTACAATCCCTAAAGCCCTCTGCATATTTTGGTTTCATCTCAAGAAAATTGGCTTTGATGAATGCCTAGTCCAGATGTTCTTCATCCACACCTTCACAGGGATGGAGTCTGGGGTACTCATGCTTATGGCCTTGGACCGCTACGTAGCTATCTGTTACCCTCTGCGCTATTCAACTATCCTCACCAATCCTGTCATTGCAAAGGTTGGGCTTCTTACTTTCCTGAGAGGGGTATTACTTATTATTCCCTTTACTTTCCTCACCAAGCGCCTTCCCTACTGCAAAAGCAATATAATACACCATACTTACTGTGACCACATGTCTGTAGCCAAGTTATCCTGTGGCAATGTCAAGATCAATGCCATCTATGGTCTGATGGTTGCCCTTCTGATTGGAGGTTTTGACATCCTGTGCATTACAGTTTCCTACACCATGATCCTCCGGGCAGTGGTGAGCCTCTCCTCAGCAGATGCACGTCAAAAGGCCTTTAGTACCTGCACTGCCCACATCTGTGCCATTGTTTTCTCCTATAGTCCAGCTTTCTTCTCCTTCTTTTCCCACCGCTTTGGGGGCCATACAATCCCTCCATCTTGCCACATCATTGTGGCCAATATATATGTGCTCCTACCTCCCACTATGAATCCTGTTGTCTATGGGGTAAAAACCAAGCAGATACGAGACTGTGTCAGTAGTATCCTTTCAGGTTCTAAAGGCACCAAATCCCATAGTATATGAAAGAAATATTTTCCAGGACAGAAAGGAGCTTCTGTTTAGACAGGAGCTGACACAATATTTTGGGAAGTGCTATTATGACCATGGAAATGAAGCATGTTGAATAGTGTATTTCTAAATACATGTTTTGAGAAAATCAACATCACTGGCCTGCCACCAATCTTTCTGTGAAGTTTATTTTGTTTCTCACCCCTGTGAAATACTAGTCTAATAATTAACTTAGTTTTCTTGATTGCACCTAATTAATTCACTTATTATTAAAAATAAATAAAAAGGAAGGAGATAATTCTGTTTCTACATAGTGATATAATTTCTAGACAGAGAACCAGTTGTTACTTTCCCCTGGAAAATATGGGCTATATATTTTTAGTTCCTACTAAAATACCTTTTTTCAATGACTTTTTCCTGAAAGAGAAACAAGCAAGACTCTTATGAAGTCATTAACATAATGAATTTGAAGCTTTTGAGCATCTTAGAGAATCTTATTAGTGGGCTGATTAGGTCTCTCCTATCTAGACCATACACATATTTCACTGCAGACTAATTTGATATCCAGTTTCTTTCAAGAGGGCCTTTGTAAGCACACAATCTGGAGGGTGGGGTAGAGAGCTCTTTTCACGTAATGTAAAAATCAGATATATATATATATATTTTTTAAGTAAAAACATCATGAGTTGGGACTTGTTTCAAAATCAACTTGTTTCATCTATCTCTACTTATAAATCTAACACATAAAATTAAATATGTCTTTCTAATATGTAAGATTCTTCTAAATTAATAAACAAGAGACTGAAGAAAATAGTCCTTTTACATTAATATCTTATGATCTAAGCCAATTATATATGAAAAATCGTATAAACGGAAATTTTATTTTTTAATTATTTATTTTTAAATGTGGTTTTTATTGATATTTTAGAGAGAGAAGAAGGAAGAGAGAGATAGAAACACTGATGTGAGAGAGAAACATTGATTGGCTGCCTCCTGCACACCCTCTACTGGGGATCGAGCCCCAAACCCGGGCATGTGCCCTGACTGGGAATGGAAGCAGGACCTCTCAGTCCATGGGACGATGCTCAATTCACTGAGCCACACTGGCCCGGCTGAAATTTTTTTATCTCTCTCTGTCTCTCCCCAATTCAATTAATTATGCTTATCAAGTTTTATCTAATTATTTAATTAGTCTTTATTTACCATCTCACATTTTTAAATCCTATAAATAACCCCACCCTAATATTTAATTACCTTCCATGTGTTACCCTATTCTTCTGTTCACCTTAAATTCAAAATTTCTAAAGTAAGGCTTAGTTCCTAAAATGGTTTCTGTACACAGAGGACAGGAAAAGACCAGGAAAAAATAAAAGAGGCAGAAAACTCAAGACTGGTAGATAGTATGTTAGTAAACAGGACAACTTACATACAAGGCTTGAAAGACAAGTAAATCACCACACCCTCCTGCCAGAAATTTAAAAGTTACAGAGAGCCCTGGCCGGTTTGACTCAGCGGTTAGAGTGTCGGCTTGCGGTCCAGAGAGACCTGGGTTTGGTTCCTGCTAAGAGCGCGTACCTGTGTTGCAGTTTGTCCCCAGCCCTGGTTGTGTGGGTGGCAGCCACTCGATGTGTCCCTTTCATGTTAATGTTTCTCTCTCTCTCCCACCCACTCTATCTGAACAAAAAATGAGGATAAAATAAATAAAATAAAAGTTACATAGAGGCGTTAATTGGTTTTAATCACATATACTATCCAGATGGTCTCAACAGAACATTGCTCTCTCAAGACTGTGTCCTTGAAAATGGCTCTGGCTCTGGGAACAGAGAGCAGGAAATACATTCTAAGGGCAGGGGATGTGGTAAAGAGCCTTTGACTCCCTAGGTTCAGATCAAGGGTCAACTGGTGGTCATGTTCTCTTGATAACCTCCTCCAACAACAAACTGTCAAAAATTTCTCCCTTTATTTTCTCAATTTGAAGTCACTCTTCTCCTAGTTTGTCTCTTTGTGCTCCCATCCATCACCTAAAATTGCTTTTGCCAATTTCACCAATGACTTTCATGTTCACAGATTAAATAGGCTCCTTACTGGGCTCATCTAACACTACCTCCCAAGAATATCAAATGCAATTATATATTACCCATATCTTGAACTATTTTTGTTTTTTTTCTCTTGTTTTCACTTAAGAAAAAACTTTTTTATTATTTTCTTCTCTCCTGTTTAACAGGAAGACTCCAAATGACCAACAAGTATATAAAAAGATGTTCAGCATCATTAATCATCAGAGAAATGACAATTAAAACCACAGTGAGATATCACCTTATATCCTGTTAGAATGTCAATTACAAAATCAAATAAACAGTTGTTGGCGAGAATGTGGAGATTTTGGAGCCCTTGTGCACTGTCAGTGAAAATGTACAATTCTGCAACCACCATGGAAAACAGTATAGATATTCCTCAAGAAATTAAAAATATAATTATCATATGATCCAGTAATCCTACTTCTGAGTATTTACCCTAAATAATTGAAAGCAGGATCTCAACGAGATGTATGTATTCTCATGTTCATTGAGCCTCATTCACAATACTCAAGATGTGGAAGCAACCTAAATATCTATGATGGATGAATCAGTAAAGAAATTTGGTATATATAAACAATGGAATTTACTCAGGCTTAAAAATAAAGAAATTATGATGTATGCTACATCATGTTGGGACCTTGAAGATATTATGCTAAGTAAAATAAGCCAGTCACAGAAGGACAATTGCTGTATGATTCCACTTATATTAGGTACTCAATGTAGTCAAACTTAAGGAAGCAGAAAGTAGAATGGTGGTTACCCTTATATATTATATTAACAATGTTTAATATAATATAATATAATATAATATAATATCATAAATATAATAGTTTAATAATATATATTATGATAATATGAACATTATTATATTTAACAAAACTATACATTACTAATGAAAAAATATTTAAAAGTCCAATTAAATATGGAGAGACATACAGTGTTCAGGTACTAAGTCTTCCCAAACTGATACACAAATATAATGCAATTCTATAAAAATTCCAGCAAATTTTTTTATTTACATGGACAACATTATTCTATAATTTATTTAGAACATCAAAAGAACTACAATAGCTAAAACAATGAAAACATAATAAAATGAGAAAACAGTCTTCACAATCTCAAGACTTACATAGTTACAATAATCAATACTGTGGTATTGGCACAGATTAGGCACACAAATCAATGGAACAGAGTAGAGGATCTAAAAATAGACCCCTAGAAATATGGTCACATAATTTTTGACAAATATGCTAAATCATTTCAATAAAGAAAATGTAGCCTTAAAACAAACAAACAAAAGCTGCTGGAATAGTTGGCCATTCATGGCAAACAAAAACAAATTCTTGACTTCAATCTCGTGTTTGTATCTTATACAAAAATTAACTCAAAATAATAAATTATAAACTTAAATGTAAAATTTGAAGCTCTGAAACATGTAAAAATACAATAGGATAAATCTTTAGGACTTAGCATGAGGCAGAGTTCTTAGACTTCACACCAAAACACAATTCACAAAAAAAGAGAAATAAGAAAATTGAACACCATAAAAAGCTTTTGCTCTGTAAAAGACCTCATAAAGAAGATGAAAAGACAAACTACAGACTTAGAAAATATATTCACAATAAACACACACACACACACACACACACACACACACCAGTAAAAATGTCCAGCTAGAAAATGTACAAAAAATATGAACAGTCATTTCACTAATAAGGACATACAAATGCCAGACACATGAAAAGTGTTCACCATTAGCCATATGCAGATGCAAATTAAAATCAGAATAGAATATCACTGCACAATCATGACAATGGATAAAATAAGACCTAGTATAACAACATAAAATTCTGGCAAGGATGTGAAGAAACTGAATCACAGGTGGGAATATAAAATGGTACAGTCATGCTGAAAAATATTTGCCAGTTTCTTAAAGACACAAACCTGAATTACCATATAATTTAGTAGTTACCCTTATAAACATTTACCCTGGAAAATTAATACTTAATGTTCACACAAAGCCTGTAAACAGTGGGTAACATGAATGAAAATGGCAAACTAAGGCTATTAAATAGTTGTTCCTAATAAAAACAATAGATAAACTGGGGGAGAATCAACTTTCTCATAACTTTTGATACTAATCCAAAGCTTGTAGCAATTAAGGAAATGCTTAATCAAAAAATGCATGAGTCTCAGTAAGAGAGCTTTATGGCATTTAAAAAATTTATGTTAAAAGTCACAGCATAAAACTATTTTAATCATTTAAAATGTACACATCAGTGGCTTTTAGTACATTTGCAATACTGCACAACCACCACTACTCCTTAATCCCATTACATCTTAATCATCCCCCTTCAGAAAAACCGACACATTTTAAGCAGTCAGTCCCTTCCCCCAGCCCCTGGAAACCAAACTTTTATTTATATTCTATGGCTTTGTCTATTCTGAACGTTTCATGTAAATGGAATAATTCAATATGAGGCTGTATGTCTCTGGGTTCTTTGACCTAGCATGAAGTTTTTAAAATTTTTTTTATTTGATCATTTTTTCATAGTTCCTAACCTGACTTGGGAGGCACTAAGGTACTCAGTAATGTTATTTAATTAGAGACATGAAAAAAATAAACAGATAAAAAGAAGAAATGGATGGATGTGTGAATGATTGAAATATTCTCTACTTAAGTGTTCTCATCATATGTCCATCACAGAAAGACACAATACTCTGCACTAAATATTGAAATCACCCATTTTCTTAAAATTTATTTGAATTTATTTTAATTCCTTTCCATTAAATACATGCTTATACACACATATAGATGCATGTATATGAAACAATTCACTTATTTCAAGTATCGTAGCAGTAAAAATGGAAAGCTTTTATACTTTTTCCTCCTCCCATAGTGGTTAGCTTGATTGCTGCCCAAGCATCTGTGTCTCTAATGTTTTGAAGTATCCCCCTAGAATAATAACACACATTTCTCTTAAATACCCAGTTCAATTGTGCAGATATGATAGGATTTGATGTTGAGGACTGTGCATATACATATATTATAGAATGATGATATTTTTTTACCGAGACCCTAAACACCTGAACCAGATTACATTCAGCTCACAGTTTTGATATGCAGAAACTAAAGTATTAAAGGATATACAAAGGTGGGACTACTAACAGGACACTTTCAGGCAGAAAGATAAAGTGGAGAGAGGCTGTGAATGCATGTTTATGATATTCTCAGAAATACCGATTTGACTCCATTCACCATGTTTGGAGGCAGAAGTGTGGGGTTTGGAAGTTAGAAAATGTTTATTGCCCCAGTTCTTAGATTGCAATTTAGATTCACTTTGCATCATGATTATGAATATCTATGTCATTTCCCTAACCAAATAAGAGTCATTGGTTCTGTTGTAATGGAAGTCAGGTATGAATCACCCCCATGACAAGAAGAAATGGGGGAATCACTAGAGAATAATTCAGTCATGCTCAAAACACTGTTGCTTTTCCTGCCTTCCCTTGTTTCTCACAATGAAAGTCTAATTTTTTGTTCATTTCTAGAGAGATGTGGCTAAGACTGTATTTAAATCATTTTAATTTTTTAGATTACTTAAATTTTTTTAAATTTTTTATTAAATGTATTGGGGTGACATTGCTTAATAAAATTATATAGGTTTCAAGTATACAATTCTATGATACATCATCTGTGTATTGCCTTGTCCTCCCAACATAAAATCATTTTAGGGAACAACACTGCCTGGAAGGACTCTCATATAAAGAGAAGACCATGGGTTTTAAAGATTAAAGACAGTGTAATGATAAAAATAAACTTATTCTCAGGGTTTGAGAATGAGATTAGACAATAGGTGATATAAATGATGACATTCCTGTGATAATGTTCTATTTCAATATATAGCTGCCAACACCCAATGCATAATATTAGTTAATTTCCCATGTAAAAAATTAAATTATGATGTAATTAAATCATTTTAAATTTGTTTCAGAAAATGTCTTACTCATTTATGGCTAATTTGATATTACCTTGGTGTAAGTGTGGATCTCTAAATTACAGTTTTGCAAATGTATTAAAGATGGGCCTAAAATTATGTGTAACAAGAAAGTCAATTTTAGTAATTAAAGACATTTCTATAAAAAGAAAACACAAGAGCCCTGGCCAGTTTGGCTCAGCGGTTAGAGCGTAGGCCCAGACCAACGAGTCATGGGTTTTATTCTGGTCAAGGGCACTTACGTTAGTTGCGGTTCCCCTGGCCCTGGTCAGGGTCCTGGGGGAGACAACCAGTTGCTATATCTCTCTCACGTCGGTGTTTCTCTCTCTCCCCTTCTCCCTCTCTTCCTCCCTCCCACTATATCTAAAGATAAATGGAAAAATGTCCTTAGGTGAGGATTAAAAAAATAAAAATAAATTAAAAAAACACAAGGCATATAAATAAGATATTTATTTTTTATTTATGAAAGATATTCCTCATAATATAGCACAGTAATCTCAACAATATATTGCCTATTTTTAAATTACTGATACTTCTAATTTTTCTAAGTTATTTGCTTGCTTCTATTGCATAGATATATAGAATTAAAAGTTGACTAAATGTTTTAATAAAGGAGAAATGAGTATTGATATTTCTTCAATAATTTATGATAATTTGTTATACAATAGCCAAATATTCATCAAAAATAAGTTTCAATGTCCATTTTATTTCAATAGTAATCATGTATAAACATATATACCTATATAATTTTTATAGCTTTTAATTTATTTTAATGATATCTATGAAAATAATCACAAAAATATTGTGTTGTATTCCAACATATATTGCACAATTACAAACGTGAGACAAATAAGCTTGGTACCAATTGTGGTATCCATGGAAATACTACTTTTATATTATAAATTCATAGTATTCTGTTTTCCAAAATGCAAATTTTTAAGCTTTTGTTAGCTTTGCATTATTAGATAAAGGTCTCACCAATGACATTAAAATAGGAAATCTAAATTTAGCTAATAAGCTGCTATATAATTTAAGTGATTGTCTCATTTTAAAAACTTCTATGGTGTACGAACAAAGTGAGCATAATTATTTCAGTAATGTTTTGGTTGTGGAGAAATGGTCAGTCCCAGAGACAAGACAATATGTAATCATCTGTGATGGCACTTCATCAAGTCTTTTCCTTTTCTCAAAAATGATTTTGAGCCAACACTTTCTTGCTTTTATTTCTACATTGTCTCAATTTATTCTTTCCTCCCAGAATTAGGGGTATATTATTGTTTTTTAGTATGTTATGTGTTCTCCAAAAAATAAAAAAATATTTGTCCACACACTTCCAGTGTGGTCTTCTTTCTTATATATCCCTTAGAAAACAAACAAAAATACACACACCAGTTTGATATTTTCTTTTCACAATTTTTTTAATCAATTTTTGTTACAGATGTTTCTCCTTTTTTCCCCATTGACACCCTCCACCCATCCCCCCATCCTGTCCCCAGCTTTGTTGTCCATGTCCATCGGTTATGCATACATGCATATAACTTCTATGGTTTATCTCTTCACTCCCCCTGACCCCCTTTTCTGAGTGTTGGCAGTCTGTACCCTACTTCCACTTCTCTGGGTCTACCTTGTTCCTCAGACTGTTATATTCATTATATTCCACAAATAAGTGAAATCATGTGATATTTGTCCTTCTCTGCTTGGCTTGTTTCACTTAGGATCATACTCTCCAGGTCCCTTCATATCATCTCAAAGGATAAGAGATCTTTCTTTCTTATAGCTGCATAATACACCATTGTGTACATGTACCACAGATTTTTTTATCCATTCGTAAACTGATGGACACTTGGGCTGTTTTGAGATCTTAGATATAGTAAATAGTGCTGCTATGAACATAGGGGTACATATATTCTTTCAGATTTGTGTTTCAGGCTTCTTAGGGTACATTCCTAGAAGTGGGAACACTGGGTCAAATGGCAGTTCCATTTTTAAGTTTCTGAGGTAACACCATAGTGTTCTCCATAGTGACTGCAACAGTCTGCATTCCCACCAGCAGTGCACTAGAGTACCCTTTTCTCCACACCCTCGCCAACACTTGTTGTTTGATGATTTGTTGATGGCCGCCATTCTGACAGGTGTGAGGTGATAGCTCAGTGTTGTTTTAATTTGCATCTCTCTGATGATTAGTGATGTTGAGCATTTCTTCTTATGTCTCTCAGCCATATTTATGTTCTGTTTGAAGAGGTGTCTATTTAGTTCCTCTGCCCATTTTTTAATTGGTTTCTTTATCTTCCATTTGTTGTTGTATGAGCACTTCACATATTTTGGAAACTAACCCCGTATCTGATGTATCATTGGCAATTATGCTCTCCCATACAGTGGGTTCCCTTTCCATTTTAATGGTTGTTTCTTTTGCTGTGCAGAAGCTTTTGAGTTTGATGTAGTCCCATGTGTTCATTTTCTCCTTTGTTTCTGTTGCCTTAGGTGATGTATCAGTGAAAATTCTGCTGCATATGATGTCTGAAATTTTGTTGCCTACATTTTCTTCTCGGATTTTTATGGGTTCACGAATCAAATTTAAGTCTGTTGTCCATTTTGAGTTTATTCTTGTGTATGGTGTAAGCTGACGGTCTAGTTTCATTTTTTGGCATGCACCAGTCCAATTTTCCCAACACCATTTATTAAAGAGGTTGTCTTTACTCCATTATATGCTCTTGCCACCTCTGCCAAATACTAATTGAGCATATTGCCTTGGATCCATTTCTGTGTTCTCTGTTCTGTTCCATTGGTCTATATGCCTGTTCTTGTGCCAGTACCAGGTTGTTTTAATTACAGTAGCTTTGTTATATAATCTGATATCTAGTATTGTGATCCCAACTACTGTGTCCTTCTTTTTCAACAATGTTGTGGCTATTTGGGGTCTTTTTTGGTTTCATATGAACTTTTGAAGTATTTCTGTGAAATATGTCATTTTTATTTTGATGGAGATTGCATTGAATCTATAGATTGCTTTGGGTAATATGGACATTTTTATTATCTTAATTCTTCCAATCCATGAACAAGGTATGTGCTTCCACTTTTTTATATCTTCCTCTATTTCTTTTTTCAATGTCCTGTAGTATTCTGTGAAGAGGTCCTTTACTTCCTTGGTAAAGTTTATTCCTAGGTATCTTAATTTTTTTGCTGTGAGGTTAAATGGAATTTTTTTTTAAGTTTCTCTTTCTGTGAGTTCATCATTGGTGTATAAGAATGATGTCAATTTCTTGACGTGAATTTTGTATCCTGCTCTTTTGCCAAATTCATTTAATAAGTCTAGTAGACTTTTGATGGAGTCTTTAGGGTTTTCTATGTTTAATATCATGTCATCTGTAAATAATGACAGTTTTACTTCCTCTTTTCCAATTTGGATCCCTTTTATTTTTTCTTCATGTCTGATTGTTGTGGCTAAGACTTCCAGTACTATGTTAAATAAGAGTTGTGAAATTAGGCATCCCTGTCTTGTTCCCGTTCTTAAGGGAAATGCTTTTAGTTTCTGCTCATTGAGTATGATGTTGGCTAAATCTTTCATATATGACCTTTATTATCTCCAGATATGATCTCTCTATTCCCACATTGCTGAGCGTTTTTATGAGAAATGGGTGCTGGATTCTGTAGAATGCTTTTTCAGCATCTATTGGTATGATCATGTGGTTTTTATATTTCATTTTGTTTATATGGTGTATCACATTTATTGATTTGTAAATATTGTACTAGCCTTGCATCCCTGGGATGAATCCCACTTGGTCATGGAGAATAATTTTTTTGATGTATTGCTGGATCCAATTTGCTAGTATTTTGTTCAGAAAATTGCCATCTATGTTTATCTGGGATATTGGCCTGTAGTTTTCTTTTTTTGTAGGGTCTTTTTCTGGTTTTTGAATTAGAATTATGCTGGCCTCATAAAACGAGTTTGGAAGTCTTCCTAATTTTTGAATTTTTTGAAATAATTTGAGGAGAATGGGTGTTACTTCTTCTTTGAATGTTTGGTAAAACTCCCCAGTGAAGCCGTCCAGGCCTGGGCTTTTGTTTGCTGGGAGAGTCGTGATTACATCTTCAAATCCCTTAGTTTTTATTGGTCTGTTCAAATTTTCTGTCTCTTCCCAGTCCTGTTTTGGGAGATTATGTGTTTCTAGAAATCTGTCCATTTTGCTTAGATTGTCGAATTTGTTACCATATAATTGTTCATAGTATTTATTAACAATCCTTTGTATTTCTGTGGTGTCAGTTGTTACTTCTCCTCTTTCATTTATGAATTTGTGTATTTGGGTTCTCTCTCTTTGTTTCTTGGTGTGTCTTGCTAAGGGTCCATCAATTTTGTTTACCTTTTCAAAGAACCAGCTCTTTGATTCATTGATCCTTTAAATTGTTTTTTTGGTCTCTATGTCATTTATTTCTGCTCTGATCTTTACTATTTCCTTTCTTCTACTTGCTCTTGGATTTTCTTTTTATTTGCTTTCCAGTTCTTTAATTGAGCAAGAGATTTTTCATGTTTTTTGAGGTAGGCCTGTAGTGCTATGAACTTCCCTCTCAGAACTGCTTTCACTGCATCCCATAGATTTTGTGCTGTCATGTGTTCATTTTCATTTGTTTCCAGAAAGTTTTTAATCTCTTCCTTCATCTCCTCAGTACCCCATTCATTGTTTTATAACATGCTATTTAGCCTCCATGTGTTCAAATGTCTTTGCATGTTTTTGTTGCAATTAATTTCTAGTTTCATGCCACTGTGATCATAATGCTTCATAGGATTTCAATCTTCCTGAACTTGCAGAGACTTAGTTTGTGTCCTAACATGTGGTTTATGTTTAAGAATGTCCCATGTGCACTTGAGAAGAATGTTTGGGGTATAATTCTCTGTAGATATTTATTAAATTCATTTGGTCTAGTGCTTCACTTAGAGTCTCTGTTTTCTTGTTAATTTTTTGTATAGAGGATCTATCCAGTGATGTCAGCAGGGTGTTGAAGACCTCTGCTGTGATTGTATTGCTGTCAATTTCTCCTTTGAAGTCCCAGAAAATTTTTAACATATTTTGGTGCTCCTTTATTGGGTGCATATATGTTTACCACGGTTATATCTTCCTGTTGAATAGACCCTTTCAATATTTTATAGTAACCTTCTTTGTCTGTAGTTATGGTCTTCATTTTGAAATCTATTTTATCAGATATGAGTATTACCACCCCAGCTTTTTTTTTTTCCTTTCTGTTTATTTGGAAGATTTTTTTTCCATCCCTTCACTTTCAACCTATGTGAGTCTTTTGTTGTGAGGTGACTCTCTTGTAAACAACATATATGTGAGTCATGCTTTCTTATCCAATCAGCTACTCTGTGTCTCTTTATAGGAGCATTCAAACCATTTACATTTAAGATGATTATTGATATTTACTTATTTATTGCCATTTTGTTTAGTGTGGTTATATTTTTCTTCCTATTTCTTCTACTAATTACAGCAGTCCTTTTACATTTTTTGCAGTGCTGGTTTGGTGCTAATGTATTCCCTTAGCCTTTTTTGTCTGGGAAGCTCTTTATTGGACCTTCTATTTTGAATGATAGCCTTGCTGGGTAGAGTAGTCTTGGATTCAGATCCTTGTTTTTTATGATCTTGATTACTTCATGCACTTCCCTTCTGGCCTGTAGCGTTTCTGTTGGGAAGTCAGTTGAGGGCTTTATGGGGGTTCCTTTGTAGGTAACCTGTTGTTTATCTCTTGCTGCCTTTAGGATTATTTCTTTGTCTTTCATTTTTGGCATTTTAATTGCTCTGTGTCTTGGAGTGGGGTCTTTTTACTTGGGGCTTTCTGTGCTTCTTGAACTTGAATGCCTTCTTCCTTCACCAAATTAGAGAAGTTTTCTGTCACTATTTCTTTAAATATATTTTCTAACCCTTGCTCATTTTCTTTTTCTTCGGGGACTCCTATGATGGGAATATTATTACATTTGCAGTTGTCCCAGTTCTCCTAAGCTGTCTTCCTGTTTTTAAATTGTTTTTCCTCTTGGTTTTCTGATTGGTTGATTTTTTTTTTTACCTTGTCTTCTAATTCCCTGATTTGGTCCTCAGCTTCCTCAACTCTGCTGGTTAGTCCTTCCAATGTGTTCTTTATTTTTGCTATGTCATTCTTTATTTCTTCTTGATGGTTTTTTATTTCCAATTGGTTGATTTTCAATGTTTCTATGTCTTTACTCATGGTGTTGATGTCCTTACTCATGCTATTGAGCTTTCTCAAGATCATGGCTCTGAATTCTACCTGTGATAACTTTCTTAACTGCATTTTATTTATCTCATCTTCAGTAGAGGTCTCTTGTTCTTTCATTTGAGATCTGTTTCTTTTACCATTTTGGCTATCTCAGTGGGTTTTGGAGCCTGCCAAATTTTCCCTGTGGGTGTTGGTGTTCTGCTGTTTGTGGTTCCATCTACTGGGTTTGGATGAGCATCGGAGGACCCACAATAAACACCCATGTCAAGTCTTACTTTCCTGGGTAGATTTGCAAGGCCAGGAAATTTTCAGTTATTCTCTTGCTTTTTGCCTGGAGGCTGTCTTGGTTACTTGAAGAGTCTTGGGTTCTCAGTTGAATGAAAAACTCCCTCAGGTGCTCAGTGTAAGGGGATTTTCCAAGGGTGGGGCAGATGTTGTTTGATAATGAGCCTCAATTTGCATTTCAATGGCCCACCTGGGTGGGGTTGAATCTCAGTGGGAGGGTCCTCTCCCCAGAACCCTGGGAAGGAGTAAGATGGCCACTGTCCTGCATGGCCACAACTCAGCAAAAGCTCTGAGTGCCCTCCAAATCCCAAGTGTCCCCACACAGTTTCAGTGCAGTCTGCCCTTCCTCTGCCAGAGCCCAAGGTGAATGGCTGTGGCTATTTTAGCGCTCTGTCCCAGTCCTCTACCCTGTGGAGTAAGCTTGGGATTTTAACCTCCAGGGCGCTGCTCACAGCTAAGACCCTACTGTCCATGGGCTCCCAGCCCTGTTCTCATATCGCCACAATTTTACTAGGATAGATTCAGTATCCCTGGTTATATGGTCCTCGCAAGCTGCTTTTCTGTTGCTTTTTCCTGATGATTTGTCTTTATTTTAGTTATAATTCCAGTTTGGCCCTGATAGATGGTCTGTGTAGCTTCCATTCACTCTGCCACCATTTTGGAATCTCCTAAAAAATCACTCTTAATACCAATATGTACTATAGTAGTATAGTATAATTGATTCTTATTTAACAAACCAGTATATTTATTTTGCCTAGCACATTAGTTTTTTTCTTAGAATTTTCTTTGTTTTCTTTATTTCATGATTTTTTTGGTAATGTAATGATTTCTCATGTTCTATGAGGTAGACATTTTGGTTTTATTTCTTCTGGTTATTCCTTTGTGATTTCTAGGTAATAATATTTAGACTACATCATTTAATTTAATAATTATTAAAGTCAAGTATAAACTATGATTTATTTATTTATTTATTTATTTTTGGTATGTGCCCCAGCGGGAACCAAACCCGGGACTCTCTGGTCCACAGGCTGATGCTCCAACTCCTGAGCTAAACTGGCCAAGGCTAAACTATAAATAATTAATTTATTAATCTGTTCATTTAAAACATTTAATGACACCTAATATATACTACCTTGCCATTATTGCAGATATAAAATATAATTTATCCTAATATAAGGCTTTTATTAAATTGTGGATGATTCAAGAATATCATAAGATGTCTATGATATTATGATGCTAAAATAGTGAAAAAAATTTATTCAATCAACCAATCTATTCCTTAATTGTAAGCCTGGTACTTTTCTAACTACATTACTTTAAGAAGCTTTAGAAGATGGCTCTCTAACCTGTCCAGAGAATTGAGTCTTCCTGGAATATGTTGTAGTAGAGGATATTTTAGGGGACAGAAAAAGGATAGAAGTTTGCGAAATCATAGAGCTTAGAACATAGCGTTTCTTTTAACTCAGTTATAAAGTACAGATTAATGAATATACTTCCTGGTTTATAGTAAGGGTTGAATGAGTTAAAATTTATAAAAATTTTAGACTGTACCTGGTACATAGTAAACATAAATATGAACTATTATTAAGAATAGAAGCAGTAAAAACTTATTGTAATATCTGTTATGTCACTGGTGAGGTAATCATTGAGGTTTACCTTAACAAAATACCCCAAGGGAGATTTGCATGGTAATTAATATTTAGATAGGATATAATAACAAATGTCAATCAGAAAGATCATAACATAATTATACTTGATTATAAATGTATGAGAATTGTATCTATATTCTTTTGTTTTAAAATAATGTAGATACAATATCTGTGATAGACCTGTCCCACAGTAAGTGCTAAATAAGTATTTGTTGAATGAATTTATGAATTAATGAATTAAAAAACAAGACTTACTGAGATTAAACTATGTTTAAATAATTTCCTTGCATTGAAAATATTTTTTTTTTATATAAAATGCAATATTTAACAGAAGTGGGAGGGAAGAGAGAGAGAGACTGAAACTAAAATTTCTTCTCTATATTTCCAAATCTAGGAGGGTCAAAAATGAAACAAAACAAAAATGTAACTAAAACCCTACAAGCTTATTAATAGTTATACCAAACTAATAATGATAATTCTGAACTAAACATATGTGGCTCCAGCCTCATTCATTGTTAACGGAATCCCAGGAATGGAGGACGTGCACCTCTGGATTTTTTACCATTCTGCACAATGTACATTGTGGCTATGGTATGACATTGTGGACTCCTCTACCTCATCTGCTATGAGGACTCCCTGCACAGGTCCATGTACTACTTCTTGGCCATGCTTTCCTTAACTGACCTTGTCATGTGTTCTAGTACAATCCCTAGAGTCCTCTGCATCTTCTGGTTTCATCTCAAAGAAATCAGCTTTGAAGAATGCCTAGTCCAAATGTTTTTCATCCGTAATTTCACAGTGATGGAACCTGGAGTGGTCATGCTTATGACCCTGGACCATTACATGGCTGTCTGCTACCTTCTGTGCAACTCAGCGATTCTCACAAATTCTCTTATTAAAAAGATTGGGTTTGCTACATTCCTGAGAGCAGTGCTGCTTATCATTCCCTTGACTTTCATTACCAAGGGATGACTCTATTGCATGGGCAATATACAGCATACCTACTGTGACCATCTTTCTGTAGTCAAGTTATCCTGTGGAAATATCAAAGCCAATGTTATCTATGGTCTGGTGGCTGCTTTTCTGATTAAGGGCCTTGACATCCTGTGCCTCACTCTCTTATAGCATGATCCTCCAGGCAGTGGTCAACCTCTCCTTGGCAGATGCTCAGCAGGAGGCCTTCAGTACCTGTGCTGCTCACATCTGTGCTATTGTTTTCTCCTACAGTCCAGTTTTCTTCTTCTGTTTCTTTTTCATTGCTTTGGGAGTCATACAGTCCCTTCATATTGCTACATCATTGTGGCCAAAATTTACCTGTTCTTGCCTCCCACTATGAACTCTATTGTTTATGGGGTGAAAACCAAGCAGATATGAGACTATGTTGTAAGAATCTTGTCAGTTCTAAGGATACTAAATCTCACAGCACCATCAATTAGCAGAAACTAATGGACATTTATAAATGATCTATCTAACAATATTATAATACTATTTTTTTTCAAGTGCCATGGAACATATACCAAGAAAGAGCTATCCTGAGCCATAAAATAAACCTAAACATTTTTTTTAAATTGAAAACATACACTGTGCTTTTTTTTTTTTTATGAATTTATTTATTTATTTATTTTTTTGTTAGAGATATTTTACCTTTTTACCCCATTGGCACCCCCCACCCCACCCCCCCTCCACCCTGTCCCCAGCTTAGTTGTCCATGTCCATTGGTCATGCATACATGCATATAAGTTCTGTGGTTTATCTCTTCCCACCCTCCCACCCCCCATCCCCTCTTCTGAGGGATGTCAGTCTGTGCCCTACTTCCATGTGTCTGGGTCTACTGTATTCCTCAGACTGTTATGTTCATTATATTCCGTATATAAGTGAGATCATGTGGTATTTTCTTTTTCTGCTTGGCTTCTTTCACTTAGGATAATACTTTCCAGGTCCCTCCATGTTGTCTCAAAGGATAAGAGATCTTTCTTTCTTACCGCTGCATAGTATTCCATTGTGTATATGTACCACAGCTTTTTTATCAATTCGTCTACTGGTGAACACTTGGGCTGTTTCCAGATCTTAGCTATTGTAAATAGTGCTGCTATGAACATGGGGGTACATATATTCTTCCTGATTGGTGTTTCAGGCTTCTTAGGGTATATTCCCAGCAGTGGGATCACTGGGTCAAATGGAAGTTCAATTTTTAATTTTTTGAGGTAGCACCATATTGTTTTCCATAGCAGCTGCACCAGTCTGCATTCCCACCAGCAGTGTATTAGAGTCCCCTTTTCTCCACACCCTCGCCAACACTTGTTGTTTGATGATTTATTGATGGCGGCCATTCTGACAGGTGTGAGGTGATACCTGATTGTTGTTTTAATTTGCATCTCTCTGATGATTAGTGATGTTGAGCATTTCCTCATATGTCTTTTGGCCATTTGTATGTTTTGTTTGGAGAGGTGTCTATTCAGCTCCTCTGCCCATTTTTTAATTGGGTTCTTTGTCTTCCTTTTGTGGAGTTGTATGAGCACTCTGTATATATTGGAAATTAACCCCTTATCTGATACATCATTGGCAATGATGTTCTCCCATACAGTGGGTTGCCGTTCCATTTTGATGATTGTTTCTTTTGCTGTGCAGAAGCTTTTTAGTTTGATGTAGTCCCATGTGTTCATTTTCTCCTTTATTTCTGTTGCCTTAGGTGATGTATCAGTGAAAATTCTGCTCCGTATGATGTCCGAAATTTTGTTGCCTACATTTTCTTCTAGAATTTTTATGGATTCACGGGTCACATTTAAGTCTTTTACCCATTTTGAGTTTATTTTTGTGTATGGTGTAAGTTGATGGTCTAGTTTCATTTTTTTGCATGTAGCTGTCCAATTTTCCCAACACCATTTATTAAAGAGGCTGTCTTTACTCCACTGTATGCTCTTGCCACCTTTGTCAAATATTAATTGAGCGTATTGCCTTGGGTCCATTTCTGGGTTTTCAGTTCTGTTCCACTGGTCTATATGCCTGTTCTTGTGCCAGTACCAGGCTGTTTTGGTTACAGTCGCTTTGTAGTATAACCTGATATCTGGTATTGTGATCCCACCTACTTTGTTCTTCTTTTTCAAGATTGCTGTGGCTATTCGGGGTCTTTTTTGGTTCCATATGAACTTTTGAAGTATTTGTTCTAGTTCTATGAAATATGTCGTTGGTATTTTGATGGGGATTGCATTGAATCTATAGATTGCTTTGGGTAGTATGGACATTTTAATGATGTTAATTCTTCCAATCCATGAACAGGGTATGTGCTTCCACTTTTTTATATCTTCCTCTATTTCTTTTTTCAATGACCTGTAGTTTTCTGCAAATAGGTCCTTTACTTCTTTGGTTAAGTTTATTCCTAGGTATCGTAATTTTTTTGGAGCGATGGTAAACGGGATTGTTTTTTCAGTTTCTCTTTCTGTGAGTTCATCATTGATGTACAAGAATGCCGTCGATTTCTTGATGTTAATTTTGTATCCTGCTACTTTGCCAAATTCATTTATTAAGTCTAATAGATTTTTGATGGAGTCTTTAGGGTTTTCTATGTACAATATCATTACACTGTGCATTTTTCAACTACAATAGAATCAGGCAATAAATCAATAGCAAAAGGATAGGAAAATACACAAACACATGGAAATTAATCAAGACACTTCCAAATAATCTATGAGTCAAAGAGAAACTCTCAAAGAAAGTGTTTAAATTTATCTTTATTGTTGAAAATATTACAGATGTTACCCCTTTTTTCCTCATTGACCCCACACCATCACACCTGTCCCTGCAGCCCCTTCCTTTATCACACTACTGTCTGTGTCTGTGGGTTGCATATATGCATATAAATTCTGTTTTGACATGATTCTTCCCTGCTCCCTCCACCATCATTTCTTTACATTTTTAACATGCTTATCTGTCAATAACTCTCATTGCCTCATGTATAATACGAGAATTAAGGACATGTAAACTGTTTAAACCTCCTCCAATATTTATTCATGCAAAAAATATATTGAGTGCCTATTAACTGTCAGGCTCTTGGGATAAACCAAAGACATAAATGACAAACATATCATGGCTTTGGTTTATTTGGGAGATATCTATGTTGACTTAATGACCTAGATATTAATATACATCCTTGTTTCTTCTTTGGATAGCTAAGAACAGTCTGTGTTCTATTCAATAAAGTTGAACCTATTACACTGTTCTGAATTGATGAAGGAATCTCATGATCAGTACCCAACATAGCATGCCAAGGTCATGTTCCCATTCAGGTTTGGGTGTTAAAATGCCAAATTATAGACACAAGAGCTTTTATTCAATACAGTATATCTTCAATACAGTATATCTTCAATACAGTATATCTTGTAGCATTATTTGAAATTTTAGAGATCTCAATGAAATTTATCTTTTCATTTCAAACTCAGATATGTTTTATATTTAACTTGATATTTAATGTGTTTATTAAAATTACTGCTAATTTTTTTAGAACTAAAATTTTATATTTTTTTATTATTTGATTTACTATTATATTCAATATATTATAAAGAGTATAGTGTGTTATTATATGGGTTAAGGCGAATATACCCACCAACTCTACATTAGCACTGCCCCTCTGTACATATAATTTTAATCCACAATAATTTTTAAATATTCTTTCTTTATATTGGGTCCTTAATATATAAAGTTCCTAAGGAGGAAATAAATAATAAATAGCACATATTTTGGAAGAGCATATAATGAAAATATGCTTTCAATTTAAAATTAAAATATTAATACTATATCAAGGAAGTATCTTAGATATAGAGTGATTTGATTATAGAAGACCTCTGCACAAAATATTGATTGCAAACTCATTAGTTTGGTTTCTTTTTTTTTTATGTTTTGTCTTTTACTTCTGCTTTATTAGTTGTAATATGACTATTTGGACTGCTCCAGGAGGCAAAAATATGTCCAAATAGGGGAAAGTTACACAAAACCAGAAACAAATGGATTTAGAAATACTTAGACTTCCAAATCATATTTCTCTTTTATAGCTCCTTGGTTTTAGACATATCATCAGTACTTTGACATCACTTTTCTCACTATAAAATAGATGTACTAACTGACCTTATATATTTTAATAAAATTTTTAAAATATTTCTGAATACTTCATAATTTTTCAAGCCCTTAAATAATAGGACTTTGATTTTTAAAACTATTATTTTAAAAGGTCTTCTTTATCATATATTCTATAATCTAATATGTTACCTAAAAAAGATTTCATGCTTAAAAACCTCTCCTCCGAGTCTTGAATTTGGTCTATAAGGAAACCAACCCATTATCAAAGCCAAAATTAAAGACCAGCTTCCATGACTTATAAGATGGAAGATAATAAGCAAGATCCTGATTACTATAATGTTATATTCCTCAATTATGACCTGCCGTATGGGGTTTTTGTGATTACAGACTCATAATATGTATTCTATAAATCTTATTGGTAGGGTGAGAACAATGAATGATGATGAACTCCTACCCCTTTGATATCAAAAAACTAGGTAATTTCTTTAGAACACTGTCATAAATATTCTTGTGTGTGTGTGTGTTTAATTTATCTTTACTGTAGAAAATATTACAGATGCCCCCCCCCTTTTTTCCCATTGACCCCTCCACCCTGCTCCTGTCCCACCACCCAGGCCTTCACTACACTATTGTCTATTTCCAAAGGTTATGCATATATGTATATAAGTTATTCATAAGTATTCTTAAGAATAGCAAACTCGAACATTTTTCCTCTTAGCAAAGAGTGTTCCATAATCTCAGAGATTCCAACATCTCTAGGTTCCAGGTTATTGAATTCATTCTGTTGGGATTTCCAGGCATTCACAGCTGTCAACCCTGGCTCTCCCTGCCCCTGGCTTTGCTCTAGCTCTTAGTTCTCAGTGCCAACATTCTTATCCTGATCATTATCAGTCAAGAAGTAACACTGCACCAGCCTATGTACCATTTTCTGGGCATCCTGGTTGTGGTAGATATGAGCCTAGCTGCCATCATCATTGGACATCTAACGATTGAGTGCTAAGGCCATCAGTCTCCCCAAGTGCCTTGCTCAAATGTATGTTATGCGTAGTTTTATAGCCATGGAGTCAGGTATCTTTGTCTGCATGACTATAGATAGATACATGGCCATTTGTTGACCACTACACTATCCAGCAATAATTACTGAATCATTTGTGGTCAAGGCAACTGTGTTCAGGGCACTCAGAAAGAGCCTGACTAGCATCCCAGGGCTTTTATTGGCTGCTCAGAGACAGTATTGCTCACAGAACAAAACTGATCATTGTATGTGCTCTAATCTCAAGGTCACTAGTTTATCTTGTGGTGATGACAGAATAATCAAGAGTAGCTACCAGCTACTTCTGGCTCAGACACTCAAGATAAGTATCCTAGGTTTCAGAATTTGATCATATGCTTTGATGCTTTTTTCTGTAAACACTGGTAACCAAAGTTATGAACAATGAAGCTAAGAGGTCCCTACAGAGAATTCAAAGTAAATCCTATCAATTGATGAAACTCTCTCTTCACCTGGTGTTTAGAATCAGCTTTCTAATAATTCTGTTTTAGTCTGAATTAATAATGAAAGAATGCAAGGCATTTGTGAAATAGATCCAAAATTAAAGATAAAAAACAAAGCAAACTATAAAATAAATGACTGAAATGTGGATGTTATGAAAATAATTCATATAAACAGAATATATATGTTTATATAAAATACATATCTTTAAAAATTTTACCTCAGGTAATTATGCTGTAAGTATAATGGAATGTCATTACTTGGGTTAGGATAACTTCATCTACCAAGGCTACTTCCACACTGTCTATGGTACTACAATTTTTAGCACAACATTTTTCAAATATTTTGTGCTTTATATTAAGTCCAGAATATTTCAAAACTGAAAGGAAACAAATAATAATTAGCACATTTAGTAGAAATAGATTATGAAAATCTGTTTCAGATTTTGCATTAGAAATAAATAAATGTTTTAGTTTGACATAGTCTCAGTTATTGTGCTTTTGTTGCATTTGCTTCTGCTGTCAAAAAAAAAAGAAAAAAAAAATTCACTGCCAAGATTGCTACCAAGGAACTTACTATGTTTTCCTTTAGAAGTTTTAAGGTTTCAGGTCTTAACTTCAAACCTTTCACCTATTTTGAGCTAATTTTTGTATATGATGTAAGATAGTTTGTCCATTTTAATTATTTTGCATGTGACTGTCCAGTTTTCTCAACACAATTTATTGAAGAGACTATCCTTTCTCCAATGTATATTCTGGGTTCCTTTGTCATAAATCAATTGACCACATGTATGTGGGTTTATTTCTAGGCTCTCCATTCTGTTACATTGATCTATGTGTCTGTTTTTAGGCTAATACCATACTGTTTTGATTACTATAATTTTATAATATAGTTTGATTGCAGAACCTTGGGTTTTACCTTCCATATTGACATGGAAATTGAGCAAGGGGAAAGTGATCTGATATTATAGCCATGCCTTTTTAAAAATATTAATCTTATATTCTATTTCTTCAAATATATTCTCTAACCCTTGCTCATTTTTATGGCAGCACTATTTACAATCGCTAAGATCTGGAAGCAGCCCAAGTGTCCATCAGTAGATGAATGGATAAAAAAGCAGTGGTACATATACACAGTGGAGTACTATGCAGCTGTAAGAAAGAAAGATCTCTTATCCTTTGAGACTACATGGAGGGACCTGCAAAGTATTATCCTAAGTGAAACAAGCCAAGCAGAGAAAGACAAATATCACATGATCTCATTTATTTGTGGAATATAATGAACGTACCAGTCTGGGGAATAGGGTAGACCCAGAGACGTGGAAGTAGGGTACAGACTGACAATCCTCAGAAGAGGGGATAGTGGGGGGAGAGGAGAGATTAAACCACAGAACTTATATGTATGTATGCATAACTGATGGACACGGACAACAAAACCGGGTATGGGGTGGGGGAGAGGGATGGGGAGGAGGGTGTCAATGGGGGGAAAAAAGGAGAAACATCTGTAACAAAAATAATTTTAAAAATATTAATTTTAGAGAGAGGAAAGGAGAAAGAGAGAGAGAGGGAGAGAGAGAGAGAGAAAGAGAGAGAGAGAGCAACATCAGTGTGAATAGGTTGCTTCTACATGTGCTTATTCAAGAATTCAACTGGCAACCAGGGTATGTGCCCTGATCAGAAATGGAACCAGCCACCTTTTGGTTTATGGGAAGACACTCCAACCTACTGAGCTTCAGCAGCAAGGACTATAGTCCTGCTTCTTACTTTTTTTCTTTTTTTAATTTATCTTTATTATTTAAAATATTACAGATGTGCTCAGCCAGTGTGGCTCATTAGTTGAGCATCAGCCCATGTGCACCAAGAGGTTGCTAGCTTGATTCCTAGTCAGGGAAAATGTCCAGGTTGTGGGTCTAATCCCCAGTGTGGGGTATGCAGGAGGTGGCCAATCAATATACTCTCTCATTGATGTTTCTGTCTCTCTCTTTCTCTCCCTTCCTCTCTCTCAAAAAATTAATAAAGAAAAATATATATAATTTTTGGTGGTACATACCCCTAGCAGGAACCAAACCCAGGACTCTCTGGTCTGCAGGCCGACACTCAACCACTGAGCCAAACTGGCCAGGGCAAAATATTTTTTAAAAAAGAAAATATTATAGATGTCCCTCTATTTTCCCCCCATTGACACCCTCCTTCCTAGTCCTGCCCCTCATCCCCCATTTCACCACACTGTTGTCTGTGTCCATTGGTTATGCATGTATGCATATAAGTTTCTTGGTTTATCACTTCCCACCCCCACAACGCTTCCTTCTGTTTTGCTAAAGGGTTTTCTTTTAATTTAGGGTTTTAATGTACATAACTGAGAGTAAAGAAATGTATGCATGGAAACACTTAGGTAAAAGATTAGATAAGATTACTAAAGAACTTTTTTTAAAGAACACAAATGTTTTGAAGTATACATCACTATTATTTAATTTTAGAATAGTGGATAAATCAGAGATATTAAGTGTGGAAAGCAGTGTGACAATCACTCAAAAAGTTGGACATGATTATGGTATAACGCAACAATTTAACTCCTAAGTATGCCCCAAATAATTGAAAACAAATGTTACAACAAAAACAGGTATACGAATGTTTATAGTGGCATTACTAGGCCAAAGTAGAAGAAACCCAAATGTACATCAGCTGCTGAGTGATGAACCAACTGAGGCATTACCACAAAAGGGATTATTATTAATGTATAAAAAGAATGAAGTACTGATACATGCTGTGACATGAACTTTGAAAGCATTCTGTTCAGTGAAAAAAGCCAAACACAAAAGCCTACAGGTTGTATGATTCTACTTACAGGCAAGTGCAGAATAGTTATAACCACTGAATCAAAAAGCAGATTAGCTTTGCTAGGAGCTGAAGGGAAAGGGCATTAAGGAGTGACTGATAAATGGTTATGGGATTTCCTTTTGAGGTAATGGAAATGTTCTAAAATTCTATAGTTCTGATTATTGCACAGTATTAAAAGACACTCACTTGGCCCTGGCTGGTTTGGCTGAGCGGTTAGAGTCAGCCCATGAACCGGAGAGTCCTGGGTTGGGTTCCCGCTAACAGCAGATACCTCGGCTGCAGTTTGTTCCCACCCCACTGGGGTCATGTGGGTGGCAGCCACACGATGTGTCTCTCTCACATCGATGTTTCTCTCTCTCTCTTCCTCCCTCTCTCCCTCTCGCTCTTATCTGAAGGTAAATGCAAAAATAAAAAAAAAATGAGGATAAAAAATAATAATAAATAAAAGACACTCAATTGTACATTTTCAAATGGTTTAAATTGCCAATTTTATGACATGAATTTCACACCCCCCAAGAAAAGACTAAGTGAAAAATACATTGCTAAAGTGTTCTCTACATTTATACCTGTTGTATTACTTTCTGTAAAATAAAAGAATGTATATGTCTAAGGATACAAACAGAGTTAAAGAAATTGTGTAGATTCCTATAACATACTATTATTTAATCATGATGTTACTGAATCATCTTGTTCTGAATGTGATTATTATTTAACATTAATTGAAAATAGCAAAAATTTGTTCTGATATGGTGTTATCCAATCTTTTATGAAAACATAATACCTATGGAATATTAAAATATGTACCAGAAGACACCTCTATATTATATCATATGAGTTCTCTTTATTTCTGTTACTTATTGTAATATTTCCAATTAATAAAAATGTATAGAAATGATTCTTACTTTTTAATTAAAGTAATCTAAAAATAGTGTTAGTTATTGGGTTTTATTTTTATTGTTAATATCACCATCATCACGATCTCAAAATTTGAACATCAAGATTTACCTGACATATATGTATGTACAATAGTTCAATATTTGATAAATTTCTTTGTTTTTTAAATATGTTTTTATTAATTTTATATACAGAGAGGAAGGGGGAGAAGATAGAAACATATATGTGAGAGAGATACACTGGTCATCTGCCTCCTGCATGCTGCCTATTGGGGGTTGAGCCTGCAACCCAGGCATGTGCCCTGACCAAGAATGGAACTGGGACCTCTCAGTCCACAGGACAACGCTCAGTCCACTGAGCCACACTGGCCAGGAAGTACATTTTTAAAATGACATGATATTCATCTACAAGAGTACTTGAAAAAAAAAACATAATTGTGTGACAGTGATGGAAACTTTCTGAAACATTGTAAGTTATTTCCACTTGTGTCCTAAAGGGTGTTGTTACACAGAAAGAAAAAAATCTCTTTAATAAATATTAGAATCACTAATTTTCATTATAATTTCTTGTGTTCATTCTTTTTTCCCCATCCCAAATATAATTCTTCACACACAAGCACACTGATACAGACACATGCATATGAAATTAGTCTTTTATTTGTGGATCTCATATAGGCAGTAAGAATTTTTTAAAACTTCTACTTTTTTCCTCCTCCAATAGTGTTTAGCTTGATTCTTATCCCAGCACCTGTGTCTCTAATATTGTGCAATATCCCCTGGAAATATACAACATATTTTCTTTAAACACTCAGCTAAATAATACGATATCAAGGGAGTTAGAGGTTGATGGCTATGCAAGTATATATATGGCAAAGTCATGAGGTTTTTTAACCAATACCCAAAGCACCTGGACTTAATTGCATTCAGCCACTGTTTCTCTATCAAGAAACTCAGGTATTAAAGGGCACACACAAGTGGGACTACTGACAAGATTTTTGTTGTTGTTGGTTCTGAGATAAATTGGAGAGAATCTTTGAGCCTTTGTAACCTGATTATAGTCTCAGAAATACAGATTTGATTCTATACACACATTTGAAAGCAAAAGTGTTGTAAAAGACTGTTTTGTTTTGTTTTTGAGAATGTTAATTCCACAATTCCCAGATTACAATTCAGTGTCTCTATGCATTAGGAGTATGGATATTTTTGTTATTTTCCTAAACCTATATGAATCATTGGCTCTCTCGTGGTGGAAGTCAGGTATGATTCACCTCCATGAATCACAGGAAGGAAGAACAGCTAGAGAATAGTTATCAATAATGGTCAGAATACTCTTTTTTTTTTTTTTTTAGCTACCCTTCCATTGATCTTAGAATAAGAATCTAGTTTAATTGCTTTATATCTAAAGAGACTTATTTGTGACTGTTGCATCACTTTACAAAGCAAAATGCACCTGGAGGAACCCATTGTTTTACTGAGAAAAGACCTTGGATTATAAAATTGGTAACCTTGTAGTGAGAAACCATATGGCTCAAAAGTTACAATAGAGAGCAGACAAGATTAAACTGTACTTTATAGCAGTATTTGTGTATTAATGTTACCACTTCAACATATCTGCCAACTCACAACATAATATGAGTGCATTTTCTCTGAAGAAAAATTATGTTTTAAAATATCAAAATTATTTAAATTTGGAAAAAGTCTAACATAGTTTGTGTTTAAAACCATATTAGTTAATAATATATGCTTTATCTTTGAGAGTTTTGCAAATATATGGAGGTGAATGTTAACTCCTCATACTCATATAATAATAACATCACTTTTATCAATCAACACTAGATCAAAATAAAACAAGAGAGACATCGGTAAGATATTTATCTCATCTAAAGAAAATATCTTCTCTTAGAATAGACTTGAAGTCATCTCAGAGATATATTTTCTACTCTCAAATTATGGGTACCTGTGCTTTCCCCAATTTTTCTACTTCCTTCTGTTGCATGGATGCATAGAGTTCAGTCTTTAAAAGTCTTCTAAGGGAGTAATGAGTAATGATCACATTTTTCCAACATTCGATGATCTCGATGCACTAATCAAATATTAGTAATTTGTATAACTAGTCAAATATTTCCCAATAAAATGTTTAAAATTTTTTTTCTTTATTTATTTTAGAGAGAGAGGAAGGGAGAGGGAGAGAGAAACATAGAAACAGTGATGAGAGAGAACATTGATTGGCTGCCTCCTGCATGCCCCCCACTGGGGATTAGGCCCACAACTTGACTGGGAATCGAACCTCTTGGTGCACGTGTCGATGCTCAATCACTGGGCCACACCAGCTCAGTAAAACATTTCAAAGCTATTTCCCACTGTAATCAATTATAAGTGTGTGTAGGTATATGCTTATGTATACGTACATAGTTGTTACAATTATAAGTGTGTGTAGGTATATGCTTATGTATACGTACATAGTTGTTACACTTTTCATTCTTAATGACAATTTTTAAAAGCCATGTAGCCTGACCAGTGTGGCCCAGTGGTTGAACATCCACCCATGCACCAAGAGGGCACTGGTTTGATTCCCAATCAGGGCACTTGAGCAGGTTGTAGGCCAAATCTCCATTGTGGGGCATGCAGGAGGTGGCCAATTGATGTTCTCTCTCATCAATGTTTTTATGTCTCTCTCCCTATCCCTTCCTTTTTCTCTAAAACCAATAAAGAAAAAAAAATGTTTGTAAAAGCAATGTAAAAATATGATTTTGTATACAAACATTAAGTAGAAATGTTCAGCCAGACAAAAAGAAACTAATGACAATGTTGGTATGCATGGAAGAATTCTTATATTGTAAACTCATATTATTCTGTTCTCTTTAATACATATTGCTTGAGTTAGTCTTACAATTATTAACTTAAGTCTACACCAATATTGCTAAACAGTAAACTGAGGGCTAGCTAATAAGTTATAATTAAATTAAGTGAATTTGCCATTTTAAATTGTCTGCCATGGACTAATGAAGTAAAAAAGATATCTTCAATATTTTCTATTATTTTGCTTGTGGAAAACCTTATCAAACCTGGAGAAAAAAAAAATTAAATACAATCAGCATTAACTGCACTGTGTCAATTAAGCATGTCATCTATTGTTTCTCAAAAATGATCCTGATCCAACCTTTACTTATGTGAATTCCATTTTGTCTGATACTAATATTTCCTAACTGATATGGGGCCATGTGTTTAGTGTGTTGGTACAATTTTTGTTAACCAAAAAATAATCTTTGTGCATATTTTGTAATTGATTTGCTTAACATTTTTCACATATTGAAAATATGTTTTTAGTTTTTACATAGATGTACATATTATTTATCATAAATTTGTATATAAAATCTGTGAAACATGGTCAAACTGCTGTATAGTTTCATTGATATTTATTACAAACCAAAATATTGCTTTTGCCTGCTGATTTATTCTATCTCTGTTTGATAGGAATTTTTTTTATTCATATATTTTTTTAAGGGAAACTATTTTCTTTAGAAACTTAGGTTTTTTGTTGATTCATGAACTAGAAACCAGTGTTTTATTTTGTATGATGGCTCATTTTATGCTTTCCAAAAATATTACTTAAACTACAATACAATAACTCTTAGTTTATTTGATAATATACTATATTTCTATATTAATTTATACATTCATTCAAATATACCTGTTGACATCTAATATGTGTATGATGTCTTCCTAGACACTGCAAATAGAAATGTAATACAATATGTCCAAATACTAGAGATTTGGATAAATTATGGTTGATTCAAGAATATAAATAGGTTTTATAATACCATCACACTAAAATAAAAAGAGATTGATCTACCAACAAATATATTCCTTGCCTACAAACCCCACCACTTTCCCAATTTCATCATATTAGAAAGATTTTTTCTATTTATTCGTTCATTTATTTAATTTTAATTTTTAAACTTGTATCCTGTGACCTTGAAAAATCACTTATGAGATTTTTGAATCCTTTTGTTTGGGGTAGATTCAAGTAGATTTATTCTTAAGTGTGTTAAGAGAATATCAACTCTACCTTCTGCTTTGTTGACACTTTCCAATATATATGCTTTAATTGGAATCAAAGATTGCTTCAACCCCAAGATTGAGAATAAAACCTGACTCTTAGTTAATTGTATTTTAATGCACTTCTCAGTTTGAAGAAATCAGTTTGAGGATTTAAAGGATGACTATGCTCTCTGAGGGAGAGTTGAGTCTTCCTGAAGAAGGTGATGATTGCAGCTTGATGTGGTGGTGGGAGTGGACAAAAGAAAACAGGATTGCCAGATCACAAAGCTAAGAATATCAGTGTAATCTGAGTAGAAATAATAGCAAACAGCAACAGTAGAGAACTCTAATCTAGCAGAATGCTAATCATAATTCAGGTCTAAGAGCAACTCTTTTATTCTTTGAAAAATATCCTGATCTCCTGCACATTTTTGCTTTGTTGATATTCTGTCTACTCCTGCATGACTCAGTTTGTGATGATACCAGAGCAGTGTTTCAGGAAACTCATTAACTACTAGTTTGTGCTGTGTTACTCTGCTGTTTCCAAAATAGTTGTTTTTTGAAATATGTAACCTTTCATCCTTCATTTCAAATAGAGATAAAATAGGAATGTAGGGATAGAAGCTGAATCAGGAAACACTTGATATCTCTAATTCAGCCACTATTCTAAAATAAAATTATATTGATGTATACCTCAAAATGTTTAATGTTCTTTAAAAACATTTTTAATAGTCTATGATCTAATCTGTTACCTAAGTTTTTCCATTCATAAATTTCTCTAACCTCAATTCTGTACATTAAAACTCTAAAAAGGAAACCCTTTAGCAAAACCAAAATTAAAAGGCAAGGCTATAATATCAGATCAGTTTCCTTTTGTCCAGCTTAATGACCAAAGTCCTGATATTTCTAATATTCTAAGCTGTGACTAGAAGAGGGTGGAAACAATGTGACCTGCCTGATGGAGTTTTTGTGAAGATTCATTGTGCTGACAAAAATGTGCTACCAGTTTCTACTTCATTAGAAATATCCAATAAATGTTAGTGACAGAATGAGAATAATGAACACTAATAATGAAGAATCCCCCTGTCAGTGTTGCATTTATCCGAGGGAGAGGGGCTGGGTACAAAGTAAAATTTTAAAAGGGTCAAATATATAGTGATGAAGCTATATTTGACTTTGAGTGGTGGGCACCCAATGTAATAAACAGATGATGTGTTATAGATTCAACACTTGAAACCTATATAATCTTATTAACTATTGTAGCCCCAATATATTTAATTTTAAAGTAATAAACATCACTTGGCCAGTGTGGCTCAGTGGATTGAGTGTCGTCCCATAGACTGAAAGGTCCGGTTTGATTCCAGGTCAGGGCATATGCCCGGGTTGCAGGTTCTATCCTCAGTAGGGGACATGCAGGAGGCAGCAGATGAATGTATCTTTCTCACATCAATGTTTCTCTCTCTCCCTTTGTCTCTCTCTAAACTATCAATAAAACATATTTAAAAAATAAAAATAAGAAACACTTAGAATAAAAATGAAAATCAATGAACAAAAAATAACGGAATCTTAAGCCTTGGTGACTTCTATTCAAATACTGTCATAGACATTCTTCACAATGGTAACCTTGAATATTTTTCCTTGTAGTGAAAATGTTCCAGAATATCAAAGTCTCCAACATCTCTATGCTCCAGGTTTCGGAGTTTATTCTGATGGGATTTCCAGGCATTCACAGATGGCAGCATTGGCTCTCCCTGCCCCTGGCTCTGCTCTACCTCTTAGCTCTCAGTGCCAACATTCTTATCCTGATTGTCATCAATCAAGAGCCAACACTGCACCAGCCTATGTACCATTTCTTGGGCATCCTGGCTGTGGTAGACATGGGCCTGGCTACAACTATTATGCCCAAGATATTGGCCATCTTGTGGTTCCATGCCAAGGCCATCAGTCTCCCCGAGTGCTTTCTGCAGATGTATGTTATACATTGTTTTGTAGGCATGGAGTCAGGTATCTTTGTCTGCATGGCTATAGATAGATATGTAGCCATTTGTCGACCACTACACTATCCATCAATAATTACTGCATCTTTTGTGGTCAAAGCAACTGTATTCATGGCACTCAGAAACACCATGGCTACTATTCCAGTGCCTGTATTGGCTGCTCAAAGACACTACTGCTCACAGAATCAAATAGAACACTGTCTGTGCTCTAATCTTGGTGTCACTAGTCTTTCCTGTGATGACAGAACAATGAACAGTATTTACCAGCTACTTCTGGCTTGGACAATAATGGGTAGTGACCTGGGTTTGATTATTTTATCATATGCTTTGATACTTCACTCTGTGCTCAAACTGAACTCAGCAGAAGCTGCATCTAAGGCCCTAAGTACCTGCACATCCCACCTCATCCTGATCCTTTTCTTCTATACAGTTGTCATTGTTATTTCTATCACCCATAGTGCAGCACTGACAGTTCCCATCATTCCAGTGCTACTCAATGTACTGCATAATGTCATTCCTCCTGCCCTCAATCCCTTGGTGTATGCTCTCAAGAACAAGGAGCTCAGGCAGGGTTTGTATAAGGTTCTTAAGCTAGACACCAAGAGAACTAACACATAGAGGGTGCCTGCTTTTCTAATTTCTCCAGATATGTACTCAATGTAATATCCAACGAGTGCTTAATTGCAGAAGAACTAAGGAAAAGGAGCAGTGTTACAGCTTTCAGTTATTATAATGTATCAGTGGCAACAACTAATATATTAAGTGTGTCATATATATGGTGACAGAAGAGTATTTTACTTTGGGAGGTGGGCACACAATGCAATATTTAGCTGGTGCATCCTAGAATTGTACACTTGAGACATATAATTTTATTAACCAAAGTCACCCCGATAAATATAATAAAACAAAGAAAGAGGAAAATAAGCTGACACATTTGAAATATTTGGGTTACAACAAAATCTCAATAAAAACCTGTAACATTATGACACCTATTGTCTCACAGAATATAAGGAAAAAGCAATGAAATGCTACTTGGATTTCCACAAATGTCTTTTTGTTTTACATATCTTGTCTTTCTGGGACTCTGCTGCACTTTTTCTTTGTTTCCAAGTGTCTTTCTCCACTTCTCAGTTTACGAGAATGAAAATATTGATAACCAAAATTTATTATTCATTAGCTCAAGACATTTTATAATCAGTTGTAATCATTATTTTTTCTTATTACAAATGCCCAGTGAAACATTTTTATTGTCTATGTTTTGTCTTCGAAGTGTTTTCTGAAATAATTAACCAATGTTCAAGAGCCATATCCTTCATGCATCACTCTATGAAGAGAATAAATAATACATTTGGATAGCAGCAAAAGAAAAATTTAAAATCATGAAAATAGTTCACTTTTAGTAGATTATTAAAATATTGCAAAGTGAATGTCTAGAAAAGAAACCTTTATGAACATCAACATACATAAGTGTCTTTATAATTGGATAAAACTTTAAATGCCTGTATTTTTATGTTTTCCACTCAGGATATCTAAAATTATCAAGTACTTTAGGGCTTGTGTAATTGTAAGATGACTCTCTCAGGTCCCACACTGATAAACTGAAGTGCTGAAAGGACAGTTCTCAGAAAGAGCAGGAATGATGCTGAGGATAGTGGGTGATAAGGGAGCAAAATGAATAAAGCATTTAATATAATTTACATTGAGTGGGGATGTTACCGTAGACAGTCAGAGCGCTGGAGAGTCTCCCACATTTAAATATATTACATGTTATATATAATAGTATACATATTTATTGTATAAAAACATTGCAATACTACACAGCAATAAAAAAAATGAAGTGCTGCTATATGAAGAAATATAGATGAACCTCATAAACCTGTTGATTGAGATAGAATAGACATTAATAAAAGAGTCCATCCTGTGTTATTTCTAGTAAATAAAAATAAGAAACACACAAAGAAATCTGTGATGCTGAGGTCAAAATTGTGGGCTTTTTGGGGGGGCATATGAAAGCTTCCAGGGGGTTGTATATGTTCTGTACTTGAGTCTGGGTGTTGGTAACATAGATATATTTAATATTTGTTCACTGTATTTTATATAAGTTATACCTCAATTTAAAAAAGAGAAATAAAAGACTTGTTGAAAGATTGACAGATGTTATAGCAGCATTGATTTCCAACATATTATATCAACAATTCTCAAAATTGTTGGATTTACTATCCAATTTATCATATTAAACTTTACTGAAATCCCAAAGCGTGTTTGTTTTAGTGGTTTATATGTATAAACATTAACTGTGTTCAAAATTAAAGCAGAATTTTTTAAGGGTTTATTTTTTAAATAATTTTTATTTTTAATTACAGTTGACAATATATTAGTTTCAGGTGTGCAGCATAGTGACTAGACATTTATATAACTTAAAAAGTGACCCCTTCGATAAATCTAGTACACATCTGACACCATATCATTCACTACAATCCTTATACTTTACATTTCAATGACTATTTTGTAACTACCAATCTGTACTTCTTAATCCCTTCCCCCTTTTTACCCATCCCTGAAAACCCTTCTCATCTGGCAACCATCAAAATGTTCTCTGTATCTATGAGCTTGTTTCTATTTTGTTTGTTCATTTATTTTGTTTTTTAGATTCCACATATAAGTGTTACTCTGACTTAATTTCACTTAGTATAATACCCTCTAGGTCCATCCATGTTGAACCAAATGGCAAGGTTTCTTTTTTATTTATTTTTATTTTTTTTAATGACGAATACCCCATTGTGTATATATTTACCATTTTTTTTTATCCATTCATTATTGAGGGACACTTAGGTTGCTTCCAAATCTTGCCTATTTTATTTTTTTAAATCCTCACCTGAGGACACTTTTGCATCTATCTTCAGATAGAGCGGGAGGGAGAGAGGGAGGAAGAGAGAGAGAAACATCGATGTGAGAAAGACACATTGAGTGGTTGCCACCCACACAACCCCAACCAGGGTCGGGGACAAACTGCAACCGAGGTAGTGCCCTTAGGAAACCGAACCCGGAACTCTTCAGTCCATGGGCTGAGGCTCTAACCGCTGAGCCAAACTGGCCAGGGCCATATCTTGCCTATTTTAAATAATGCTACAATGAACATATGTGTACATATGTCTTTTGAATTAGTGTTTTTGGTTTCTTCAGATAAATACCCAGAAGTGGAATTTCTGGGTCCTTCTTTGTCTCTTTCTATAGCCTTTGTTTTAGTGTCTATTTTATTTAGTATAAGTATTGCTAATCATCTTCTTCTTTTTTGTTGTTGTTTCTAATTTTATGAAGTATATTTTTTTCATCTCTTTATTTTGCCTGTGTGTGTTTTGATTAGAAGTGAGTCTCTTATAGGCAGCATATATAAGGGTCTTATTTTCTTATTCACTTAGTCAAACTATGTCTTTTGACTGGAGCATTTAAACCATATACATTTAAAGTAGTTATTGATGGATATGCTATTGCCATCTTATTGTTCCTTTAATATTTATTGTAATATTGGTTTGGTGGTGATTAACTCCTTTAGCCTTTTTATTTTTTTGGTCTGGGAAGATCTTATCTGTCCAAGTCTAAATGATAGTCTTGCTGAGTTGAGTAATCTCAGCCATAGGTCCTTGCTTTTCATCACTTTGAATATTTCTTGCCAATCCCTGCTGGCCTGCAAATATTCTGTTGAGAAACTAGCCGACAGTCTTACGGAAGATCCTTTGTAGGTAGTTAACTGCTTTTCTCTACTGCTTTTAAGCTTCTCTGTTTTAAACCTTTGGCTTGCTGTGGGCCTCTTTGGATTCATCTTGTCTGGGACTCTCTGTGCTTCCTGAACATTTATGTTTACTTCCTTCACTAGGTTAGAACGTTTTTCCAAATTATTTCTTCAGATAGGTTTTTGTTCCTTGCTCATTCTCTTCTCCTATTCGTATGCTTATGTTGTGAATGTAGGTATGCTTGATGTTGTCCCAGAAAACCCTAAAACTATTCTTTATTTTCTTAATTATTTTGTTCTTTTTGCTATTCTGATGGGGTGCTTTCATCACCTTACTTCCAAATTGCTGATTTGTTCCTCTGCTTTATCTAATCTACTGTTGATTCCCTCTGTTTTTTCCCCTTTTGATTGGTAAAGCCAGTATTTTTTTTTATTAATTATTTCATTTATTTTTGTTACAGATGTTTCTCTTTTTCTCCCCACTGATTCCCCTCTCTGCCTCCCTCCCTGCCCTGTCCCCAGCTTTGTTGTCCATGTCCATTGTTCATGCATACATGCATATAAATTCTGTGGTTTATCTCCCCCCCCCCCCCCGCCGCTCTTCTGAGGATTGTCAGTCTATACCCCACTCCACGTCTCTGGGACTACCCTGTTCCTCAGACTGTTATGTTCTTTATAGTCCACAAATAAGTGAGATCACATGATGCTTCTCTTTCTTTGTTTGGTTTGTTTTGCTTAAGATAATACTTTCCAGGTCCCTCCATGTCGTCCCAAAAGATAAGAGATCTTTCTTTCATACAGCTGCATAGTTCCCCATTGTGTATATGTACCACAGCTTTTTTATCCATTCGTCTACTGATGGACATTTGAGCTGTTTCCAGATCTTAGCTATTGTAAATAGTGCTGCTACAAACATGGTGGTAAATATATTCTTTCTGATTGGTGTTTCAGGCTTCTTAGGGTATATTCCCAGCAGTGGGATCACTGGGACAAATGGAAGTTCAATTTTTATTTTTTTGAGGTAACACCATATTGTTTTCCATAGTGGCTGCAGCAATCTGCATTCCCACCAGCAGTGTACTAGAGTGCCCTTTTCTCCACACCCTCGTCAACACTTGTAGTTTGATGATTTGTTGATGGCAGCCATTCTGACAGGTGTGAGGTGATACATCATTGTTGTTTTAATTTGCATCTCTCTGATGATTAATGATGTTGAGCATTCCTTCATATGTCTCTTAGCCATTTGTATGTCCTGTTTGGAGAGGTGTCTCTTTAGTTCCTCTGCCCATTTTTTAATTGGGTTCTTTGTCTTCCTTTTGTTGAGTTGTATGAGTACTCTCTGTATATTGGAAATTAAACCCTTATCTGATATATCATTGGCAATTATGCTCTCCCAAACAATGGGGAGCCTTTCCGTTTTGATAATTGTATCTTTTGCTGTGCAGAAGCTTTTGAGTTTGATGTAGTCCCATGTGTTCATTTTCTCTTTTGTTTCTATTGCCTTCGGTGATGTATCAGTGAAAATTCTGCTGCATATGATGTCTGAAGTTTTGTTGTTTACAGTTTCTTCTAGGATTTTTATGGATTCATGATTCACATTTAAGTCTTTTATCCTTTTTGAGTTTATTCTTGTGTAGGGTGTAAGTTGGTGGTCTAGCTTCATTTTTTTTGCAAGCAGTTGTCCAGTTTTCTCAACACCATTTATTGAAGAAACTGTCTTGACTCCACTGTATGCTCTTGCCACCACTGTCAAATATTAATTGAGCATATTGCCTTGGATCCATTTCTGGGTTCTCTGTTCTGTTCCACTGGTCTATTTGTCTGTTCTTGTGCCAGTACCAGGCTGTTTTGATTACAGTGGCTTTGTAGTATAACTTGAAATGTGGTAATGTGATCCCTCCTACTTTGTTCTTCTTTTTCAAGTTTGCTGTGGCTTTGGGGATCTTTTTTGGTTCCATATAAACTTTTGGAGTGTTTGGTCTAGTTCTGTGAAGTATGTCGTTGTTATTTTGATGGGAATTGCATTGAATCTATAGATTGCTGCTTTTATTTTTTAAAAAGTTTCAGTCAAGTCTGTTGTGTGAATAAATCAATGGATGTTTTATACAACCACTCCACAAGCTTACTTTGTTGAATCTATAGATTGCTTTGGGTAGTATAGACATTTTAATGATGTCAATTCTTCCAATCCATGAACAAGGTATGTGCTTCCACTTTTTTATATCTTCCTCTATTTCTATTATCAATGACCTGTAGTTTTCTGTGAAGAGGTCCTCTACTTCTTTGGTTAAGTTTATTCATAGGTATCTTAATTTTATTGCTGCTATGGTAAACAGAATTGTCTTTGTAGTTTCTCTTTCTGTGATTTCGTCATTGGTGTATAAAAATGCCATTGATTTCTTGACGTTAATTTTGTATCCTGCTACTTTGTCAAATTTATTTATTAAGTCCAGTAAATTTTTGATGGAGTCTTTAGGGTTTTCTATGTAAAATATTATGTCATCTGCAAATAATGACAGGTTCACTTTCTCTTTTCCAATTTGGATCCCTTTTAGTTTTTCTTCATGTGGTAAGACTTCCAGTAATATGTTAAATAAGAGTGGAGTAAGTGCACATCCCTGACTTGTTCCTGTTCTTAAGGGAAATGCTTTTAGTTTTTGCCCATTGAGTATGATGTTGCCTATAGGTTTTTCATATATGGCCTTTATTATGTTGAGATATGATCCCTCTATTCCCACATTGCTGAGCGTTTTCATGAGAAATGTGTGCTGGATTTTGTCAAATGCTTTTTCGGCATCCATTGATATAATCATATGGTTTTTATCTTTCATTTTGTTTATGTGGTGTATAACATTTATTGATTTGTGAATATTGTACCATCCTTGCATGCCTGGGATAAAGCCCACTTGATCATGATGAATAATTTTGTTAATGTATTGCTGGATCCGATTTGCTAATATTTTGTTAAGGATTTTGGCATCTGTGTTCATCAGGGATATTAGCCTGTAGTTTTTTTTTTTCTTTGTAGTGTCTTTATCCGGTTTTGGAATTAGGATTATGCTGGCCTCATAAAATGAGTTTGGAAGTGTTCCATCTTCTTGGATTTTTTGGAATAGTGTAAGGAGAATGGGTATTAGATCTTCTTTGAAAGTTTGGTAAAACTCCCTCGTGAAGTCATCTGAGCCTGGGCTTATGTTTCCTGGGAGTTTCTTGATTACATCTTCAATTTCCTTTATTGTTATTGGTCTGTTCTAGTTTTCTATCTCTTCCTGGTTCAGTTTTGGTAGGCTGTGTGTTTCTAGAAATTTGTCCATGTCTCATAGATTGTCCAATTTGTAGGCATATAATTGTTCATAGTATATTTTGATGATCCTTTGTATTTCTGTGATGTCAGTTGTTACTTCTCCTCTTTCATGTCTGCTTTTGTTTATTTGGTTTCTCTCTCTTTGTTTCTTGGTGAGTCTGGCTAAAGGTCCATGGATCTTGTTTATCTTTTCAATGAGACAGCTTTTTGTTTCATTGATCTCTGGAATTGTTTTGTTTTTTTTTAGTCTCTATTTTGTTTATTTCTTCTCTGACCTTTACTATTTCCTTCCTCCTACTAGCTCTGGGTTTTTCTTTCTATTTACTTTCTAGTTCTTTAAGTTGTAGGGTTAGAAAGTCAATTAAGGATTTTCCTTGTTTCTTGAGGTAGGCCTGTAGTGCTATGAACTTCCCTCTCAGGACTGCTTTTGCTGTGTCCCATAAATTTTGTGTTGTGTGTTCGTTTTCATTGGTTTCCAGGAAGTTTTTAATTTCTTCCTTGATCTTTTTAGTAACTCATTCATTGTTTAATAACATGCTATTTAGCCTCCAAGTGTTTGAATGTTTTTGTGTGTTTTTATTGTAATTGAGTTTTAGTTTCATGCCACTGTGATCTGAGAAGATGCTTGATATGATTTCAATTTTCTTGAATTTGTAGATACTTGCTTTGTGTCCTAACATGGGGTCTATCTTTGAGAATCAGCAATGTGCACTTGAGAAGAATGTATATTCTGCAGCTTTGGGGTGAAATGTTTTGTAAATATCAATTAAGTTCAACTGATCTAGTTTGTCTTGTAAGGACTCTATGTCCTTGTTCATTTTTTATCTAGAAGATCTATGCAGTGGTGTCAGTGGCGTGTTAAAATCACCCACTATGATCGTGTTGCTATTGATCTCTCCCTTGAAGTCCTCCAGAAGTTTTTTAATGTATTTTGGTGCTCCCGTGTTTGGTGTGTATATGTTTACCAGGGTTATATCCTCTTGTTAGATTGCTCCTTTTAATGTTAGTGACCTTTTCTGTCTCTTATTATGGCCCTTATTTTGAAGTCTATCTAGTCAGATATGAGTATTGCTACACCAGCTTTTTTTCCATTTCCATTTGCTTGGAAAATTTTTTTTCCATTCCTTCACTTGTATCCTGTGTGAGTCTTTTGTTGTGAGGTGGGTCTCTTGTAGACGGCATATATATGGGTCCTGTTTTCTTATCCAATGAGCTACCCTATGTCTTTTGATTGGAGCATTTAAGCCATTTACATTTAAAGTAGTTATTGATAGATAGTTATTATCTATCAATTTTATTGCCATTTCAATTTTATGCCTGTGTTTCTCTCTCTCTCCCTCTTCTTCTTCTTCTTCTTTTTACAACAGTCCCTTCAGCATTTCTTGCAGTGCTGGTTTGGTGGTGGTGGTAAATTTCTTTAGCTTTTTTTTTTTTTTTAATCCATGAAACTCTTTATTTCTCCTTCAATTTTGAATGATAGCCTTGCTGGATAGAGTAGTCTTAGATTCAGACCCTTGACTTGCATTACTTTATACACTTCATGCCACGCCCTTCTGGCCTGCATCATTTCTATTGAGAAATCAGCTGACAATCTAATGGAGCTCCCTTGTTGGTAACTTTCTGTTTCTCTCTTGCTTCCTTTAAGATTCTTTCTTTGTCTTTAATGTTTGCCATTTTTATTATGGTGTGTCTAGCTGTGGGTCTTTTGGGTTCATCTTGCTTGGGACTCTGTGTTTCCTGGACTTGTGTGACTTTTCCCTTCACCAGTCTAGGAAAGTTTTCTGCCTTTATTTCTTTAAACAGGTTCTCTATTCCTTTCACTGATTCTTCCCCTTCTGGTATCTCTATAATGTGAATGTTGTTACATTTTGTATTGTCCCACAGCTCCCTTAAACTTTCCTTCTGCTTTTAATTTTTTTTTTTTTTTTTTTTTTTTTGCATTTGCTGCTCTATTTGAGTGCTTTTCTCTACCTTGTCTTCTAAATTGCTGATTCGGTCTTCAGCTTCTTCTAATCTACTATTGATCCCTTCTAAGGTATTTTTCATAATAGCTGTGTCATTCTTTATTTCTTGTTGAATTTTATGCATAGCTTCTACCTCTTTTTTAAAGCTGAAGTAGTCCCCAGTGAGCTCTTCATCATTCGTATTAAGTTGCTTGTAGTTTTCACCAAATTGTTTGAGCACCCTTAAAATCATTGCTTTGAATTGTTTATCTGACAAGTTGCTGTCTTCCATTTCTTGTAGTTCCTTTTCTGGTGATTCCTCTTTTTCTTTCCTTTGGGTGTTGTTTCTTTGTCTCCCTATTTTAGCCATCTGGTAAGTCTAGACCCACTGAGGGATGTTTGGATGTGTATGCAGCTCACTGTATATCAAATAAGGCTACTGTGCTCCACCCCCCCCCCCCGACTGTTTTGTTGCATGTCACCTCTTGCCTGCTGAGGATCCCAGAGGATTGACTACTGGGGACTGGTATTGGTGGGTCCTAGTAGCTGGTGCTGTTGGATCACATGGGCCCCTCAGGAGCTGCTTTCCCAGCTGGTCGCTGGTGCCACCTGTAGCTGTATAGCTCAGGCCCTGTTGGAGCTGCGCTCCCTGCCCATACCATGGGCAGCTGGATTGCACACTTTCTTTGGAGACTCGACTCCACGCCTATCTTGTGGGTATCTGAGTCGCACAGGCTTCTCTGGTGCCCTAGCACCCCACAGGTCCCACAGGCAGCTGAATAGCACAGTACCTTTGGAGACCCCACTCTATGCTTATCTTGCAGGCAGCTGGGTCGCCCAGGCCTCTTTGGTGCCCCTGCACCCTGCAGTTCCCATTGGCAGCTGGATAGCACCAGTCCCTTTCGGGCTCTGGCTTCCCACTGCTATTGTGGGCTGCTGGGTAGCACAGGCCTCTGTGGAGCCCCAGGCCCTGCCACTGGTGACTGGGGAGGGCTGCTGCCCCATGGGGCTCAACTCCTGCTCAGCCTTTGCTGTAGTTTTTGGGGATGGGTCTCAGTTGCTGGTCTGTGCTTCTGTTGCCTGGGGATGGATTCTGCTCCCGAGCCTCTGATGCTGGGGGTATATATGGACTCTAATCAGGCTACTACTGTGGGGGATGGTGCTGGGCTCCTGGCCATTTGCACCTTCTGCAACTGGCACCTTGGCAGCTCTACAACTGTGCACTGGTTTGTGTTGACACAGGGTGTCCACTGGTCTGATTGTGCCAGGTACACTGGTGGGCTCAGTTTGCTGGGCCCTAGCCTCTCCCACAGCCTCCTCCCAGGGAAGACCCTGGATCTTCCAAAATGGTGGGACCTTCCTGTGGCACAGGTAGAAGCACCCTGGAGAGCTGCTTACTGCGGTAGCTGACTACTCCCATCCACAGCACAGGAACATTCTGCTCCTCGTCTTTGCCCTGCACAAGTTTGGTTATCCACCTTCATGTTCACTCACACTCTCTCACACACTAATTCACTCTCACACATTCACCCTCCCTCTGGACCTTCTCGCCGCCATCTTTTCCATCATTTTCTTTATTTCTTGAGTAAATTGGTCTGCACTGCTTTTTACAACATGATCTCTACTAAATATCATTTTCAAAAAACCCACGACTGCCATTTTCACCTATATATTGTCAGCATAACTCATAAGCTGAATTTTAGCTTCATAGACTGTCCAGGCTGAATGTCCTGCCTGAGAAGCCATTTTATTTTATGTCTATAAGGAAGATTACAAAGATAGATAAGACAAGGACTCTCTCAAAAGGTTAATAAAATATCTTACATGAGTACATTAGAGGAAAGTTTTAGTGAGCTTATACCAATGATCTGATTAAACTGGTGATGGAGAAAAAATAAGGGAAAGGCATCAGGATATAAATTCAGAAATAGCTATAAATTCCTCCACTATAGCTTCAGAAAACATACATCTGAGATAGATCATGGGAAATATATGATAGCACACATGAGTAAATGTATGATTTCACTCATGAGCTTCTTTTTTGTAGTTTTTCATTTATTTTGATTCTATCTAATTTCAGTTGTCCTGAATATCCGCACCTTTCTCACCCTGGAAGAACTTTATGATACTCTCTCGGATCTGTTTTGTCTTTACCCCATAGACAATGGGGTTCAGAGTTGGAGGAAGAAGAAGATAAAGATTAGCCACAATGATATGAAGAGAAGGCGGAATAGTGTGTCCTCCAAAGCGGTGGGTAAAAAAAGTGAAGAATGCTGGAACATAGGTGATGATAATGGCAGATATATGGGCAGTACAGGTGCTGAAGGCCTTCAGCTGAGCATCTGCTGATGAAAGGCTTACCACTGCCCGGAGGATCATGGTGTAAGACATAGATATACAGCAGATGTCAAACACTCCAATCAGGAGGGCAACCATCAGACCATAAATGACATTGACCTGGATGCTGGCACAGGATAACTTCACCACTGACATGTGATCACAATATGTATGGGAGATAATATTGCTTTGGCAGAAGGGCAAACGCTTGACCAAGAATGGAAAAGGAATCATTAGCAGCACACCTCTCAAGAAGACGGCAAGCCCAGCTCTGGCAATGATAGGGTTAGTGAGTATAGTAGCGTAACGCAATGGGTAACAAATGGCCACATAGCGGTCCAGAGCCATGAGCATGAGTACGCCAGATTCCACACCTGTGAACCCATGGACAAAGAACATCTGAACCAAGCAAGCATTGAAGTTAACTTCCTTGAGATTAAACCAGAAGATGCAGAGTGTATTGGGTAAAGTGGTGGTGCAGGTAAAGAGGTCAATGAGAGAAAGCATGGCCAGAAAGAAATACATCGGATGATGTAAGGACTCCTCATGATGGATGAAGTACACAAGGCCAAGGTTTCCCACAAGGGAGATGATATACATTATGCAGAATGGGATGGAGATCCATGCATGTACTCTTTCCAGACCAGGAATTCCATTAAGAATAAAAGATTTTGGAGGCACATATGAATTGTTGGAAGCCAGCATAACTAATTTTATGGATGAATGCTAGTTTTCCAGAAGTCTTTATTCTGAGGAGAAATTAAGAAAAAATTTAATTTAGATCATCCTAAAGAATGCAAACTTAAATTTGAAATAAAATTACATCTGTAATGGTACTAAAAATTTTGAATAATAGTGACTATGAAAATATACAATTTATGAAATAATGCTATATTACAGGCAATATTTTAGAAGTTTAATAAGCAGTCTAAATGTAATTTTAGGTCATAATTTCAAAGTTGTAATTGTTTTTATCATCAAATAAAAGAAGAAACTGAGGCACAGCCAAATCCAATAATGTTGAATGTCATAAAATTAAAATTAGGGACAAAAATAATATTTATATATGACTCTAACATTTAAGTAATGTCTTTACTCTGCGTCTTGGTTTGACAGAGTATATGGCTTAAGGAAGCAAGTTATAATTTCTTTTTTTTTTTTTTTATCCTCACCCGAGGACATTTTTCCATTATTGTTCAGGTAGACTGGGAGGGAGAGAGAGGAACAGAGAGAGAGAGAAACATCGATGTGACAGGGACACATCAATTGGTTGCCACCCACACAACCGACCAGGGCTGGGGACAAACTGCAACCGAGGTACGTGCCCTTAGCGGGAACCGAACCCGGGTCTCTCAGGACCGCAGGCCGACGCTCTAACCGCTGAGCCAAACCGGCCAGGGCGCAAGTTATAATTTCTTAAAATTTGTTTAGTACATATTGTGTGGCAATGTGTAATGAGGGTTCTATGGTTATTTATACCAAATTAGATCTTATTCAACTTTCAGCTCTTTTTATACCAATTTCTTTACTTTATTTTTGAAGGTTCAGTTGCTCACATATAATGTGAGGCTAATAATATCTACCTGAAAGAGTTCCAAAAATTAATCAGAAGTTGATTTTACTCTTAGGTATCTTGGTGAATTGGATATACTAACTTGAAATGCAAGTATAGATGCTTTATAGGTGTGAGATTCAAAAACACTGGCCAAGAAGTTCAATCTAACTTGATTGTCTTATGAAAGACAAAAAAATAAGAAATCTCCTTTCTCAAATACCCTGTAATCCTCCAAAGTCACGGAGACCATCTATTTTCTTTCCATGTCTTTTTGTCTTTACACAACTCAGTAGAAACATATTCTCTGGACTCCTTCTTTAGTCTCTCTCTCTTGGAAATATGTTCATGTCCATGACTTCAAGTGTAGCCAACAAAAAGATAATTTGCAAATAATTAAATTTATTAAGAAAGCTGTGTCACAATCGTTAAGTCATCCTAAATGCATACTCAATAGTTCCATTTTAAATGTCCATGGACAGTTTAAATTGACTATGTCTAAGACTAACCTCATCACTTCAACCTCTACCCCATCCCAAAATAGACTTAATTTCTGAGTTCTGCTTTTTGGATAACAGTGCCATTGTCTACCACTTGATCTACCAGCATATTTGTGGTCTTCTCAAGTATTCCTCTATCTCATCTTGGCTATAATTTTTACAGCACCAAGTGTCTTGGTTATTAATCTAGCCAGGTCACCTCAGCATGTCTAATATTTGTAGTCTTTCTTCCAACAAGAAAAAAAATCTTCTATTTTCAATCCAGAAATATTTCTAACATCAGTATTTATTTCTATCACCAGTATATTTTCTCTTAAAGACCACCTGGCTATATCCATCTACTTCGTTGCTTTGCCTCTTTTCAAATCAATTTTGTCCTATAGCATAATTTTGAAAAAGTTTTAATACACTGCTTAATAATCTCCAATGTTTTTCCATAAATTTGAGGTTAAGGATCAAATTTCTTGGCATGGCATTCAATAACATAAAATTAGGTTTATCTGAATTCTTTCCATTTTATTTCTTTTAATTCCCTAAGCATCCAAACATGTTCTGATTTGAATGATAAATTGTATCCTCACATTCCATGCTTAAATTTTGCTGAAACATTTTCCAATTCCAAAATACTACATATACTACAATACTATGTTGACTTTCCTCAGTTTCTTTCTCTTATTTGAAAATCACTCTGCCATATACTCATCTCCATAAGTCATCTTTGAACATTGAGGTACAATGTTATTTCCTATAAATAGCACTGTGTATTCCAGAGTTCAGAGTAAGCTACTGTCATTAAATTCCCTGCCCCGGGCACAGGATGTTTAATTTGCTTGCCCAAAGCTATTAATGATTCATTTAGAGTGAAAGTCAGGATTTTCCATCTCAGACTTCACATCTATTTAGCTAAATCCAAATCCTTTATAAAGGCTAATGAACAGTGAATCAATGATTTATTTATTTATTTGTTTTTGTGTGTTTTTGCCCTACCTCCTCCCCTGCCCCCTGGAAGAATATGAGGCTTTGTGTTTCTAACTTGAGTCCTCTACAGCTCCTTCTTCTTATAATTTCTCCTGGCCCAGTGTTTCAGCCATCTTCCAGCTAAAGAATAAGAAAGTTGTATGGGATGATTTATACTTTCTCTTTCAAAGGGGAGGGTAATTTGCTTATCAGACTTAACCTGGCCCTCCTCCACCTTCTGATTTTTGCCTGTGGTTCTGGGGAAGTAAAAAACGGAGACAGAATATAGGAAAGTATTGGAAGTACAAGAGTGACAAAAGCACAGAAAGATAAGTCCACCTCAAGGTCTTCTTTCAGTCTTACATTGAGCCTTTTTCAATAAAAGCAACAAAGCAACACTATACTACAAAAAGCATACCACATCAAGATATGCTACACTATGTCACCTCGTATCAGTCACAAGTGTTCTTTCCTCCTTGATGACAGTAGTTTCCGTTACCTGATCCACATGCCTTAGCCGCCAGGATCTCATGGAAAGTACAGTGATTGATGCTATCACTGCTGCTTCTGCTGTTTCTTCGTCCCACACTGGACAGGCATTGGACACAAAGTACGTGCAGTGCCCATTGTTGCCTCTGGCTGTTTAAAAGAGAAAACAGGCTCCTTTAGATGATCACTTAATCCCCGTGCCCAGAAAAATTGGAATGAATCAGGTACTACTTAATACCTAGAAGGCCAAGGAGGTTTGCTTTTTCACTTTCTTCTCACTTCCATGCCATGACTCTCTAGAGATGGCTTAGGACAGCTTATTTTTAGAGGAATTTAGGGGCTGGGATGCAGAATAAAGCTCTATTAATTATTTGAATAATCCTCTCCTTGATCCCATGGAGAGAAATGTCAAGAAAATGCTGGATCCAAGAGAGTTCTAGATTCTCTGAGACTGTGTCATTATTTTGTTGTTGTTGTAGTTGTTCTGAAATATTTTCCCTGAAATTTCCAACTTAATTTTTATTTCAGGACACCTAGTTTTATCACGGAGCCTGAATATTTCAACTGTATAAACTCTAACTACAGTTAAACAATTCCATTTGTTTATTTTTATTAAGTATATTACATATCTATTGTTTATATTAAGTATATATATTAGGGTAACATTGGTTAATAAGATAATAATGTTTCAAGTGTACAATTCTGTAACACACCTTCTGTACACTGCATTGTGTGCTCACCATCCAAAACCCAGTCCCACTCCATCACTATATATTTGAGCTCCTTTATCCTCTTCATCCTCTGTCCATCCCCCATTCCCTCTGGTAACCATCATACTGCTGTCTGTGTCTATGGATTTGTTTGGCTTATTCATTTGTTGCTTTCTGTTATGTGTCCTTTGATGGATGGTCAAAGAAGATGTGGAACATATATATAATGGAATACTACTCAACCACCAAAGGGATGAAATACTGCCATTTGCAATGACATAGACGACCCTTGAGACTATCATGCTAGCAAAATAAATCAGACAGTAAAGGACAAGAACCATTTGTTAATGTTTTCAAAATTCCACTAGTCCTTCACCATGCATCAGACAATGAACCTTTTGGCACTTAGCATAAGGACCGTTTTGCCTCTTCAGGCTTACTTGTACATAAATAGCCAACTTGCATGCCAACTCAAATAATTACTCATAGTCCAACACCAAAAAAATCAGCAATACGATCTGGTTGTCTATATTTACCTACTTGAATATATTTACCTACTTAAAAGGATTTACCACCCTAACTGGTTTGCCTCAGCATTTAGAGCATCGACACTTGGACTGAAGGTTCTCGGGTTTGATTCTGGTCAAGGGCATATACATGGATTGCAGGTTCAATCCCTGGCCCCGGTTAGGGCCATGTGGAGGCAACTAATCGATGAGTCTCTCTTACATCGATATTTCTCTCTCTGTCTCTTTCTTTCTCTCTCCTTCCCTTTCACTCTATCTAAATAATTATAAATGAATAAATAAATAAATAAAGTGATGTATTTATTACTTAAATTTATTTAGGGATTTAATTACATTTCTATAAATAGTATACCAGTTCAATATTATCATAGCCATTTTATCTAACCAAGATTCAGTATGCTTATTAGCTTGCAAAAAATACAAAATTTTGTGCTCTCTACACTAAAAACTGGTGAAACACATCCCCTTCTCTCTTAAGCCAAACCAGGTTTTCTACTTGTAAGTCCCTCTCTGTGACCCTCATATGTTCCCCTTCTTTCATAATGATGATGACCTGGGGATTTGTGCTAGAACAATTTGTATATTTATCATATCCCTTACTGACCTCTGAGCTGTGTTAGTTTATAGACCAAATATGCCACCTATTTTACCCCACGAATGAGGACAGAACCTGGATTTAAAAAGAAGTAAATTGGAATAAGACTGATTGATTTTAAGGTATGTTACTGAACTGAAGAAAGGAAAGGCGGTGGGGAATGGTGGACTAGTGACTTAGAGGTAAAGGGATGTACCTATTTATCTTTTCTTGATCTGAGGCATCATAAGAACTTTATTGTCTAATTCTGTATTACTGCCATTATACAACATAGTTGTAAAAATAAATGAATACAAAGAGAAGAATTGTCTATACTCTCAAGGCGATTTTGAGAGCCTCTAGCTCTTCCCTTCACCACACAAAAACGCACATCCCTTGCTGGCACTGTCTTGGCTTTGAATGTGGAATGAACATGTACTTTCTAATTTTTCCCAGACCAAGAAATCACCAACAGCATCCTCTGTACAACAGAGCCCCTGATCTCTGAGACGACACAAACAGAACAAGACTAGGCTTTGTCACACAATAAACCCAGGATCAAAACGTCTGAGAGGCATTATCTTACCCACATAGCTCCAGACAAGAAGAAATGCAAAAGGTGCTCATGCCAGGAAGAAGGCCCAGGAACGGCTATAATGGTGGCACCCTATTGTCACCTTATACACTTTAAATCAGAAGTGCTTTGTCTAGCTGACTTCCCACAGGAAATAGGCATAATCTCATATCATCAAGACTCCCACTGCTCTTGTGGGCTCTTGGGTCGCACAGGCCTCTGTGGAGCCCCAGGTCCTGCCGCTGGCGACTGAAGAGTGCTGCTGCCCCATGGGGCTCAACTGCTCAGCCTTTGATGTAGTTTTTGGGGATCAAGACTCACAAATTTGAATATAAAACTGGGCTTAATAGCCCCCAGGACCACAGAGCCCTAAGGAATAGCATGACACAAAGTTCATATAGGTATTTGGAGAAAAAAATAAAGCCCTCAACCATAGCTGGCCTCCAATTGAGGGCAGTCCAGAAGGTAATTCCCATGGCACAGATATAGCACCATTAGGATTAGAAGTTGAAAATTCTTATCTAATTTTTTTCATCTTTCATGAACTTTATTTAACACCTATTATACCAAACAGAATTTTAAACACTGACATATAAACATCCTAAGGTAAAGACAAAAGTGTTTATTTTATGAGAAACAAGATACATCATCACTTAAAAGTCTTTCGATATTAATGCACTTTCACTTTCATGCTTTAACAACGAATTCATGCCAATTAAAAAGTAGGCAAAATGCATATATGTGTTTTATTTTTACAAGTATTTAGTTATCTATTATTCTGAATTCTCAAATATTATACTCAATTTTAAAAGAGAAAAATGTAATAATAAAAACATTTTTACATAACAAACTTTTGACATAAGAAATACCTATTAGGATTCCGTGTGTCTCCATTTCCATGTGTACGTAATTTTTTTTTTAAATGGGAACATTGTAAAAGTGTAAACAACAAAAATAAAATCAAAAAAGAAAAAATAAGGATTGTAATTTACAATTTATTTTTTCACTAAATGCTTCTATTTATATACACACAAAGGAATGTTAATCAGTCATGAGAAAAAGGAAATCTTGTCACTTATAACATGGATAAACCTTGAGGACATTATGCTAAATGAGATAAGTCAGATAGAAGAAGAGAAATATTGTGTTATATCACTTATATGTGAAAAAAAATTTAAAGCCAAACTTATTAAACAGAGAGTAGAATGGTGGTTATCAGAGGCTGGGACTGGGGTACTCAGTATGTGTTGTTTAAGGGTACAAAGTTGGAACTATAGATAAGTCCTGGAGATCTAATGCACAGCATAATATAGACAACAGTGCTGTATTATAAACTTCAAAATTGCTGAGAAGTTAAATCTTAATTATTCTCACCACAAAAAAAGTATAATTATGTGACCTGATAGACATGTTAGATAATACTATGGTGGTAAACACACTGCAATATATAAATATATCAAATCAATACAGGTTTTACACCTTGAACTTATACAATGTTATATGTCAATTATATCTCATAAAAATAAATTTTTAAAAAGGACAAATTCTCAGTGATTTACACATTAATTCAGATGAGTTTATTCAAATCATTTTAATTGTTTATACCAGATAATCTCTGTCAAGAAAATGAAAATTAATTTTGGTTATGAGTATAGTAAGTATTTCTTTTGATAAGTAAGAAAACTGCTTTATTATCTTTCAGCATTAATATTTGCTGGTAGGTACCCTATTCAATTCTGTAAATGTGCATTCATATTTTTGATATTTTAATGTTTGTTCTCCCTGGAAAATTTTAATCTTTTTATTACCTTTGTGTTTTTCAATTTCAGTTAAGTTTCAGGTTTGAGTCATTTACAAACAATATTCTTGATAATTCTTTAAATACAAATTTTGTTATAGGAAATATTATTTTATAGTTTTTTGGATAAATTTTTTTTTTTTGCCTTAATAGTTTTCTCTTTTAATGTAAATCCCAAAAGTTAAATGTTTGCCTCCTGGAAAGAATTTCTATATCTCAAATTTAAAAATATTTTTTACATTGCCTTGTCTTTTATTTCTTTTTTGTGTTATTTTTGTAACTTGATTTTACTTTTCTTAGATATTTTGCCATCATTTATTTTTTTCTATTATAAAAGATGTTTTCTAATTGTCTGTTGCTTCTTTTTTACAGAAATCCTTTCTTTGTATAATGGATGAAATGCATTATCAGATACTTCTGAAAAATATTGGTGTTGAAAATATTTTCCTGCAAAGAATAGAAAGGATGATGACATGGGACCAATACGGAGGGAAATACAATCTTGATTTTGCTGTGAAGTAATATATATTCATACTCAATATTCATATTTAAGCTTGTATAAAATTGGTTCTCCTTCCTTCATATGTGTTTTTTATAGACCTTTATATCCTTATTTTTTTTTATAGATGAAGACTGAGTATATAAATTTAGGGGCTTTTTCACTGAAAAAAATATTCAAATATAACTATGAGTTGAAATGAAAAAGTACACCAGAACTGAGAAAATTATAGACTAAGGCTATCAGGACTCCTTTGTTTTCTCCCACCATCGTATAACTATTTTCTCTCAGAAATGCTGTTTTGAGTTCTACAACTAGTGGAAACTAATTAGCACTCTCTTTAGAATACTTCCTACAAAGATTATGTTTTAGGATTGTGGTTGAAACAGGAATGTTTTATCCAAAATGAAAATGGAGCATATAAGCCAGTACGTAAAAGCAGTTATATAGCAGGGTACATTGTGCCTTTTCAAAAATTAAGAGAATAACCCTATCTAACAACTCTCTTATGCCTCCTCCTCTCTCAGATATCATAATCTACACTCCTTCTTAGTAAGAAGAATACACTCCTAATTAAAAATATCTGCTGACCACAAAGCTACTGGAATTCTTCAAGAAACAAAGAAATATCCACGGATTAAGTCATATTTATGTCTATGTGATGATGCTCTTGACCATAAAGGAGAGATATAAAACCTATATTGAGACCACAAAGAGACAAGTGGAGGAGGAAACATTTCTATTCTGTGTGTGTGAGAGTGTGTGTGCCTTCATGTGTGTATTGTGTATGTGTGATATACTCTGAAGTTGGGGAGCTGGGAAATCTTGATTGTTACTACTTCTTTCTACTCTGGCCTTATAGGAGAAGTGAGTTCCCAATTCTGTGTTTATAATTAGAAAATGTAGACTTGGATATCAGATATATATGGACCCTAAAGACCCTTGCACAGACATTTGGAATTGTCTTAAGAATTATTACATCCCAAATATAGTCTAATACTCTGAAGGCATCATTTGTGATAGGTACAACACAGAATATATAGGCTTGAAACCATCTGAAATTTTATAATTAAATCCTTTAGTGAGCCAGACCTGTCTTCTACCTTTTTCAAAACTTAGCACAATGTCATGTACAAAATTGCTACTGAAAAATATATTTGAGAAAAATTAAATTATATCGGTATGCAAACAATTGAATTTTATATGTGTCTGTGTATTTAGTGCCCTTGATAGATTTATTTATAAATTTTAACAATTTTTGTTCAAATTATTTTCGTTTATCTAGATAGATACCATCTAATTGTGAATAAAGAGTATGTTGCTTTTCCCTTTTTTTTTTTTTTTGTATTTATTTTTCTTGCCTTATTGCATTGGGTAGGATATCCCTTCTTTGCAAAATATAAGGAGTAGTAACCACAGACATCTTTGTTTTTTTACTGAGGACTAGGTATAATAAAGCTTTCTGAGGGAGAGAAACTTTATTCCGAACAGTCATATGAAGACATGGATTTATGCTACAATGCAGAAACTCGACTGAATAATGACAAAATTATTATAAAATCAAAGGAGGTAATTTTTTTAGAATAAGGCATATTTGGTTAACTGCTTATAGCAACATACAATAATTTTAATAATGTGAATATGCCTTCTGGATAATAAAACTCACTGGGACTTTCAAATATACACCCATTAACACTTAGAAATGACTGTTTGGGATGTCCAGAAAAGTGTAATCCATTGCTAAGAAGATAATTTTGCATTAACATTAAATAATTCACAATTGTGAATAATATTTGCTATACATTTTTAAACTCATCTTTATTGTTGAATGTATTACAGATCTCTCCACTTTTTCCCCATTGACCCCCCTCCTTCCCAATCCTGTCCCCCTCCAGCCTTCTCCACACTATTGTCAGTGTCCATTGGTTATGCATATATGCATGAGAGGTCTTTGGTTTATCTTATCCCGCCCTGCCTCCCCCCTTTCCTTTGAGGTTCATCAGTCTAACAAAAAATGTGTACTTCTTAATTCCTTCATTTTTTTCACCCATCCCTCCAGCCCCTGTCCATCTGGCAAGCAACAAAAAGTTTCAGTATCTGTAAGTCTGTTTCTGTTCTGCTTGCTTGTTTTGTGTGTAGATTCAAATTGTTGATAGATATGTACTAATTGCCATTTTATTGTTCATATTTTTGTTCTTCTCCTTCAAGAAGACCCTTCAACATTTCATATAATACTGGTTTGGTGGTGATGAACTCCTTTAGCTTTTTCTTGTCTGAGAAACTCTTGATACATCCATCAATTCTAAATGATAGCTTTGCAGGATAGAGAAGTCTTGGCCGTAGGTCATTGCTTTTCATCACCTTCAATACCTCTTGCCACTCCTTTGTGGCCTGCAAAGTTTTTTTTGAGAAATCAGCTGACAGTCTTATGGGAAGTTCTTTGTAGGTAACAAACTGCTTTTCTCTTGCTGCTTTTAAGATTCTCTCTTTGTATTTAACCTTTGGCATTTTGATGATGATGTGTCTTGGTGTGGTCCTCTTAGATGCTTTTTTCCAGCTCTATGAGATATAACAGTGTGTCATTTTAAGGTGTACAGTATGATTATTTGATGTATATATTGCAAAATCTTTGCTACAATAAGGTTAGTTAATGAATCTTTCACCTCACATAATTACCACGTGGTTGTTGTTACTATGATGAGAGCACTATAGCTCTACTCTCATAACTATTTCAAGTATACAGTACAGTTTTACTAACTATAGACTCTATGCTGTACATTAGATCCCAGAACTTATTCGTGGTATAACTGCAAGTTTGTATCCTTTAACTGATATCTCCCAATTATTCCCATCCCCTAGTGATTGGCAACCATTAATCTTCTCTCTGGTTCTATGAGTTTGATGTTTTCAGATGCCACATATAAGTTAGGTCATGCAGTATTTGTCTTTCTCTGTCTGACTTGCTTCACTTAGCATAATGTCCTGAAAGTCCATCCATGCTGTCACAAATGGCAGGATTTTCTTCTTTTACAAGGGTAAATAATAATCCATTGTGTGTGTGTGTGTGTGTGTGTGTGTGTGTGTGTGACATTTTCTTTGTCCATTCATCCATCTATGGACATTTAAATTTTTTTCATACCTTGGACTATTGTGAACAATGTTGCAATGAACATGGAAGTGCAGATACCTCTCCTAGATAGTGATTTCATCTCCTTTGGTTATATGCCCAGAAGTGGAATTCTTGGATCATATGGTGGTTCTATTTGTAATTTTTGAGGAACATCCATACTGTTTTCTATAGTGACTGCACTAATTTACATTTCCACCAACAGCACACCAGGTTTCCTTTCTCCACATCCTCATATTTGTTATCTATTAACTTTTTATTCTGTTATATGCTTTGATCCTGACATTAAAAATTGATTGACTATATACATGTGGGTTTATTTCTAGATTCTCTTGTCTGTTTCATTTAATTATACTCTCATTCTTGTATCATCACCACATTCTCTTGATTACTAAATTAGTCTTTAAACATCAATCAATGGTGTTCTTGATATTAACAAAATAAAAGAGAAAAGCCAGATGATCATCTTTAGATGAATTATATTATTTAGAACTTAAAACACTGGAGATAGATAATATTGTTACAATCTTATAAAGATTCAAATTGCATGGTACCAATAGAACTCTGAAGATGATGACAAACAGCATAATTCATATGGCTGTTAAACAAAGTAAAAGGATTTGAATTCAGACTTATTCATTAGCCAAAGACTGTTATTCACAATGGCATTGCTCTGACTATTACACACCGGCTTTCTGCTTCCTGTTATGTTATAAATAATACTGAACCTTATTATCAGCCCTACAAGCCATGGCCCAGGAGTCTCACTCATATATTGGGGAACATTTGGCAGAGAACAGCAGAATCTCTCAGTAATATGACACATCTCAGGCAGTAATGTAAACCAAGCTTGACTCAGAAGGGCTTTCTCAAACAAAGCAATATTAACATAAATGTCTGATCCCTCCCTCATCCATTTATCTCATTTACCTAATACTAAACTTTTTTCACTTATATGATAAGAGAAACAAAGAACTTTCCAATTCCCTCTTATCAATTGGACCTCCTATCCATTTCTTCCCTTCTAAGCCTGCTTATAAACATAGACAAATAGTCTTTACTAGACATCTTGGCACATATTTGTGTACTTTCTTAGCTGATATTAAGAACTGTATGTAGATAAACAGACTTCATTTCATCTTTCACACTTATGTATTAATTGTATCATAGGAATTTATTATATAATATGTGCATAATATATTTGCTTAATATAGTTTTTAATTAGAAAAACAGACAAAAAGCAAAACATATTTTTATCAAGTATATATCATTCAAAGATTTTCTACGTTGAGAAATTTGGAGCATGTCTGCCATCTGCTAGTTTATTATTTGTGTCATTTAATTATTATTTTACCTAATGCTAGTAATATTGAAACTTGGCATATTTCAAAAGGAAGGCCTGCTTCTAGGCTTTTCATTTATTGTAACTGTCTACTTTGGAATGAAGCTGTATCTCCTGGATCTCCAAAATTTGAAGATTCACTATGGGTAGAAGCTTTGTTGTATAGAGCTGGTTTTGTTTTATTTTATGTGCTTTGCTGAATGGTTTTATTTATTGCGAAAGAAAATCTGAATCTGCTGGGTTTCTGCCCATTATAGGTGCCTGTTCTAGCATAAAGATGTACCATTTCACCAGATTTCTTCCTACCGTTTTCGCCTCCCAATATAGGCTGCACTCACTTCTACAAATCCAGGGGATGATATTAAATTATTGTCATGATGTTGTCCACTTCCTTCCTCCAAATCCCTTCACTATTGAAAAAATTTCAATCCAACCTTCTGTTTCCTTAGAATTGATCAAGATTGACTAAAAATATTTACAATTTTAAAGAAAGATGTATTTCACGTATCCATGCTTCTGACTCCATTTTGTTCATCAGTTTATTTTGTTCATTAGATTCCACATATTAATGAGATCATACAGTATGATGACTGCCTTGTTTCACCTAGTATAATACTCTCCAGGTCCACTCATGCTTAGCAAAGGGTAAGTGTTCCTTGTTTTTATAGCCACATAGTATTTCACTGTGTAAATGTACCACAGCTTTTTTATCCACTCATCTACTGATGGGCACTTGAATTGTTTCCAGATATGGATAAATGGAATAGACTGGCCAATGCCGGAGGGGTAAGAGGTGGGGGTGACTGAATAAAGAAGGTAAAGGGATTAGCTAAAGAACATACAAGCTTACTCCAGGGACACAAACAGTAGCTTGGTGAAAGCCAAGGGAAGGGGAAGAGAGAGTGGGTGGAGGTGGGCAAAGGGGCAGGGGGAGGGAGACACCTACAATAATATCAACATTAAATATTTTTAATGAAAAGAAGAAAGAAAAAAATCTATATTTCTACTGAGGTAGAGGCGAACAGAAATGGTAAACAATGCTTTTAATAGTGCAATGTTTCAAATCAACATACAATTCAACTTTATTACATAAACTATTTTTTAATAAATTTCTAGTACAGGTGATTCTGAAATTGTTTATTAAATATTTTTGAGAAAGCTTTGAGACCTATATATGCTATGTAGATAAAGATATGACAAAGGTTATAAAAATGGAATTGAAGTGTTCTGGAACGTGAGATATAATCCCAGGTTTATACTTCAATAGATATCAGACACAGTTGATATATTTATTCTGAAATAATGTTAAAATTTGAGTATAATTATTGAGGCTATTTTCTCCCCCACTCAAATATATTTTAAATGTAGATCTAATTTCAACAAAGTTAAATTTACCTCCTCTTCCATCAGAGACCTATGGAACATTTATCTGTAAAGTCCCAAACAAATATGAATTCCCCGTTTGCTTGGAAAATCCCCAGAGAAGTCACTAAGCATTGTTAAATAAGGCTCCTAACCAATATTGTGCAATTTTTCTGAGCAATATCATCATGAATGGAAATTTTGAAACATCTGGCATCAGGGTGAGTTTGGGTGACAGAATAAAAAAATATATATGATGCACAGAAAATGTGCAACTAAATAGGAAGATTTTGAGTCAGGGTGCCAAATAAAGAAAACTGGATTATGTCACTCTTTAGACTTCTGAAACCAAAGGGCCTGGCAAACTGCCTAAAAAGGGGAGAAGAAGAAGGGGAAAAATATTAAATGTAGTTTAGGCACTAGAGAAAGGAGCCTCCCTGATATTGATGTGACAAGGACAAAGGGATAGGGCAAGCACATTTCTGTGCAATAATAGAAACGCCTCTCTTCTCAATAGATAGAGGAGTCTTCTTTTGACAAAGACAATGACAATGAATTAGGGCAAGAATAAGGGCAAGAAATGGGAGGAATCCCAGTGACCATGCAGCCCAACTTCCTGACAACATTCATGACTCATCTGATGACAGTAATCTTGTTATCTTACTAGAAACTTCTATCTGCATGAATCAACAACATTCCTTGAAGCCAAATCTACTTTGCTATAACTTTTCCTATTCATCATATGTATGCTCTTAGCATGTGAAAAATAATAGAAAAGGCAAGTATTTGCATCTAATTTGTGAACTCTTCTCAAATGTGAATATTTCCAATATCATTTTTTTTAAATCTTTAAGATTTCAGACATCTTGTAACCATGTTTGCCTTCCTCTAATGCACTCTTATTTTTCCATATGCAAACTAATTTGTTAAGGTATAAGTAAGAAGACCAACAAAAAAGAAGGGTTTGAAATGTATTCATTCCTTATGCAACTTTTTTCTTGTACCAGTCACTATTTTAAGTGCAAGAGATACAGCAGTTAACAAAACAGACAGAAATCCCTGGAGAGATTTTAGGCAATACTAATTACAGTGGAGTAAGGAAAATTTGGAAAGGGAGATGTTATGCCAAGATTGGCAGGGGTCTGGGGTTGCAATTTTAAATTGAAGGTCAGAAAAAGCCTTACTTTGGGATTGACACTGAGTCAAGACTGGGAAACTGTTAAGGCATACACCATGGTGTCATCTGGGGAAGGACAATACACACAGTGGAAATAGCAAATAGAAATGCCTTTAGTTGTGCACATTTGCTGAGTTTGAGACACCTCCAGTAGGTATGAATAGACTGAGAAAGTCAGAGTCCGAGTAATGGGAGGCACATTCAGAGATTTAAAAGGTGGGTCCTAATTGTGTAGGATGTTATAAACAAGTATTCGAATGTATGTTTGTTCTGAGTGAGATATAAGAATACTGGATGCTTACGGGGTGGCTGGACATGGTTTTACTAACATTTATTTTATAAAGCAAAATAATGCTAATAATACTAATAATGTAACGTACTGTATATGTTTTTTATGTTATCACATTGTAGTTTTATTTTTTTATTGTTGAAAGTATTACAGATGTGTCCCTTTTTTCCCCTCATTGACCCCTCTCTTCCCCGCTCCCACTCCCTCCTGCTTTTTCCAACCTAATGTCCGTGTCCATTGGTTGTGCGTCCATACATATGTTCTTTTATTTATCTCTTCCCACCCCTTCAACCCCCACATCCCTCTGAGGTTTGTTAGTCTGTTCCCTACTTCCATGACTCTGGATCTAATTTGGTTGACACCTTAGTTTGTTCACGATATTTCATAAATAAATGAGATCATGTGGTACTTGTCTTTCTCTGACTGGCTTATTTCACACAGCATAATACTTTCCAAGTGACTCCATGTTGTCTCAAAGGGTAAGAGATCACTCTTTCTTACAGCTACATAGTACCGTATTCCATTGTGTAAATGTACCACAGCTTTTTTATCTACTCATCTACTGATGGGCACTTGGGCTGTTTCTTAGCTATTGTAAATAGTGCTGCTGTAAACATAGGGGTCCATATATTATTTCTGATTGGTGTCTCAGGCTTCTTAAAATATATTCCTAGAAGTTAAATCTCTGGGTCAAATGGCAATACCACTTTTGTTTATGTTCCAGGCTATTGTGAAAATCTCCATGATTTACACCAGTTAGTAGTAACAGCATTTTACAATTGAGCAAATTGTTTATAAGGTCAGTGCTAATCTTTTCCTGTTTTCTGGAAAAACTTGCTTTTATCTCTATTATATGTCGATATTATTTATGTGGCATTATTTGAGAAGTTCTCCCTGTTTAAAACTAATGATTTAAAAATACCACTTTCAGTCCAGCCGATGTGGCTGTGGTTGAGCGTTGACCCTTGCACCAAGAGGTTACTGGTTCAATTCCCAGTCAGGACACATGCCCAGGTTATGGGCCAAACCCCCAGTGGGGGCATGCAGAAGGTGGCCAATCGATGTTCTCTCTTATAGATGTTTCTATCTCTCTCTCACTCTCACTTCCTCTCTCTCTAAAAAAAAAAAAATCAGGGAACAATAAATAAATAAATAAATATATAAAATACCACTTTCATAGAAAACCCACGCTAAATCATGTCCCCACTCTGACAAAAATATATAGAGAGAGAAAAGAGAAGCAATTTGGCTTCTGGAAAACTCTGTAAAAGGTTATCATGTAGAAGAGATTAAAATATAACAGGAGGTTTTATAAAATAATTTTTGAAAATGCTACAAATATAGAATACAATGCTGAGGTAAAATGAATGCTTTAAGGCCATGATCTCAAGCAAACTATCTAAGGAAGGATTTTTTTTTCTAATTTTTATTAATTTATTTTTGTTACAGATGTTTCTCCATTTCCCCCTTGGCAACATCCTTTCCATCCCACCTCCCACCCCCCTAGCATTGTTGTCTATGTCCATTGGGAATGCATACATGCATATAAGTTCTTTGGTTCATTTCATCCATCCACTCCACCCCTCTACTCCGAGGTTTGTCAGTCGGGACGATACTCCTTTCTATGTCTCTGGGTCTATTTTGTTCATCAGTCCACTTTGTTCATTATATTCTACAAATAAGTGAGATTGCCCTGGCCGGTTTGGCTCAGTGGTTAGAGCATCGGCCTGCGGTCCAGAGAGACCCGGGTTTGGTTCCCTCTAAGGGCACATATTACGGTTGCAGTTTGTCCCCGGCCCTGGTTGGGTCGTGCGGATGGCAGCCACTCAATGTGTACCTTTCAGGTCGATGTTTCTCTCTCTCTCTTCCTCTCTCTCCTTCCCACTTTATCTGAACAACAAAAACTAAAAATTAAAAAAAAACATTAAAAGTGAGATCATGTGGTATTTGTCTTTCTCTGATTGGCTTATTGCACTTAGCATGATACCCTCGAGATCTCTCCATGTTGTCTCAAAGGATAAGAGATCTTTCTTTCTTATAGCTGCATAGTACTCCATTGTACATATGTACCACAGTTTTTTTATCCACTCATATATTGATGGACACCTGGGCTATTTCCAGATCTTAGCAATTGTAAATAGTGCTGCTATGAACATAGGGGTAAATATATTCTTTCTGATTCGTGTCTCGGGTTTCTTAAGGTATATTCCTAGAAGTAGGATGACTGGGTCAAATGACAATTCAATTTTTAATTTTTTGAGGAAATGCCATACTGTTTTCCATAGAGGCTGCACCAGTCTGCATTTCCACCAGCAGTGTATAAGAGTCCCCTTTTTTCCCTACCCTCACCAGCACTTGTTATTTGATGATTTGTTGATGTCAGCCATTCTGGCAGGTGTGAGGTGATATAAGGAAGGATTTTTAGAAAAATAAGATAAAGCAGAATATTCTCAACAAAATTAAAAGGTCCTAGAGTCTTATTATTTTTGTCAAAAAACTTTCAAGCTAGATCTTTGTCCCAGATTATAGAAGAAATGTGGGAAGCTAAATATTCTCCAAAAAAGTTTTAATTAATGAAGATTTTATCTTATCCAATATAATTTTTCATAGTTATTAAGGGACTAAAAATAATACACCAGAAAAAGACATAAAAATTATAAACATTTAGAGAGACATGCCATGCTCATCTACATGGAGATTTGAGAAAATTAATAGAAACTATGAGAATTACTTAGAGCTCAACAATGTCACTGGTAAAATGTAAATACTAAAATCTTTCATGTTTACTAGAAAGAAATAATTAGAGATACAATGCAAAATTCACTTGGCCATGTTTGGTTAAGTTGTTCTTAGAATATAACTTTTTTTTTTATCCTCAGCCGAGGACATTTTTACATTTTTTTTGTTGTTGTTCAGGTAGAGTGGGAGGGAGAGAGAGGAACAGAGGAAGAGAGAGAAACATCGATGTGAAAGGAACACATCGAGTGGTTGCCACCCGCACAACCGACCAGGGCCGGGGACAAACTGCAACCGAGGTACGTGCCCTTAGCGGGAACCAAACCCGGCTGTCTCAGGACCGCAGGCCAGCGCTCTTACCGCTCAGCCAAACCGGCCAGGGCTGAATATAACTTTTTTTTTTTTTTTTATCCTCATTCAAGGACATGCTTAGAGAGGCAGGGATGAGGGAAAGAGAAAGAGAGAGAGAAACACTGATTGGCTGCCTTCCACGCATTCTTCAACTGGAGATCAAATCTGCCATCCAAGTATGTCCCCTCAAAGGAGGGAGTCACTTCACATGAGATGCAGTCAGCTAAGGAACCAGAGATCCTGAGCCTCTGAAATTTGTATTCCTTTGTACTCCTCTTCTTTTCATGGTGGCGTCTATGTACTCTGGTCACTAGGCTTGGACACAACAGTGATTTCCAGGTTATTTAGGTGACAGGAATCTCAGCTTTATGATTTCATAATCATGTAATTCATTATTATCACACTGCAAGTATCTATTTCTGCTACAAGGTAGGGGTGTTTAGAATTGACATTGCTGCATGGGTAGGCTCAGGTCCAACCAAAAACTTAAGGACTATTTAAATTTTTTGATTTAAAGAAATATTTAACTATTTGGGACCTTCAACTTTCCTCCAACATCCCTAAATCTGTAAAATCCATTAAATATCATTCAATCATTTATGTTGCCTCTACAAGAATAGCAACCGATAGATGTTGTATTATTTTTTGTATTGATTGTGCAATCATAGAAAGAATATAATATTTAAATTAAAGAACTATAGAAAATCTGTAATATTTATCATTTCAAGGGCTTCCTGAGTGTAAATCTTGTATTAAAAACAAACAAAAAAATGAAAAACCAGAGAAGATAAAAGGAAGAGATGCTGTTATCTGTGTGAATTTAAGTCTTTAATAAAATGTTTACTAAAATTTTATAAAACTTTCTAATAATTTATAAGTGCAAGTACCTCTTTTCTCAAGAACTTTCTTTGAAATGTCACAGAGTGGAAAAGCATGAAGTTGACATTAAATAAACAGAGTCTGAGAATCAGACATGCCAAATCTTTACTAATACAAATATTTATTAATTCACTATATTTCACTGAGCATCTAAAATCTATTATCTTAAGCAAAATATATGGAACAGTATGAAAAAATTTTACCTGAATTACTTGCTTCACAATCTTCAAGGCAAAACAAAAATCCTGCTGATAAGTACCAGTCAGATTAGGGCAATTCTCTAAATATAACCATAATTTTAGTGACGAGACTCAGGTACAACTAACAGCAAAGAATAGAAAAACTCATTGGAGGAAAAAGACAATTATAGCATAGTGCAGAACTTTTGATCAGAATGTGGAGTGCAAGAAGTGTGATGGAGAGAGGTGAGGATAGTTACTTAGACACAGTAGGCAGTGGGATGTCAAGTAGGGTACTCTTTAATTATTTTAAAATACCATAGTTCCAAGACTTTCTTGCTAGAGCTGGAGAAATAAACTATACCAATATTCATAACAAAGTGAATGTTCCATGCATTTTGGGATATTATTGTCTAAACCCCTACCTCTTATGTGGTCGGTCTCTCTCTCTCTCTCTCTCTCTCTCTCTCTCTCTCATCTCTATCTCTATCGATCTATCTCTGTCTCTCAATATCTCTCTCTCTTTCCTGTACAGAAATCAATTGTTGATAAAGAAAATAAAATGCCCACCTCCTGTCAACCATTATGTCTGGAGCCAACAGCTCCAGCCTGACCCCCACATTCTTTATCTTGAATGGTGTTCCTGGGCTGGAAGCTGCACACATCTGGATCTCTCTGCCATTCTGCTTCATGTACATCATCGCTGTCCTGGGGAACGGTGGGCTCATCTACCTCATCGGCCATGAGGAGGCCCTGCACCGGCCCATGTACTACTTCCTGGCCCTGCTCTCTTTAACAGATGTCACCCTGTGCACCACCACTGTCCCCAACATGCTGTGCATATTTTGGTTCAACCTCAAGGAGATTGACTTCAATGCCTGCTTGGCACAGATGTTTTTTGTCCACATGCTGACTGGAATGGAGTCTGGGGTGCTTATGCTCATGGCCTTGGACCGTTATGTGGCCATCCGCTGCCCTTTACGTTATTCCACCATCCTCACCAGCCCTGTCATTGTCAAGGCTGGTCTTGCCACCTTTCTGAGGGGTGTGATGCTTGTCATGCCATTCACGTTCCTCACCAAGCGCCTGCCGTACTGCAGGGGCAACTTCATTCCCCATACCTACTGTGACCACATGTCTGTGGCCAAGGTGTCCTGTGGCAATTTCAAGGTCAATGCTATTTATGGTCTCTTGGTAGCTCTTCTAATTGGGGGCTTTGATATATTTTGTATTTCTGTGTCTTACACTATGATCTTGCGAGCAGTGGTGAGCCTGTCATCCACAGATGCTCGTCAGAAAGCCTTCAGCACCTGTACATCCCACGTATGTGCTATAGTTATTACATATGTTCCAGCCTTATTTACCATTTTTACTCATCGTTTTGGAGGTCAAAACATCCCCCATCATGCCCATATCATTATTGCTAATCTCTATTTGATGTTGCCTTCTACCCTGAACCCCATTGTTTATGGAGTCAAGACCAAACAGATACAAGAAGGATTAATCAAGTTATTTTTTAGAGAGAAAGGTATCTTAGCTATGAAGTAGATTAATGAATTAATATCTAAAATCAAAGAAAGAAAAATAATAATTTAGAGGATATTCTTGAGTATAAATTTAAAACCATTGGTCTCATTACAGAAAGCAATATTTATTGAATACCTATTGTCATATTAACTGAATTTTTTTTTTTTGTAGAGCTCATCAATGATAGAAATTCAATAAATATAGAAAATGTCTTCTTGAATTGAGGATTGTGTTTTCTTAAAAGAAATTCCACATGAGTGTAGCTTTTCAAGGTTGTTTGGAAATAATTTTATTGTTTGGATTCTTAATTTTTTTAATGTTGAACAATAGCAAATGGGATGCATGCCAGAAAAAATAAAATAAAAGATTTTTCTCATTCTATGTTGCGGATTCACCTGTTCTTGGTGGAAACCCATAAAAAATAAATCTCTCCCTGGCCAGTTTGGCTCAGTGGTTAGAGTGACCTGGGTTTGTTTCCTGCTAAGTGCACGTACCTGGGTTGCAGTTTGTCCCCAGCCCCGGTTGGGGTTCTGTGAGTGGCAACCAGTAAAAGTGTCTCTCTCACATCAATGTTTCTCTTTCTCTCTCTTCCTCCCTCTCTCCCTTCTGCTCTATCTGAAGATAAATACAAAAAAAATAAATTAAATAAAATGTCCTCAGGCGAGGATTAAAAAAAAAAGTCTCAGAGTCTGTTTCATAAGTCTCTTCACCCATGTCTTAGTGACTTCATTACCTCCACTCTTTCTTTCACCACATAATTTTCTAGAGCTTGGTTCAATTATGTAAACTATCTCATGTCTATCTAAGCTATAGTGGATTTCCACGATTCAGGAAAATGATATTCTTATCATTTTATCAGTATGATCTCAATGAAAGATGGTAAGATAAGCAAGAAAATAAAGCTACACTAACTTAGAACAATGTCTTAAGGATAATTCTGGGAGACTTTTGCTGCAGACATGGAATAAGTCTTAGAAATGGTTGTGAAGTAGTAGTAAAATACAGGAGATTCGCCATCAAAATCTATAAGCATTGGTTTTGCCTGAATGTCTTCCCCAGGCTCAGCTACCATATAATTTGACTCCAAAGTGAAGTGAATCTCTCAAAGAAAGTTTGCGTAATGACCAAGTCATTAACCAACATTGATCTTGTCCCTTGCAACCAAACCCTGTTGCCCTGCAGCAAAACATGGAGCTAAGAAGCTGCACTTGGGTCACTGCTGGGCTATAAACAAGCCTGAAGATACTTATCCGAGGACATTTTTCCATTTTTTATTCAGATAGAGTGGGAGGGAGAGAGAGAGAGAAACATCAATGTGAAAGGGACACATCGAGTGGCTGCCATCCGCATGACCCAAGCAGAGCTGGGGACAAACTACAACCGAGGTACATGCCCTTAGCGGGAACCGAACCTGGGTCTCTCAGGACCGCAGACCGACACTCTAACCGCTGAGCCAAACCGGCTAGGGCAAGGAGATCTAGTTTTAGGTGAAAACTTTCTGAGTTTTGTACATGTTATTGCCAATCCAAACCTCATTCCACTACTGGTAGTTGTAAAATAAACTTTTATCAATATTTAAGTGCATCATTTAAACTTTTTAGAAAAGTATACTATTCCTCCACCAGAAATTTTGAAGACTATTATATGGAACACAATGTTTTTTGAAATTATGTTGCACTAAAAAAATGCTAGTGTGTCATTAGATAATACTACATTAGTATTTTGAAAGTTTTCAGCCAGGATGGCAGTTTGAATCTGTAAGCAAGAACATACAATTCCCCCAACACTTTAAACATGGAAATACTGAATAAGATACAGGGTGGGACAAAAGTAGGTTTACAACTATTCATATGGAAAACAATACAATGACTAATAAAAAATAATATAAATATAGAGTGTGTTTCACATACTTGTAACTAAACTTACTTTTGCCCAACCTGTATATTTCTGAAATTATATAAATTAAAGCTAAAAGCAAAAATGTCAGCATTTTAGACATAAAATGGGAACTCACAGAGGCAAACAGGAGATGAGAACTCATAGCTATGCAAAGAGTTGACTCAAATGACTTAAGTTGTCAAGGTGTAAAAGTTGGACAAAGTATGAAGCCAAAAATCTGGAATCATTACACAGTCTTTGAATGAAAAGTAAAATATCTATGCTGGCCAACCCAAAGATGTAGGGGAAAAAATGTTATTACTATGATAATTTGAGGAAACACCAAAGCAACACTGTGGATGGATCCAAAAAGATAAAAACATACAAACAGACCTGGCCAGTTTTTTCAGTGGTTAGAGCACTGGCTCGCGAACCAAAGAGTCGCGGGTTTGATTCTGGTCAAGGGCATGTACCTCGACTGTGGTTCATCCCCAGCCCCAGTCAGGGTCATGTGGGAGGCAGCCAATCGATGTGTCTCTCTCACATCAATGTTTCTCTCTCCCTCCCTCCCACTCTATCTGAGGATAAATGGAAAAATATCCTTGGGTAAGGATTTTTTTAAAAAACATACAAACACTTTTTGGCAGTAGTCTTTCTCTATATATTCAATTGTTTTCTCTGCTAGTAGTGAATACTCAATGCACATTCTGACATTTTATGCATCTTTATTAACCACCTACCTCCACACAGACAAACATACATGCTCACCTTCAACATACTGGAGGAAATCGTAAATATGGACAGTACACAGGAAGTGGGAATTAAAAGGGAGGGATAACTATATAAGGGTATATACTAATAATTTCAGTACACAAGTCTTAATAATAATTACCATAAGTAGTATGGGTAAATTAACCTTGATTTAAGTAACTTCTTGAAATTGTACACTGTATACCAGGAGTCATGATAAGAAAAGAAGGATCTCCAGGGAGGAGATCCTTTGATGGAAGGATCTCCATCAAACTTTGCCAGAAATGGACACTTGGTGTAGGAACCCATATGTTATTCTGCCCTAGGTGTCTAAGTATGAGAGAGAGAAGAAACAAAGTTACTTAGACTCTATGTTTGTTGAAAAACAATGAGAATAGACAAATCTAACTCTGAGTGAAGAGGAATAAAAACAGAGGGCAACACCCCCACTGACAATAATAATTATATTGACCATGTAATAATATCCTGATAAAAAAGATAAAATAAAGAGCAGGTAGAAAAATAAAAGATTATCACAGGTGTAGAAAATGTTTGCTGCTAGATTAAAAAGACTTTTTAAATAGTGTTTCAAATTAGAATAATTTCATATAATCTGTGCAAAAGAAAAAAATTATAAGGACAAAAGTTTCTAGAATTGCAGAATGAGACGATAAGGTAATAATATGAGCTAAGACAATGATAAATGAGTAAAATAAAATTTAATAGGCAAATTAAAGCATGGTAAAAATTGAAATCTCTATTAAAGAGGAAACAAAAGAAGTTATTCTTTTAAATTAGTCATTATTATAAATTAATAATTAGCAAATATTAAAAGCTGTTGCGGACTGTAGTAAGTAAAAACAGCAGGGGAAACTCTGGACAGAAAAGAAAGAACAGAGATTGAAGAGACAACATAGACATGGTTGGTGCTAATACCGCAGAGCTCATAATAACTGGAGCACAAGCAATATCCAATGCCCTAGAGAAGATAATGGATCTACAGTTAATATTGATGCATTTACTGAAGTTTAAAGTGTGTACACTTCAAGAAATACATTACAATATACAGTTTTAAAATATTTGAACTACAATAATGATAAAAGAAGAAACTCATACTTCTAGAATCTCCTTTGTGAGTGATTGTCAACATTGATATTCTGTGTGGAAAGGCAAATAGAAAATTCCTATTCCATCATCTTTCCAAAGTCCTTCTTCAAGAGCATCTTATTTTTAGAAAATGACTAATAATTGTGGTAGTGTGACATTGTATTATATTTATAAATCACTTTGAAATTAGATTACCTCTGTATCATATTTAATCTTCTAATTTCTGAACATATTTTTTTTTTTTTTTTTTTTTTTTTGTACAGATAGAGTGGGAGGGAGAGAGAGGAAGAGAGAGAGAGAAACATCGACGTGAAGGGACACATCGAGTGGCTGCCACCGCACGACCAACCAGGGCCGGGATCAAACTGCAACCAAAGTACGTGCCCTTAGCGGGAACCGAACCCGGGTCTCTCCGGACCGCAGGCCGACGCTCTAACCGCTGAGCCAAACTGGCCAGGGCTGAACATATTTTTTATAGCTTTCAGGGGATATTTTCCAATCACTGGTTAAATTAAATTCTAGGTATCTGATACTATTGTTAAAGGTATCACTGTTCCATTTTCTTTGTCTAATGTGTTATTAGATTATTGATTAAATTTAGTTTTACTGACCCTGTTTCAGTGATATTCGTAATGTAGTAAGACTAATAATTTATTTGTAGATTTATTTAGCTTTTCTGTGTATATAGTTAATACGCAATCATTACAGTTTTAATTATGTTCATTTCTTACCACTTTTGGACTCATTTCACTAGATGGTACACATGCATTGAACCTATATATGATATAATTCAGGAAGATGGGACAGTTATTGATATTGCATGTGTCTTAATACATTTGTGGGATTTTATGATTATACACTTAGACTATTATTTTATAAATTAAGATTAATGAAATATAATTCTCATGACTATTAGAACTTCATCAGAATACACACATGGGGCAAGATATTTAACATTAACATCTTACTGTTTTGTATTTTTACTCCCGTTAAAAACTGATAAATATAGAAATAATCTCAACAGTCCCCAGGGATCTTGACTCTCACCAGAGCCTTCTGAGCCAGCTGTGGGGGAGATCCAATCAGGTGTAGGCACTCATATACTGAGAATCCTCAAAGGGTACCAAAATGCTACGCAGAGGTGGAACCTGATTGTGGTAGAACTCTTTGATGCTCAGGAGTCTTAGCCATGCCCATGATCCAGTCTTTGCCAACACTAAGGTGAGTTTGGATGATTCCCCAAAAACTTGTATTTTCTCAAATGTAAATGAAGCTTGTAGTACAAGAAATACAAGTGTTTGAGATGTGGTTGATTTCAGTGTTTCTTCTCAACTCCAGCCAGCATAGAAGGGCATGTGTGGGACTAAGAAGAAAAGCAGTGTTCCCCTAACTGTGAAATAAATGATAAATTACCTTATAATTTAATGAACATAAAGAAGTCGAGACAATGGTATACTCCAATAAGAGGGGGAAAGGTTGTTTTTTTCCTGAATTAATAGATATCTATATTAAGAACAGCTTTTAGTGGAAATGGTCTTTGTGGACAAGTAATGGAAAATGAGACTTGAACCCTAATAGGCACTGAGGGGAATTTCTGGAAGGGGCTTCCCTATAGAAATCTCTCCATACAACCACCCATGTGAACCAATCAGGAATAAGACTGCAACTAGCTCACAGGCAGGTTCTCTCTGTACAGAGAGCTCCCGTAGCTAAAGACTAACATTTTGCCACTTTACACATTCATTATATCTCTTCCTTAAGATATTATCAAAAATAAGCGTTCTCCTATGTCATCATGATTTGTTTGAGCTAGTTATGCTCAGTGTATGCAGTTATATCTCAGAATCAGAATCAGTAAGTTAGGTCAACAGATATAAATTGATTAAACTCATGGCTTCAACATCAGAATCACCTAGATTTAAATCATGGCTCTACCAGTTTTTAACATTTGTGGACTTAGACATTTTATTAACACACCCTGGACTTACATTTCCTCATGTATAAAATGGAGATAATAACAAATGTCCATGGCATTTTTATAAGTTTGAATACAAGATTCAACTCCCATTAAAATATTAACTCCATGAGTGTAGAGCATGTTGTCTGTTGGGTTCACTAATGTATTCCTACAAACTAGAATGATATGTGGAATGGGCATGTGAAAGACAATCAATAAAGATCTGTTAAATAAATATATTTTAGCACATAATGTGGCAATTATTATCTATTATTATAATAGATAACATACCTTGATTATGTACTAAATGCCAGGTACCACTTGGAGAGTTAACTCTCACTAAACCGTACTAACACCTTTATAATATGTACTATTATTAATCACCACCACCCCTCTTAAAAGTCACAAAAATTGTAAAAAGAAAGGTTGAGACTTGTTCAAGTCCATCCATCTAGTTAGTATTGCAAACTCACGGAGTCTGAATGTCTAAGTCTCTCTAAATAAGCATGCAATAATGCTTTGCTCTCATATATTAGAGAGCAGGCACTCATCGACTTTGTTTTCCTTCTCTTGAATACATTCTAACAGCAGAATTCATGTGCATCTTTGAGAAAGAACTGATAGGGAAGATGTAAATAGAAATCACTTACTAAGGAGGGGGAAAATGACATTGAGAGAACCTGTTTGTCTGTTTTCTTGTAATTTGAGTGTGGAACAACTCTTTAGGTATATGGCATTGATACTTGGAAGAGCCTGAGTGTTTTCCATGATGGATGATAAGTTTCAGTTTACAAGCCAGACCTGCAGGGCCCAAAATTCTTCCTCCTCTGATATGCCAATATCATATCCTGGTCTTTTCTTTCCAGTCTTGTGGCTCTAGAGCCCTCAGGCTATCGTAGAAGGAGGTGGACATTAGAGGTGGCATCTGGTGCACACCAGTTCTCATTGCAGAAGTTCCAATGTCCATGTGCTTAGTTACCTAGGCTAGCAGGAGCCTCTTGGGGATTTAACTGGACAAGATGTCCCTAGACTTCATTTCAGGGTTGAGATATTTGTAATTCTTTCTGTCTAAAAATTTCCCAATATATTCTAGTCTCTTGGAGTCCCTTGTAATGAGCATTTGTTTTATAAAGTTCACTGCTAATCACTCCATATAATTGCAATTATCAAAGCCTCTTACTACCTTTCCCACCATAAAGTGCACAATGACACTGAGTTACAGCAGGGTTGAGTGGCTTCATTTGAATTTCCTTGATATATTAATAAAGGTAAGTTTGTTCACATAGGAAGCTTTATATTGAGGTAAAAAATAATAATAGTAATAGCAGCAGTATTATTACTGTTATATTTACTGAGTAGTCACTATGTACTATGCACAGTTTTAACACATTATATAAATTGTCTTACTGAATTGTCTGAAAACTTTCTGAGCTTGGCACAATTATTATCCCCATTTTAGATTGAGAAAAACCGAGGCACAAAATGGCTAAACGACTTGTCAAT